>NC_086068.1:625000-937500 GCF_947568885.1 Cydia strobilella | reverse complement strand
ATTAGACGTATTTTCTTAGAAATTTCACATTGATCATAAAATTGTCACACTTTGTCATTGCATGCAGGAATAGCTTGGTCACACTTTTTTTCGATTTAAACTACTATGTACAGTCGAGTTCATTAATATGTGTACATATTTTCACCTTATTTCAGTGGATTAAGAGAAATGTATACATATTTATGAACTCGACTGTACAGTCATTTCAATAGCTATTTATGCAACAAGTGCGGAAAGAGTATGAATCCCGACGAGTGTATAAAGGAATACGAGTCGGAAATCATCTTTACGCACGTGTATCATACAATGTTTTACTATGCATTGTGCGAGTAGGTAAATAAAAAAAACATATAATGGCAAATAAGTTTAATTATTAAAAAATTGAAAACAAAAATCACTAGTGCGGGAAAGTGCTCTTTTCCGCACTAGTGCGAGAAAGTAGCACCATATGTACTGTAAAAAAAAATTGAAAACAAAAAGCACTAGTGCGGAAAAGTAGTACTTTCCGCATGATATGGCTCCGTAGGAAACGCACTTTTCGAGCACATGCATTGTAATAGTTATTTACGATACAAGTTCGGAAAAGAGGAAATTCGAAACGAGTCGCGATAAATTAAAACACGACCGCAGGGAGTGTTTTAAATCGACACGAGTTGCGAATTACCTATTCGCACGTGTATCGTACAACGTTTTACAGTACATATGGCCCTTTAAACTTTCGACATATGCACGAAAAGTGCTCTTTTACGCACTAGTGCGAGAAATAGCACCATATGTATTGTAAATAATATTTTGCACATGACCAATTGACCATGAAGCTCGTATTCAAAATTTTATCGTATTCGACTGTACCTAATATCTGAAAATTCAAAAGCATATCGCATACATTATTTTTTATTAATTTCATACCAAATGAAATAAAACTATGAAAACGGATTATATCGCGTATATTGAATTTATAATACATCCGATATTGATATAATCCGTTTTCATAGTTTTATTTCATGAGTAACTATCGCGGTAACCGGAGACAATATTTCATACCAAATGAATGAAATGATAGGTAGTTGGCGGTTGTTTTGTTATGATATTTATCAAGTTTTTATTACATCAGATAAGTTTTATTAGTTTCTATCGTAAGCGCTCAAATGGGCTGGGGATGTAATCCATACTAATATTATAAATGCGAGTCTGTCTGTCTGTGTGTTACCTCTTCACGCTTAAACCGCTGAACCGATTTAGTTGAAATTTGGTATACAGATAATTTGAGTCCCGGGGAAGGACATAGGATACGTTTTATCCCAGAACTCACCCCTCAAGGGGGTGAAAAGGGGGGTGGAAATTTGTATGGGGAATCAATAACCGCTGAACCGATTTAGATGAAACTTGGTATGGGGATAGTTTGAGCTGTGGGAAATGATATAGAATAACTTTTATCCCCGAAATCATCCCTTAAGGGTGTAAAAAATGGGGTAGAAATGTTTAGCGTGGACCAATAAAAGTGAAAAAGGATGGATTAAAAAGCAGATTTGTTTAAGAATTAAGGTACCCAAATTACTAATTCCACGCAGACGAGGTCGCGGGCAAAAGCTAGTAATATGATAAACTGCGAAACTCTGTCTGTCTGACCTCTTCGCTTAAACGGCTGAACCAATTTAGATGAACTTTGGTATGAAGATAATTTGAGACCAGGGAGAAAACATTGCATAGGTCCCAACCTAACAAGTGCGTTGCCGGCTCTTCTCTTGCAAGAGACATAAAATTATCTCTGAGTTTTCTGCCATCTGTACGGTATAATGGCGCGGAGATTGGCTGCCAGGTCGATCGCTGCTCATTCGTCACCCGAGCTTGCTTTGCATGCGAAAATAGCTTAGTGATTTTCTACATTCTACAAGAAAAGTAATCATTATATACAACTTATATTGTCGTATTATCTATTTATAATTAATTTAATGGTCATTACTTAAATTTTGGATTATTATTCTTTATTTCGATTCTTAGTTATTATTATTTGTATCTCCGTTACAAGCTCGGGTTTTCAGGCCCGGTCATTTATAAGGCGTGCGTGGGGATGTACATAGATCCAACACGTAGAGGCCGTTTGGAGAGTTTTGATGTCATGTAGAACGCCTGCTGGAACCCATTCATGGGTACATAAATAGATACCCGTAAACCGGTTTCAGCAGGCATTGGGAGCTATTATACCTATAGAAAAGTGGAAAGAGTCCGTACTCCGTACCCAAAGGGTAAAACCCGGACCCTATTACTAAGACCGGTGTCCGTCTGTTTGTCTGTCTATCACCAGGCTGTATCTCATGAACCGTGATAGCTAGACAGTTGAAATTTTCACAGATGATGTTTCTGTTGCCGCTATAACAACAAATACTAAAAACAGAATAAAATAAATACAACAAACGTGATTTATTTTGCTGTATTTTGCGTAATGGTACGGAACCCTCCGTGCGCGAGTCCGACTCGCACTTGGTCGGTTTTTTCATTGTGTGTGTATGTAGTGTTTTGTTTTACCAAAATAGAAATTCTGGAGTCTTTTCTGGCTTTAGATTTGTTTTATTTGGCTGTGTGCATGATTCGGGTCAAGAAACTGTATGTGGGTAGTTGTGCACATTGTACTGTCCGCGCGCGAATTCCGTGCACGGCTGAGGAATGTTAGGAATGTTGGGCGTCATGACAGAGTGGTTTCATTTTGTACGTACGGGCGCGGCGCACCCCCCCCCCCCCCCCCTCCCCCACTTCCTCGACCTCCGAATGCACGGAATTGGCGCGCGGACAGTACTCATTGTAGCCAGGGGGGTGTCACTGCGCAGTTTAGGTATATTTGGCCGGCGCACCGCCCGGGCAGGTGTATGGCAGTGGGCTGCCGCTCGCGCAAAATTGAAAATACGCAATGGCTTTGAAACCTAAATCGCGATCTAATCTGTATAAAAGATAATGTTCTGTTTACGGATGTCTGAATAAACGGAAGAACAAGGAAGCAGAGAAAACATTTTTTTTAAATCCCGGACTATATTGACCGACATATTTTCAAAGGAATAAGTACTTCTAATCTGTGGCATACCTACTTCCGTGAGAATCAGACATACTATCTCCGGCTAAAAATTGTATGTTTACGTTTGTAATTCCTACATATTTATCTTAAAAATAATAAATCAGTAGGTATAGGTACAAAAACTTGTCAAGTGACGACCCCGTGCCGACACTCGCAGCTCGGTCATAAAACTGCGGCGCGCAAAGAAGATTCACGGTTCGTGCGCGGTTATAAGTTTCAATTTTGCTTGCAGGCGGCGAGTGTAGGTATAATTTTGTACCTAAATCTGGCTTTTGTGAAGGAGTGAATTTTCTGTACGGTAGTACTATTAGTTATTCTGTGTTGTAGCTTTTCCTCAGTCACCCGTTGACCACGAACGCTGTAAGGCAGTGTAAAGGTTTCGAAACGTCGGGATGTATTATAAATTCAATATACGCGATATAATCCGTTTTCATAGTTTTATTTCATGAGTAACTATCGCGTCAACCAAAGACAATATTATTTAATAGTTTTACCATTATATTGTCTTCGGTTACCGCGATAGTTACTCATGAAATAAAACTATGAAAACGGATTATATCGCGTATATTGAATTTATAATACATCCCGACGTTTCAGTCACCCGTTGACCATGAACGCTGTAAAGGGTTCGAAACGTCGGGATGTATTATAAATTCAATATACGCGATATAATCCGTTTTCATAGTTTTATTTCATGAGTTTTACCATTCTTATAAAAATATTAAGTTGTATGGGACTTATTTTCAAGTAAGAAAACTGCTTACGTACTTACTCGACGCCTACAAAATTACTGCAATTTTCTGCCACCAGAGTGCAGGACTAGCCTTTAGTAAACCATAGAGTAACTTACATACTGTACCTTTAACAGGTTTTTGACAAGTTTTCAAAGATAATAAAATATGACATCGATGCATCAAGGCGGTTTGTTTACAGAGGACCTACAGGGAAACGCTAATCCGAAAATTCGATATCTGCCTCTTTATCGCTCGAATATGCAAATGACAGAGATGTAGGATAAAGAAATTTTCTTGTTTCACGATAGACCCTCAGATTGTGGTAGTGGCGCCCCCTACGCAGAGTTTCGCGTAATATTCCCTATTACCTGACGCTATCGGATCAATTTAATTAAACCATTAAATGGCCGTCGTCCCAGCTAATAAAATATAGTGCTTGTTTAATATTACTTAACAAGTTGTACATAAAGATTAAAACATTAGTGCTGTGTAGACTGTAAAGCCACAGACTACTTTCACAGACACCGCATCATGAAGCGATTACGAAGGCTGTGAATTCACCACACATAAGTACTGTCCGCGCGACAATTCCATGCATTCGGAGGTCGAGGAAGTGGGGAGGGTTTGCGCCGCGCCCGTACGTACAAAATGACACGGTCATGACGTCCAACATTCCTAACATTGCTCAGACGTGCACGGATTTCGCGCGCAGACAGTACTCAGGTAGCAGTGACGTCAGCGACGACATAATGACGTCATTTATACGTCTTAATGACGTATAAATGCTACCGTGGTGGATGTTACATAAACCCAAACGATTGGGCTTGTCCACGCGCCGATCTTGACGAAGGAGAGTTTGTTACATACGCTCGAAAACATTACCCTCCTTCTAATGCAGTCGGTTAAAAATATCATAGGCTTGATGACACATTTTTATTAATGGTATCAATCGATCAGGTTTGTATTTGGAATCAAATGTCTATATGGGACCCGTTGCATTAAGCAATACAAAAGTCAGAAATAATAGTCAAAGTCCGACAGTCGTACTTCAATACTTCATTCGCGACGCTTCTAAAAAAAACGATGTGACCGTGACGTCAAGGTCACTGAGAGCCCGTCTTGAATGTATGGAAAATAAGTAAAATTGCGATACATAATGGTACTGAAATTAAATTATTTGACTACAAAAGTGTGTAATGCCGCATCCCAACCTTCTTGTCTCGCAACGCGTAGGAGTGCCACTTAATCATCAAGGAAGCCTCATCTGTACCACTTCGTGTAATTACAGCAAAGGTCATGCCCTGCCCCCACAACGACATTATTTGTGGTATTTTCAACCAAAAGGGTACTTATTTTCGGTCAATAAGGCGCTATTTCCATATAGCTTCAATCCGAAATCAACCTTATCGACAAGCGACAATGTGGGACCTTTTGGTTGAAAACTTCAGATTTTTGTAACTTAAGGGGGCCACTGACTATCTAATCAGTTCGCCGGACGATATCGGCCTGTCAGTTGTTCGGAACTGTCAAATTTTTGTTCTAACTTACAGGCCGATATCGTCCGGCGGACTGATAGTCAGTGGCCCCCTTAACACTATGTCGCAACTTAAGGGGCCCACTGACTATCAGTCCGCCGGACAGTATCGGCCTGTCAGAACAAAAATTTGACAGTTCCGAAGAACTGACAGGCCCATATCGTCCGGCGGACTGATAGTCAGTGGGCCCTTTACAAACGTCTTCTAGCCCCCCTAAGGCCTTAATAATCTTTTCATCACATAATGTGGAATTGCACGCAGGCTTAGCGGGAACTATAGAAAAAGCGTTTTCCCTAGGGAGTTATGAAGTTTCTAGTATTATAATTAACAGTTTTTTGTCTTTATACTTCATTTTTGGATCGCAGGTGTGTAACTCGGGGCGTAATAATATTGCTAACTCGTCTATAAATCGCTCCGGCAAGCCGTCGCGATTTAACTATACTCTCGTTTGCAATATTTAACTTACGCCCCATGTTGCACAATGTATTATTAATAGTCTGTGCGGAAATCTCATTCTCACGAGCGTTTGAATGACACATATCTATAAAAAGGGACCTTATTGTCGATGGCGCTTACGCAATTATTAACGATGCTCCGATATAAATACAATGCCGCGCGACGCTGTGCGGCGTAAGCGCCATCGACTATAAGGTCCCATTTCATAGAAAATGCCCCATTTATTCACACGATGGCGGTTGCGCTTTTTATCAAGAGTTTTGTTGGATTTTCAACTTTAAGCCTTGTTCTTTAAATCGAATTTAGTGCGGGCAGATCCAAGCGCTAACGCGCGTTGAAAAAGCGCTTATGTTAAGGGTCACTTACGAGAGGAACCTCATGTTTCAAGTCAATTTTTTTTTCAAGTATTTTTTTTCAAGTCAATTAAAATGGCAAGAGCTTTCGGCAAGTTCAGTCACTATCAACAAGTTGAAAATAATCAAATTAGTGTGACGCTATCGCTCACCGCCGTCAACGGTAATGGGGCCGCGCCCAGTCAGGACATGTATACTTGGGTACCGATAGGTGGAATAGATAATGATTAATGATACAGTACACTTATATGCAGTAACAATATTCATAATTCATAAATTTACTTACGACGATATTAAAGCTTAGATGCTTTTGACAATGTTAAGGGTTGACTGGTAGAGAATGCCTTAAGGCATTAAGTCCGCCATTAGTACTTATTTTAGTGTTACGTGCAAAACTTTGTTTTGAAAGACGGAACACTTATTTATTGTGCAATAAAGTTTAAAATTCATACTAAAATATTATAAATGCGAAATGTCTGTTAGTTCTTCAGTTTCTTCACGCATAAACCGATTTGGACAAAATTTGGTTTGGGCCACAGAATAAATAATAGTACTAATAGGTACAGAAGATTCACTCTCTAACAAATGCGGCTATTACGACAGATATGGCCGCTAGGTGGCGCAAGCGCGAGCAGGTGTCCTTTCCGCGTAATAAAATACCGCTACAAACACAATCTAATTGTTTGTATTTTTTATGAAATGAAGTTAACTAATATTCTAACTTCTATTTTGCCTGTCTCTATACCTTCACTTCAACCATAGACATACGAGTACACCCCAGGCCAAAAGTATGGAAACAACGTTGTTTTCTTTAATATCTCATGTTTCCATCTTTGTTGTATATATTTGTAAACTAAGACTTACATTAGGCAAAACTAAAAGATTAAAAATACACGCTTAATATCAAAACATCCTAAAATATTGTCAAAAAGCTAAAAAAATGAAGTAGGAAATAGTTATATAATTATACCTACCCTTTAATTACATGACAAAATGTTGAATTGGCAACTATCATAGCCAGAGTAATTTACTTTTAAAATGTTCTATTATTATTTTTACCAAATTGTCAATGAGTAGTATAAAATCCATCGCTTAAAAGATCACACTTTTCTATTGAAATACAAGCTTGTTTCCATACTTTGGGCCTGGGGTGTAGTGTACACGACGCGCGTTGTTTTATTTATCTTAAGGGGCCCACTGACTATCAGTCCGCCGGACGATATCGGCCAGTCAGCTGTTCGGAACTGTCAAATTTTTGTTCTAACTGACAGGCCGATATCGTCCGGCGGACTGATAGTCAGTGCCCCTTAGCTTCATTAACAAATAATTAATTTTAAGTCGTGTCTGATGTACAATTAAATAATATATTTCGGTGTGTTTCATTACATTATAGGGCAAAGTATAGGTCGCAAATAATCGCGGCACAGACTTTGTACGTCTTAAAGGAATCTTTTTAGAATAGTCTAATAAGCAAATTCCAGTTAGGTTACACCCAGGTAGCAAAGTGACGTCAGCGACGTCATAATGACGTAATGATGACGTCAAGATGAAGTCACAATGACGTCGCTGACGTCATAATGACGTATAAATAAAGATAAAGATAAAAGATAAAAGACATTTATTCGTGACGATCACAACACAAGTACGAACATGTACAGACAACAACAGCAAGAAAAGAAGAGATCATCAAGTGTGCATCACGAAATGGACCCAACTCAGCATAATGCTAGCTATAAAGCCAGCGCTGGTCTTCCGTAGGGCCCATTCGGTGATGCCACGACAGATAACACACAATGATACATATTAAAACATTACAAAGCTACACACATAGAATACCTAATTATATACAAACATATTAACCAAACCAAAAAAATATACATGAAGAGCACAAACAAAAATAAAAAACCAAGTATACAAGAAAAAAAAAAGAAAAACATTATGGTACTGGGTAGGATTAGGTTCACAATATAATATTATACGATAGGATTGCTATGAAAAAAAAGTTTTCCGTATTGTGTTTCATTACGTAGCTCTGCATAATAATTGGGTCATGGTATGCACCATGGCGCAGGCCACGGCAAGCACCTTGTACTTATAAGAGAAATTGTGATAATAGGCTAGGTAAAGTCTAATTAGATAAGTAAGATAGGTTAGCAAATAAAAACATGTAATTTTATTAATAATTCAATAAATAATGTACATGTATAGTTAGTATTAGTTGAACTAGCTAAAAATTCTAGGGCAAAGAGCATGGGTTTTGTCCGGCCGACTCTAATTTCTGTTATTAAAAAAACCGGCCAAGTGCGAGTCGGACTCGCGCACCGAGGGTTCCGTACTTTTTAGTATTTGTTGTTATAGCGGCAACAGAAATACATCATCTGTGAAAATTTCAACTGTCTAGCTATCACGGTTCATGAGATACAGCCTGGTGACAGACAGACAGACGGACAGCGGAGTCTTAGTAATAGGGTCCCGTTTTTACCCTTTGGGTACGGAACCCTAAAAACTAGCAAGCCATTACGAATCGAGCAGCCGAGCAAGAAACCTGAAAAAAAGAAAACCTCTCCGTCCTCAACCCTCCTGCATCTGAAGAAAGAAAAGCTTCTGGTGTTTTTACTCCGTCCTGCCGCCTATGCCACACCCATACAATCCACAACCCTACGTACAATAAATCTATGACCGATAAGAAGCTTTAGGGCCTAACACACACATAGTATATACAAGTAGTTATAGACGCGCCACCAAGCGACCGGGGGTAAGAGAAAGAATATTCATATAAAATGTATACTACGCATTTTATCCGGTCTGCATGTTCAATGTCTTTTCTCTTTCACTAATAAATTTGGGTATTTCGCCACAGCCACAGAATAAGTAATAGTATTATCAAACGGCCACGCACCGGCCCGCCCCGACTAGAATTACCTCGCCCCGCGACACCAGATTGACGGCTGTTTGCCGGCCGCTCAGTTATGACGCATGACGCGTGTACAGACGTGCCGTTCACACATAGAAACGCAAGTGATTTTTGATGTATAGCGTGTCCGCCCTGTGCCACAGCCTCCTTGCTATGATGCCCACATGATGCCATAACCCGAATGAAAAAATGCCCGGTCGGTGATAAAGACAAAGCATGGCACTATTTTCTCTTTCCTCTTATAGGAATCGCAATAAGACTATTTTTCCTTATCAAAGAGTGTCAGGCCCTTGAGTTTAAGGCTGACGTTCTTCTGAGATCAGTGCAGAGAGTAGCCGGCGTTCGGGAATCAACCGATAGCATTCGTTTTAGACTCCACCTCTCTTCTCCACTCCGCTATATACCTACTTACTTACTTACTCCTCTGGCGCAACGACCCAAAGTGTGTCTTGGGTCGCCACTGATCCCGGTCCTGTGCAGTTTCTTGCCAGTCTTGGACCTGGAGCTCGCGCAGATCAGCGTCCACCACATCCGCCCATCGGTACCTAGGTCGCCCGACCGGGCGGCATGCTGTCGGTTTTCCCACAAACGCTCTTTTCACCGCCCGATCGTCTCCCATTCTCTATACCTACAACTAAAGCTTGCACCTACTACTGTTTTTTACTGTTTTTTTGTATATTTACTGCGACAATAAATGACTTTATTTATTTATTTATTTATTCAAAGCTATTGGTTGATTGCCGCTCGTCTCTCATCTACGCGCATACGCAGTAGAAAGGCAGTCTGAAAAGTTAGTTAATTTTACTGGGCATTTTCCGCAAGTCGACATCCAATGTGCCTATTTTGCGTGAATAAGAGCAAAGATAGGATATAACTTCGTAATAGATGGATACAGTCTAAGGAAAAAACGTGCCTCGAAAATCACGAAAATTTGATTCTCGATCAGATGGCACCACTAGTTTTGGCCTACTCTCGTATAGAGGGCGTTGACGGTTTCGTTTGTTATTTATAATTTTAACGCATATCAGTGAAAGAACATGGGTCAAAATCATATAAAAAAATCATTTATCCATATTTAAATACATTTTAACGCATTTTTATAAATCTTCATTTTTAGTTTTAAAGTATGTCGATAGATGGCAGTGAATTTACAGTGGTTACAAAATTTACTATGACAGTACCGCTCTATCTTATTATATACGAGGTAGGCCTATTCTAACCACCCCAGCTCCTCCGCGAAGCCTAGCAGTCTTCAGGTTGCTAGTTGCCTCCTCAGTGTGCATGGATTCCCTAGGTATTTGCTCCTGTATACTTCTACCTGTTTACAGTCCAGGAGTATGTGTACTTCTACATGTTTTGTTGTTTCTTCTTCCATACACGCTCTGCACACAGGTAGCAAAGTGACGTCAGCGACGTCATAATGACGTAATTATGGCGTCATAATGACGTATAAGTGCTGTTGGGGATGGGCTGTCCGTTTTAGGCTAAGTTGCGTATTGTGACGTCAGCGACGTCATACTGACGTAATTATGGCGTCGTAATGACGGCGCTGGCGTCATAATGACGGCGCTGGCGTCATAATGACGGCGCTGGCGTCATAATGACGTATAAATGCTGTTGGGGATGGGGCTGTCCGTTTTAGGCTAAGTTGCGTATTGTGTTTGTTTTCAGAGTAGCCTGTGCTGAGCATGTGGCAGTTGGCAAGGCGGTTGAATCTCACCGCGCCGGCAGCCGACGCGCCGGCACCCAGGAAACATAAACTTACGGTGAGAGTAGATATCATTTGTATTCTCTTTGTGCACATATACATATAGGTATGTGGTTGTGGCTGAAGAAAGGTCAGGTCAAGAGCACCCTACACCGGCGAGCGTGTATGAGGAATGTTATGAAAGTGAAGGAAGCGAAAGAGGTATGTCAGGATCGTAGCAAGTGGAAATCCGTGATCTCTGCCTACCCCTCCGGGAATTAGGCGTGATTATATGTATGTATGTATGTATGTGGTCGTGATAGTGTGTAACCTCAGTATCTGTTAGGTACAGCTTCGGCATAGGGGAAATAACGCGAATGTCGACTCCCTTCCCGGTGTTGCTCGAAGCTCATATTAAAATATACAGTGTGATATTTATCCCTCGGTCAGACAAAACAAAGCCACCCTGTATAATGTTAGTGTTAGTGTCACGTCGCGGAGTAAAACGTTAGAGTAATAACTCAACGTCGTCGTTACTTTTACGTGTACTTTTAAAAGTAAGATTAAAAAGTATTAAATTGACCTTTTAACTTTCAACACATCAGCTGTACTAGATGTACACGTACGGTACTAGATGTTATTGTTACATTTTTTAGGTTTCCGTACCCAAAGGGTAAAAACGGGACCCTATTACTAAGACTCCGCTCTCCGTCTGTCCGTCTGTCTGTCACCAGGCTGTATCTCATGAACCGTGATAGCTAGACAGTTGAAATTTTCACAGATGATGTATTTCTGTTGCCGCTATAACGACAAATACTAAAAACAGGGCTCCCATACAACAGACATGACTTTTTCGCCGTTTTTGCGTAATGGTACGGAACCCTTCGTGCGCGAGTCCGACTCGCACTTGACCGGTTTTATAAACAAGTACCTACCTACCTTCACCTACTCTCTAACTGTTTAAAGCACGGTTTTTTTTTCTCCTAGTAATAGTTGAAACTAACTTTGTTAGCTTATAACATTTAAAATTTGTTAGCTTAGTTTTGTTTTATTTTATTTTATTGTGTTTTCCCTGGTTGCCCTGAAACCAGCGCCATGGCTAAATACCTTAGTCATCGGCATATGCTGAGTGGCATCCATTTTGGTGTTAGAATATATTAGAATAAGATGCATAAGGTACATACATACATGTGCAGGGGCCCACTGACTATCAGTCCGCCGGACGATATCGGCCTGTCGGTTGTTCAGAACTGTCAAATTTTTGTTCTAACTGACAGGCCGATATCGTCCGGCGGACTGATAGTCAGTGGGCCCCCCTGATGGTTCCGGACACCATATATATAGTTCTTCTTCTTCTTCTTTTAAAATTATGGCTTCAGCCCAGTGGGACTATTTCGCCAGTGTCAAGGTATTAAGAGGTTTAAAAACGACAAAAATTGTACGGTTGTACAAGACAGTGTACGGTGATTTGTTAGCTCTTGTAAATCGATAGCTAGACTTTACAAGAAGCACGTGGACTACCGGCCGTTGACTCCAAGATGGTGGTTAAACGCGCTTCAAAATTAATTCTCCATTCACTGCACACTACCACATTAGTTTACTGTATAATAAGCTATCGATATTACACTTTAAACAATATTAATGAGCAAAAAACAAAGTAATTAATCACGATGCTAACTATCAAGATGGCGCTCGAACCGGAAGTCCTATATATAGTTTAATTTGTTATTTTTTTTGACAAATGTCATTCTATGTATCGTAAAATGGAACACATTGCTTTGTAGTTTGTAGGGTAGTTTTTCGAATATTCTTGACGTTTATAAAAAGCCAGTTGAAGGTAGATTGATTTGATGGCTGCTCATGCTCGTATGCTCAAGCTCGTTCGTCGTGATAAACCCAAAATGTGTTAAATGAAATGAAATGAAATGAAATGAAAATCTTTATTTCAGGTCTGTCGGCCCATATTTTGTTAGTTTACAGTTCTTAAAAGTATATTAGTAAGCACACATAAATTGTAAAATAAATAAATTAAAATTAAAATTATAAATAAATTAGCTTCAATTCAATAACATGCTTACTTAATTTTAGTGTACCTATTTAGTTTAAGATTATTTTAGAGCGCACCGCCAACAAACTGTTTCACAGTTTGGCGAACATTAGATTAAGGTACTTATAATGTTATAATTTTTGTTAAATTTTCAATAAAAAAAAATAAAAAAAATTTGATTAAAAATTACACATCCATTAAATTCCATTACTTTACATTCAAAATTTATAAGTCAATTAAATTAGATCTAATTACATTAAAAATATAAATACATTAAATTAAATTACATTAACATTATAAATTTTAAAACACAATTACTTGACATATTGCCAAACCGATTTGACTTGCCCAACCCAGTGTTTTTGAATTGGACAGTCGAATCTGCCTGCAATCAATTTCAGAATGCCGTTGTGGCTATTTCTTACACGACTCCACATGGATGCAATTTTTTTGCGCATGATTGCATGGAAAGTGTCGACTTGTGTCCTCAAAACCCTCGCCAGCCACTACAGCATCAGCTTGCCGTTGGAGAGTGTCGGTACCGACCAGCCGTTCGACATGCAGACACGGGGTGAGTTGGCTTTCGAATGATTCGCTTTCACTGGCAGTTGATAGTTAAATTTCTCTCCAAATACAATTGTCCTACTCGAGGGCGATTGTACAACATCAAATAAAGTATTTCTATATCATCTATACTGATATTAAATACATATTATATAGTAATGAGGTCAAAACAAATACAAAATACGAACAGTCATTGTAGTAGGCATCCGAGGGCCTACCGCGAAAAACGGAAAGCGTAATTTATTTATCTGCCTCTCTATCACTAGACTATGCAAGAGCGATAGAGAGGCATATAGCGACATTTCGATTTTCGTCTTTCGCGGTAGGCCCTCTGGGTAAAAACATCTTATGTATGTGAAGGTATCTCGACCCCTATTTATTAAATACTAGCTTTTGCCCGCGACTTCGTCTGCGTGGAATCAGTAACAGCAGCTAGAGTAAGTTTAGCGCCTGGATAAAGTGTAATAGCAATAATTCAATTTGAGCATAAGCTTAATTGCTTGATATCAATTATCAGGCAATTAATTAAATATCTCAATTTCAACCCCCTTTTCACTCGCTTTAGGGATGATTTCCGACATAAAAACTATCCTATGTCCTTCCCCGGGACCCAAACTATCTCTATGCAAAATTTCAACTTAATCGGTTCAGCGGTTTAAGCGTGAGGTAACACACAGACAGACAGACAGACTTTCGCATTTATAATATTATATAGTACTAGCTTTTGCCCGCGACTCCGTCTGCGTGGACCTAGTAACCCCAGCTAGAGTAAGAATAACGCCTGGAGAAAGTCTTATACGAGTAGGTAACAATCATCCAAATATTAGGCAACTCATTAATTATCTTAATTCCACCATGATTCCACCCCACTTTTCACCCCTATTTTCGGGATAAAAACTATCCTATGTCCTTCCCCGGGACTCAAACTATCTCTACGCCAAATTTCAACTAATTCGGTTCAGCGGTTTAAGCGTGAAGAGGTAACACACAGACAGACAGAGACTTTCGCATTTATAATATTACTAGCTTTTGCCCGCGACTTCGTCTGCGTGGACTTAGTAACCGCAGCTAGAGTAAGAATAGCGCCTGGAAAAATTCTCATAGCAATCTAAATTTGAGCATATTATGCACACAAATCAGCAGGCACTTCATTAATTATCTCAATTCCACCCCGCTTTCTACTTTCTTAAGGGATGATTTTCGGGATAAAAACTATCCTATGTCCTTCTCAGGGACTTAACCTATCTCTATGCCAAATTTCATCTAAATCGATTCAGCGGTTTAAGCGTGAAGAGGGAACACACAGACAGAAAGACAGACAGACAGACAGACTTTCGCATTTATAATATTTTTTCATTTATAGTATTAGTATTAGTATAATTACTATATTAGTATATATTAGTATTAGTATATATTAGTATAGTATTAGAATAAATTAGAATAGAATAGAATAGAATAGAATAGAATAGAATAGAATAGAATCACTTCATTATTACATTACAAAGATACATTAACAACAAAAAGAAAGAAAAAAAAAAACAAAGGTGAAAAATACAAAACTAACAGATAAGGATGTGAGGCTGAAATGGTCTCCACTCAGCAATGCAGTTGGCACGACTAAGCGTTGTCAACGGCGCTGGTTTTCTGTGGAGCCAGGAGGAGAGGAGGTGTGCGGAACGGCATACTGCGCGACTTGTGTGATTTGATTAGTATTAGTATTATTAGTATAGTATTAGTATTATATTAGTATATAGTATATTAGTATTAGTATTAGCATATTAGTATTAGTATATTAGTATTAGTATGGATAGTATGGATTAGTATGGATATGGATAGTATATGTATAGTATTGTTTATTCTTCTTACACATTAAGATGATACTTGCTATTATAAATAATGAGGTGTATTAACCTCGTTTAATAATTTTCAGTAAAAGCCGTTTTTATTAAGTTTTCTCGAATTTCGTATATGACGGGGTAATTGAGTAAGTGGGGATTTTATCGTAAACGCTGAGCTTTGTGAGGGGTTTTACTCAATTCGTTATATTTAATGGACATTAAAGTGCCTTAGCAACACGTACTTATATACAGGGTGTCCTTAGGCATTGGACAAAGCCGAAATGTACGTATACATTAGGGTATTTAATCAGTACCTATACAAAGTATCATAACAACCGGTGTAGCGGTTACGAAAAAATTAACAAATTATTATTTAATTAGTATTTTTTGGCTTAATTGTGTAGAGGGTTTTTATTTATTTTTTAATTAATAGTTACTTCTTTCTGCTTTCTATTAAAAAAAGGCTATTTGTATTTACCATTAGTTGGGACCTATTCCAAATCAGTAGATGGCGCCATATAAATTTGTTTCACCTCAAACATACGTATCATGGAGACTATACATATAAAGGAGCCAAATCTCTATGTATGAAAAGTGTCCATCAAAAAACAGTAATTAGGTGGCGCCACCATACACCGAAATACTACCAAAAACAACCTACGTAATTTGGTCGTGTTATTTGTTGCCTTACATGTTATACTCATGTCCCAGAGCCTAACTAGCGCCACCGGAGAGATTAGGAACTATTATTTACAGCTGAAAGCGGTCACTTTTGCAACAATTCTGCCATAAGAGATTGCGATCCTTTCTATACCATCTTGACCATCCGTAATACGTATGCACGTTGTTGATGATTAATATCAATAGGGAATATTAGGCGAAACTGCGTAGGGGGCGCCACTACCACATTCTGAGGGTCTATCGTGAAACAAGAAAATTTCTTTATCTAACATATCTGTCACTCTTGCATATTCGAGCGATAAAGAGGCAGATAGCGAATTTTCGGATTCGCGTTTCCCGTAAGGCCCTCTGTAAGCAAACCGCCTTGATACATCAATGTCATATTGTATTATCTCTGAAAATTTGTGAAAAACCTGTTAAAGGTACAGTATGTAAGTTACTCTATGGTTTACTAAACAGGCTAGTCCTGCACTCTGGTGGCAGAACATTGCAGTAATATCCCCTATTATTGTTACAGGAATGGGTGATGACCTTGACTCGTGAGCGTCAACCGAAGGTTGTCGACCCCGGAGGCGAGCTGCAAATCATGCTGTCCCCGTTGGACAAAAATGTTGGCGACGTCTGCCTGCTCGCCGAGAGCCCATTCAGGATACTACGGGTAAGTAGTTTAGGGATTATGTCATAGATGGCGCTGTCATGTTGCGTTGCGAATTGAAGATTTTTCCTGATTTGATGAGGGCAGAACGGAACGCTACACCGCTTCATTTTAGCAAAGATAGATATAACTCCGTAATAGATGGATACAGTCTAAGGAAAATACGTGCCTCGAAAATCAAGAAAATTTGATTCTCGTTCAGAGGGCGCTACTAGCTTTGGCCTACTGTCGTATAGATGGCGTTGACGGTTTCGTTTGTTATTTAACAATTTTAACGCATATCAGTGAAAGAACATGGGTCAAAATCATAAAAAATAATTAATGCAAATAAAAAAAATCATTTATCCATATTTAAATACATTTTATCGTATTTTTATAAATCTTCATTTTTAGTTTTAAAGTGTGTCGACAGATGGCAGTAAATTTACTGGGGTTACTAAATTTACTATGACAGTACCGCTCTAGTATAAGTTACTCTATGATTGGACAATGACAAAAATAATGACTTGTGTAAAAACCGTGTCGTCATTATTTTTCACGTAGAAAGCTTGCCTGTATTGGTTAATGTGCACGTACTCGAGATAATGAGCTTATCGCATGATTCGCTAAATTACACTTAATCCAATGATAAAGAGCTTTGACATAGCTGAAAAGGTTTTATAGAAACATATTTAGGTACCTACTGTATATGTAGTTTCGGCAGGTAGGTTTTTTTAATAAATAAATATTATAGGACATTCTTACACAGATTGACTAAGCCCCACAGTTAGCTCAAGAAGGCTTGTGGTATGGGTACTCAGACAACGATATATATAATGTACAAATACATAAACACATAGAAAACACCCAAGACTCAGGAACTCATCTGTGTTCATCACACGAATAAATGCCTTTACCGGGTTTCGAACCCAGGACCATCGGCTTCACAGGCAGGGTCACTACCCACTAGGCCAGACCGGTCGTCAGGTATGTATGTAGGAAGATAGGATAGACACAGAATAAAATTACCTTATACATCTGGGACACCGAGCTCGGAAAACATAAAAAAAACCGGACAAGTGCTAGTAGTATTTGTTGTAGCGGCAATAAAAATACATCATCTGTGAAAATTTTAACTGTCTACCTATCACGGTTCATGAGATACAGCCTGGTGACAGACAGACGGACAGCGGAGTCTCAGTAATAGGGTCCCGTTTTTACCCTTTGGGTACGGAACCCTAAGAAAGTGTGTGCGTGTAATCTTTACGCGCGATTGAAGTAAACTTTCTTTGACGATGACGTTTATCGCTATGTTGGCACTTTGACGTGAGTCCTGTTGTGCGTGTGTCACTACTGAGCGTTACTTCCGTCAGAAAAAAACTGAGTTACCCTCTAGTCGCGCCTAAAGAAGTTTTACTTCAAAAGTTTTAGTTCAAAAACTCAAAAATGCGCGTTTCCCAGAGATAAGACCTAGGCTATTTAGATCGATTTTTCGCCCCCGAAAACCCCGAAAAATCGTAGAGCCTTGAAATTGAAATTGGAATTGCTCGATTTAAGGTATGAAATAGGTACCGCATTAAGGGGATCCCATGCCCCAATGACCTTCGATTTGAATCCCTTAGTTTTCTAATGTTTTTTGTAGCTTATCATATTAACAGCAACGGATTTTAGCAATATAGTATCCCATATTTACTTCAAAGTTCATTGTTTTCGAAATATTTGGCATCAAAGTTGAACAATTTTAGGCCAAAAAACTGGTTTTCTGGCCATAACTTTTGTGTTAATTAGTTTAAAATTAAAACTTTAGACAAATTTTTAGAGACGTCTAAGACAAACCCAAATATGTAGATTTCGTATAAGTAAGATCTTTCACAGCAATCGAGATACGAAAAAAGTGTTTTTTAGACAATGTTTAAAACAATCATAAATAAATAAGTATTCATTTTTTTCACAATCCGGTAGACAAAATCGGAGATAAAAGATTGAAGAACCGATAGCCGCTTGTCTTATAATTCTATATGTAGTGCAAAAGTAGGAGATACTATTTAAAACTTGTCAAAAATCGATGAAAACCTCAGGTAGCCCCTTTTTACTAAAAACGCGAGGTCACGTTTTACGGAGATAAAAAGCCTGACCAGTAATATATGATCACGCGCCATGTTGCGGAATTTCACTGGAACTAATTTTTTCATACTAAACTGAACTGTCACCCACATGAGAATAACAGCGCCCTCTTGACAATGATCATATATTACTGGTCAGGCTTTACCTAAGAAAAAGCATTTTAAATTATTCATAACTTGCCCTCATTGGCGAGAGGTCGCACAGGATCGAAAAAGGTGGCGCTGTCTTCCCAGGTACCAACGTGACGTCAGCGACGTCATAATAACGCCATAGTGACGTCATTAATACGTCACAATGCCGTAACGGACGTCATAATGACGTATAAATGTTACCTGGGTTGTGTCTGAGGTCAAGTATCGTTTTAGGTCCCTGAGCCAAGAGCCAACGGAGTAAGTAGTGAGTAAGTAGGGAATCGGGCCCACGTCCTATATTTGAATATGACGTAAGGATTGGTAAATTAAATTTATTCCAGTCCACTTATAATATATTTTTGGTTTGTAGGTTTGTAAAATTTTATTTATATACCTAAACCTGTTTATTTACACTGCATATCCACCTGCCTCGCTCCTAATTTCTTACATTGTTATCATCTTCCTCGCGTTATTCCGGCTTTTTGCCACGGCTCATGGGAGCCTGGGGTCCGCTTGACAACTAATCCCAATTGACGTAGGCACTATATGAAAGCGACTACCATCTAACCTTCCAATCCAGAGGGGAAACTAAACAAATCAGAAATAAACAAGCCTATCTATAGAGTTAGACCAAGACAAGTCTGCTACGCTTTTGATAGCACACGCAGTGAAAGTGTTATTTTAAACGTCAATCTTCTGTGAAATTGTGACGTATAAATAACACTTGCACTGTGTATGCTATCAAAATCGTTGCAAATTTTTCTTGGTCTAACTCTAAAAACCTTATTGTTAAGAGCGGCCAACTACTATGAAATGAAATGAAATGAAATTAAATTAAATTCTTTATTTTCAGGCACTATTGGCCCATAGATAAATACCTTAAAACTACCTATATAGTTTGTCAAAGGACTGACTTATTTCAAACATAGACAGAGAGACTCATCGCACTTAAACTATCGTGAGACATATTTCAAAATATTTATCAGTACGGTTTTTACTCACTATTATTTTTAGTCGCTTTTGGCTCCTCAGACACAACACACAACACACACGACACACACACACACACACACACACACGACGCCAACCACACAACGCGACGTACAACCGCCGCGGACACTCGTGCCTGAGGAGAGAGACTCAAACTATCTTTTTCTTACACTAGTACTAGCACCCAAAAGAAAAGGATGAGGACAGTTTGTTTTTTGTTCTTATTTACTGCCAATTTGGTTTGACCAACTATAGCATATACATATTATTATAAAATATATTATTAAATAAAACTAAAAACACTATTATGGCTGCGATGCAGTTCGCAACCCCGCCAATGTGACCAAATAATCCACTATGTAGTGGCCAATAACCCACTATGTAGTGGCCAATAACCCACTATGTAGTGGTCAATAACCCACTATGTAGTGGCCAATAACCCACTATGTAGTGGCCAATAACCCACTATGTAGTGGCCAATAACCCACCATGTAGTGGCCAATAACTGTAGCAGTCACCCTAGTACGTCATACGTCACTAATGCAAATATCACGCGGCTCACTCAGCTATGTCCACAGCACGATCACATTATCACATTCCGATAATCAACAACTCTTGTCCTGTAGATAATCCTCTCATTGCCAATGGCAGTATTATTACAACTTTTAAAAGTGACGGTTATTTGACGGAACATTTATAATTTGTGTTTACGTTTATTTTGTGATTGACACATTTGGTCTCTATTGTTTTCCATATGTGCCATTTTCAACCGAAAGGGTACTTATTGTCGCTTGTCAAGAAGTCGCTATTTCCATAAAGCTTCAATTAGAAATTAACCTTATCGACAAGCGACAATGTGGTACCTTTTGGTTGAAAACGTCACATATAGTTTTAAGTCATAATGCATTGTTTGTCCACATTTTCGTTAGACATAATTTGGTTTTTCTCAGAAAAGCGTAACTTTACAGGATTGCCATAAAACAAACGTAACCTAACCTATAGGATAACCTTAGGAAAATCCTGAAAAGCTAACGGTTTCAGAATTATGACTAATAGAATAGAATAGAATAGAATAAATATTACTTGAGACATACAGAACCAACTTATTATTAAGCGTCACTGAAAAGGTCTCCACTCAGCTTAATGTCAAGAATCCACCTAAGGATCTCGACGCTGGTCTTCCGTGGAGACCCTTCCGAGAGAGCGCAACTACACGCTAAAGTACAAAATTTAACTATATAAAAAGTAAATTTAATAAGCCTATATTATCCTATTTATTCAAAACTAAAATAACAATACAATAATTTAAATTATGGTAAATAAACAGTCATTAATGTATAACACAAGGAAAAATAAATTATATGGGAGGCGTTCATTCAAGTAGAAATGGCACAAGAGTATAATTTTTGTAAATTTAAAATATGTTTTTTAAAATTAGCTAATGATAATATGACAATCATTATGACTTTCAATAATTATATCAAACAAAGGGACCCCTTTTAAATGATATATTCACTTTCTATGGATAAAGCTTGCTAAAGCCCTCGTATTATATATATATATATATATATATATTATATTATATATTATATTTGTGGTGGAATGCAATCTTTTAATGCTTAGAAGACGCTAAGCGATGTGAAGATGTGGATTTTCAGAAGAGCTCAGACTTTGCCGGCGTTACCGGTGCCGCAATGCCGGTGGACCGAGGTACGAACTGTTTCATACTTTACAAAAATTTTAGTATGTAACTGGATCACACATATAAATATATCATAGATGACGCAAATGCATCTACTTCGCGTCCGAACCCCGACCAAGCGTCGAGGTTGACTGTCGCTCTTGACAGTCCATCAGGCGCGTCAGTTGTTGCAGCCGGACGTCCGTGAAAACTTAAAAAATGCCTCGTTGCGTGATAATTAACTGCAACAGCCCAAAAATTGCGAGCACCCAAAGGCAAAAACATATTTCCTGTCACAGGTAAGTAATTTTAAAAATTATATTATGCGTATATTTTGTATGAAAAAGTCGGCACGCTTTGTTTCAATACAAATCGTGATATTTGCGTCATCTAGCGTATATATTAAATCTGTGAACTGGTTATATTTGTGGTGGAATGTGGATAGTTATTCAGGAGAGCGCAGACCATGCCGGCGTTGCCCGTGCCGCAGTGCCGGTGGACCGAGGTATGTACGAACTATTTCATACTTTATCAGTTTCTTATAATTTAACATTATTATCAGTCATATCTATCAATTAAATTTTGAAAATCTTTATTATAAAAACGCTCTAATACAGTTTTCAAACTGCCGGCATTCCTAGAATACAAATCACACCCTAATATATTGTACCATAGAGTAACTTATACTGGAGCGGTACTGTCACAGTAAATTTTGTAACCCCAGTAAATTCACTGCCATCTGTCGACACACTTTAAAACTAAAAATAAATATTTATAAAAATACGATAAAATGTATTTAAATATGGATAAATGTTTTTTTTATTTGCATTAATTATTTTTATGATTTTGACCCATGTTCTTTCACTGATATGCGTTAAAATTGTTAAATAACAAACGAAACCGTCAACGCCATCTATACGACAGTAGGCCAAAGCTAGTAGCGCCCTCTGAACGAGAATCAAATTTTCTTGATTTTCGAGGCACGTTTTTTCTTTAGACTGTATCCATCTATTACGGAGTTATATCTATCTTTGATTGTACCTACCTATATACCTATACATATATGATATGAGTTATAACTCATGTACACTGAAAGGTAACTCGAGTCCTCCAGGCAGCGAGTACCCCCGTCCCTACCGTACTCCAGACAGCGTGTACCCCCATCCTCCAGGCAGCGTCCCCATAAGGGTACTGAAACTACTGAAACGCACCGCCATCTATGGACCTGTTAGTGAAACGAGGGCCGCCGCGAACTGACCGTAACTTAGTTTAGCACTAATAAACGAGATGGCTCCACTCAAAGCGTGGGCGAGCTATTAAGTTGATTGTTCGAGAATAACAGCCATTCTGAACTAGCTACTTTAGACCTTAATACAGTTTTATTATGGTTTATGGTTCATGAAAATATTTAAAATTGTACAGTTTAGTCAAACGTTAGTCGAGCGAGTAGTTAAATTAAAAAAACCGTCCAAGTGCGAGTCGGACTCGCGCACCGAGGGTTCCGTACTTTTTAGTATTTGTTGTTATAGCGGCAACAAAAATACATCATCTGTGAAAATTACAACTTCTAGCTATCACGGTTAATGAGATACAGCCTGGTGACACTGGTGACAGACAGACAGACGGACAGAGGGACAGCGGATTCTTAGTAATAGGGTCCCGTTTTTACCCTTTGGGTACGGAACCCTAAAAACGGCCAAGTGCGATTTAAATATTAAACTATTTATTTTAAAATTACAAAAAATATATATTTGATATGTAACACGATACAGTTATAAAAGCTTAATTTGTTAATTTTCTCACTTTACGTATGTGTACCAAATTTTAACTTAATTGGTCCGGTAGTGGTCCAGTAGTTTCGGAGAAAATAGGCTGTGATGTGACAGACGGACAGACAGACAGACGCACGAGTGATCCTATAAGGGTTCCGTTTTTCCCTTTTGAGATACGGAACACTAAAAATGACTTAAACATGAGTTATTTTTAATGCCCCACTCGTTTCGGTGTAAAAATCAGGTTTCGGCCGAATGTTCGGTTTCGATCAAAAATCTGGAATGTTTATTCAAAATCGTCTTGTTTTCAGAAACGTTTTGATTCTAGGTTAACTAGGCTAGGTTTACTAGCCATAAAAAGCGACGTTCCGCTTTCCGCTATTGATATTAGATTTATTATTTTATTATTTATTTATTTAATAAAATACAGAGTATTCTTACTATAATCATAGCGACAGTCAAACTCAATAAAGAGTTTCTGTGGGGTCATTAGTCTCTAGTTACATATGTACTTAACTTATTTCTTTTTTTTTTTTAAGTATGAACATTTATTTACATACAAGATATATACAGTGGTACTACGTAAACGAAATTAATAACTAGCTTAAATCTAAAATAGGCCCTCGAGGCATTGTACCAAGGATGCTGGCGGCATTTCCCCGCTGTATCGCAATGCTGATACGTTGTGCGAGAAAGCCGCCAGCTCTTCGGTCACCAGTTACGTCAACCAGACGCTTCGCGATTAACTAAATTAATTATATAGTAGTACAATTACTACAAAATATTTTGGTAGTGTATTTTAACATTAAATTTAGACTTATTATTTTTACATCTTATGGCTTCGGGCAAACTATTAAGTAAATATGGAATTCTTTTCCTAAGGGTTCTATCCCCGTAGTAATAGATGGATACAGTCTAAGGAAAAAACGTGCCTCGAAAATCACGAAAGTTTGATTCTCGATCAGAGGGCGCTACTAGCTTTGGCCTACTGTCGTATAGATGGTGTTGACGGTTTCGTTTGTTATTTAACAATTTTAACGCATATCAGTGAAAGAACATGGGTCAAAATCGTAAAAATAATTAATGCAAGTAAAAAAAATTATTATCCATATTTAAATACATTTTATCGTATTTTTATAAATCTTCATTTTTAGTTTTAAAGTGTGTCGACAGATGGCAGTGAATTTACTGGGGTTACAAAATTTACCATGACAGTACCGCTTTATCTTTATTATATCCTCTTTGATTCTAGGAACTATGGATGGTATAGAAAGGATGCCAATCTCTTATGGCAGAATTGTTGAAAAAGTGATCGCTCTCAGCTTTAAATAATAGTTCCTAATCTCTCCGGTGGCGCTAGTTAGGCTCTGGGACATGAGTATAACATGAACCAACAAATAACCCGATCAAATTACGTAGGTTGTTTTTGGTAGTATTTCGGTGTATGGTGGCGCCGCCTAATTACTGTTTTTGATGGACACTTTTCATACATGAGATTTGGCTCCTTTATATAGTCTCCATGCTAGGAACGCATAGTTTGCCTGAAGTATAATATTCCCCGGTATCTGAATATAGTCTTGTTAACCTTGTTTGAGTAAATTATAAAGTTCACGCCTGTTAGTCCCGGAGCGACTTTAAATTAGTTTTCGCCTTTACAGTGTTTGTATCGGTTAGTTTTTAATAGTTTTTAAATTAAGCACGAATACTTGCAGCGTGAATATTAAAACACTGCGTTAAAGAGATTATTATTAGAATAAAATCAAGGTAAAAAAGTTTTAAGTTATACGGTTTTATTTTAATCAGAGAGTGGATCAAAAACCGACCAAGTGCGAGTCGGACTCGCGCACGAAGGGTTCCGTACCATTACGGAACAAAACAGCAAAAAAATCACGTTTGTCGTATGGGAGCCCCATTTAAATATTTATATGATTCTGTTTTTAGTATTTGTTGTTATAGCGGCAACAGAAATACATCATCTGTGAAAATTTCAACTGTCTAGCTATCACGGTTCATGAGATACAGCCTGGTGACAGACAGACAGACGGACAGACGGACAGCGGAGTCTTAATAATAGGGTCCCGTTTTTACCCTTTGGGTACGGAACCCTAACTAGAAAAATATTTATGTTATTCTGTCTTTAGTATTGGTTGTTATAGCGGCAACAGAAATACATCTATGAAAAATTCAAATTCATGAGATACAGCCTGGTGACAGACGGACAGACAGACGGACAAACAGACAGACAGACAGACAGACAGACAGACAGCGGAGTCTTAGTAAAAGGGTCCCGTTTTTATCCTTTGGGTACGGAACCCTAAAAACTAAATGTTTGACAAATAACTTATATACAAATTGTTTATACTTGGTTTAATTGGGCACAGAAACTACTTTAAAAATAAATAAAGTAAATAAATAAATAAGAAAATTAGCCGACATTGTTATTTTGTACTTACTACACGGAGATCCAAAAGTCATTCACCTCGTACTTACACGAGAACAAAAATACATCACGTTCCCACTATTTCATATTTATTCATATTCTCAATTCAAATTTATTCACATTAAGAACAACATATTTACCCGTCACTTTTTCCATTCTGTTACCGTCAAACAGAATTACTTCTGTAAACACGAAAAATATAAAAAACACTGTATATTTCTAAAATACACCGTATTGTGTATTGAATAGAACAGAAATTCAATTATCACCTAACGTTATGTTCATCTAGTGTAGATGACAATGAAAAATAGACTTTATACGTTCAAGTTAAAGTTGACATTCCAAGGGTAGCAAGACGAGATCCGCGGAAGCGTAGCACCGAGCGTCGTAGCGAATTTCGTAGCGCTTCTAGTAGATGTCATGAAGCCGAGCGCGCTACGCGTTTCCACCGGGCGCTTTCTTAATAAAATTTGAGCGCGCTAACTTTATTATAATTAAAACTAAACTTAAAATAAAACTACCTACGAAACTAAACCTAATACCTAAAAAAGAAAAATAAATTATTATTATTATAACAGTTGAATTTTAATTTGTTTGTTTAATTGCGATGGGTTCGTTAATTCAGACCAAACGGTTAAGGAATTTGCACAATTTGAAAAGTGGCGCAATTAAGCTGCCTCGCCATTGGTCGAAAATGTTGGGGCTCGGCCACTTGGATAGAGTGTCCGCTGAAGAAATATTACAAGTAAGTGTCCAAAATCATTTATATACGGTAAAACGGGGTGGCTTTAGGAAAATTTGGGGTTACTTTGATAGTTTTAAAATGGCTACAAAATTACCATTATTTGCTGAAACTGTTCGTGTAACTAGTTAGATTAATACATATTGATTGTCACCTACTGTAAAAAATCCTGCATAAAAATATATTATGGCTTAAAAACTGGAATTTCAAAGTCGCCCCTACATTTCAAAGCCACCCCGATTTACGGTAGGGTAAATAATTATGTATATAATAAGATAGGCCACATATGTCAAAACATTAAGTGTCATTAATATAACAAAATGGCATTATATATGCGAAAAAAGTTTAATGGTTATTATTTCGAAATTTATAGAAGTATTTTAGAGAAGTATTCTGATTTGGATTTATGCGTTTTAAAATTAACTTGTTTGTAAATTAAAAAGGTGATTTATATATTAAAAAATACCAAAAATGAACATGTAGGAGATGTCGACACAGAAATAAATTTAACCCTTTACTTTAGCAGTCCCATCCAAGGTAGCATTATACGTCATTATGACGTCAATGACGTCATTATGACGTAATAATGCCGTCATTATTACGTCATTATGACGTCGCTGACGTCACTTTGCTACTTGGAATATACAGGCTGAATTATTATTAATATTTTCTCATAAGAAATCACTACTAAATCTTTTTTGAAAATGGGATGGGATGAATTAAAACATAAAGATAACGAGACACGATCACACGACAAACGTAGTTAAGAAAAAAAAATGTTTTGTATAATATCGGTTTTTTTTTATTTGCCAAGAAAAGGATAAAAAAAACTGATATTGCGTCTACTAATAAAGCAAAATTAATTATCTACGAAAATTGATAAAAAAGGTAAAATTTAACGATTGATTTCTCTTTTTACCCCCCAAATGAGAAATATAAAAAACAAAGTTTGGCAAACTATGTCGTGTTAAATCAAATGGAAGAACTCATTCTGAAAATCGCAAATACTTATATCTTTTGGATACAGTTTAGAAGTTATCAAAGAAAATAGGCAAAAAACTACTAGGTCTAAAATTTTGAAAAAATACACAAAAAAAAACTGTAATAGATGTCATATATTAAAGAAAAAAAAAACACTTTTTTTTTCTTTAATATAGGACATCTATTACAGTTTTTAATTTATATATAGTAGTGTGACTACTTAAAAACACAAATCAAAATATTTAATAAAATAATTTGATTTGTTCCCAAACTTGTTCAATGCACAAAATAGTTTTTACCTAAAGATGTCAGGAAAACCTATTAGAAGTCTACAGTCAAGCGTGAGTCGGATTTAAGAACAAAAATGCGGTTAGCTTGTTTTATGGACACAGCCAGTGGCAGTAACGTGTACTGGGCCGTCGCCCACGGCCTCGCGCCCCAAGGGGGGCCTCGCGCCTTCGGGCACAGTAAAGGTAAAGGGCCTCGCAGATACGATTTCGCCCACGGCTAGATTAGTTCACGCTACGCCACTGGCCAGTGGTGTAGACAGCTCTTGTTAAGCCCGAGGCCGAGGGACGAGATCCGCGGAGGTGCGAAGGCCCGAAACGTTCCGAACAGGCGTACCTACCCACGGCTGAGGCCGAGCTTTGGGAGGTTAGAGCTCAGACAAAGAATAATAAGTGTCTGAATTGGATGACTTAAGCCCGTTCCATCGGTTTGCCGCTGTGTCACTTTCGCAAGAAAGAACGGGAAAGATCATGCGCGCCAAGAGTCAATTTTGATCGAATTTTATCGATTTTTATTTATTTTAAAACCGTTACAATATCAAAATTCGTAAGCTATGAAATTACTATTTAAGTTAAAATTGTTTTTTCTTCTTTTGTTTATAGTAATCACATAATAAATAACCGAGTAAAGTTTGATTAAAAGACCGAGTAAGAGGTTTCTTTGTGAATTAATTGTATCGAGCGAAGTGTCATAATTCGTGTATCGGAAGCTATGTCATTAAAGATAATATAGTCAAGAACTACATATATTTATTCCACGTCTACGAATATCAACGCCTATTAGAAAAACATGATCATATAAGGAGATTTTTCGCCTTCTGGCTCAGGGAACGGCCTTAAGTCCGAACCCTGCGTAGAGCTGAAAGCTCGGAGTGACCGATGTACAGTCGAAGGCGAAAATATCGATCCAGACAAATGGCTCAAAAATATGTGAACACGACTTTATTGTCTAAGGTGTAAGAGAGTACACATATTTTTGAAACTTTGGGAATGTATATGTATTTATGCCCTTAACTGTAAATGTTTCCTAAAACTCCACATCTTAAATGCGAAGGCCGAAGGCCAAAAGGCCTTATACACGTTCAAAGTTCACACTGAAGAAGAAATCTGATAATCTCGGTAACCTAGATGCCGATTCAACTTTAACAATTTGTTACGGTTTTGAACTGGTTTTGATACAATCTGGCCCCTATTTCACCACGTTGACAGGTGCGACAATTGCCGAAATCACTATTACCGACGTCACAGGCCTTCATATGCTACGGTAACTGCTTATGATCGGATGGGCGGTGTGCTTGTTTGCCACCAACATTTTAATATATAAAAAAACTCCATTATATCGCCAATAAAGAAGTGCTTATTTTGCAAAGCTGTCATTAGCTTCAACTGTCACGAAATTCCGACACAGAACTCTTCTCCTGTCAAGCATTACCGAAAAATCTGTGACAATTGTCATCATCATCATAAACACCTGTTTTTTGGCTATATAATGAAGTTTTTTTAATAATACAATGGTGGTGGCAAACAAGCACACCGCCAGTCCGATGGTAAGCGGTTACAGATATACAGATCTTTATTGGTAAAATAAAATACATTTTACAAGTCATTCCAATTCTTAAGAATAAAATAAAAATAAAATTAATATTCACAATAATAAGTTGATATAAATGTTTAGAAGACCCGTACCGTACCGTACCGGACCGGACCGGGTTACCGTAGCATATGGAGGCCTGACATTGATGTCGACAATTGTCGCACCTGTCACCGTGATGAAATAGGGGCCTGGCCCCAATTTCACCACGGTGACAGGTGCGACAATTGTAAAACATCAATGTTGCTGACGTCACAGGCATCCATGGGCTACGGTTACCGCTTACCATCGGGCGGGCTGTATTCCTGTTTGCCACCATCATTGTAATATTTAAAAAATCTTTATTATATCGGCAAAAAACAGGTACGTTTATGACGATGATGATGACAATTGTCACAAGATTTATAAGAATTTTCGGTAATTCTTGACAGGGAATAAGTTCTGTGTCGGAATTTTGCGACAATTGTCGTGTTTCTTGTGACAATTGTCATTAGCATCGCAAAATAAGTACTTATTTATTGGCGATATAATGGAGTTTTTTTATTTTATTAAAATGTTGGTGGCAAACAAGCACACCGCCCGTCCGATGGTAAGCGGTTACCGTAGCATATGGAGGCCTGACATTGATGTCGACAATTGTCGCACCTGTCACCGTGATGAAATAGGGGCCTGGACGATCGTTCTTGTGATTGGCGCGCACACGCGCGTCTTTCACTTCCTTTCAGTTTAATACTAGTACCACAGATAATATACCTGCTGCTCAGGACGAGAAGAAATGTACCATAAGTACGCGCACAAAGAGTCGAGACTGCATTGCTCGCCGTGCGAGTCACGTGCCAACGCGTCATCGTAAGAATGCGCTAGGGTTGTACTGTTACTTATGTTATTATTGTAATAAAACGAATGTTGCGCTTGCGAATCAACCATATTTTTTATTAGTCAATCAAATATAAAAACAACCTGACTCTAAAAACTCCTTAATTTACGATTTACCTACTTATGTTCAAATAAATAAATGGTGACAAAATTCATAAAGATTTAAAACACTACTCACCTTTCTTCGTCTCTCGGAAATGAAAAAAACGACAAATTTTCCTTTGTTTTTTGACTTTTACACCCATCTACTGCACAATAATTACGTGGTTTCGGCATTTCGAAGCGTAGGCGCGGGAAACGTGCGGTGCGAGCGCTCAGGCGGGCGTTCGGCGGCCCCCTGTCCGTTGTATCGTCGACGATACGCCGAGCGGTAGGCATATAGCGCGAGGCCTTGAGCGAGTGAAAGAGGCCTGCTCGTACGGGGGCTTACTTTATTCATAAAATGTTATAAGTACATTAAGTACCTATATTATTTTATTGTTATCTTTACTGGACAGTGCAGTTAACTGACCAATTGTAGACGTTATTCTAACGACTTAGGGACGTCGGTTGGTCACTTAACTGTGGTGCGCCTAGTAACTAAAGTATAGTGATTAGTCACTTCCCAGGTAGCAACGTGACGTCATCGACGTCATAATGACGTCATTTATACGTCATAAAGACGTAACGAACGTCATAATGACGTATAAATGCTACCTGGGTTAATAATAAGATCACTAAAGTATATAGTTGTATACAAAAATGTAAGCATATATATGTCTTTTTTACTACTGAATAAAGATATTTTGTATTTGTATTTGTATATTTCGCATGCATCAATAAGCGTGAGCTCATCAAGGTCGTATCTAAATAAGATCAAAACCTTAACAAGTTGTTTTATCAGAATCGGACTGTTAGTACAAAACGCTTTTAGAATAATAAGAAGAAGCCAGGACTGCGCTATGAATATTATATTTTATGCTAGATTTATGCCTTTGAGGATGTATACTTATGAAATAAGTTTCATAAGTATACACACTCCGCTTGCATCACAGAAATAATAGTACTACCGTACACCCAGGTAGCAAAATGACGTCAAATGACGTCAGCGACGTCATAATGACGTAAAAATGCCGTCATTATGACGTCGCTGACGTCATTTGACGTCATTTTGCTACCTGGGCAGAAAGGAAAATTTCTACAAAACCGAAGTTTGACAGCGGTTCAGGGTCGAATCATGCTATCCCTTTCTAATATATGGCACCCCTTTCGGCTATTTAGGGTTGTCAAAATTCAAGTCATTATCTTATCTGTGGTCGTGCACGTAAAGTGGCCCCCGTGTTTAATAGTACATTTCGATGCTAGTGCGGAAAGTATGTCATTACTTCACGAGTACCGAGATATCTTGCCACGAATTAATTTCGCAAATTAACGCCTGATTCTATTCATAACTTGCTACAATTTTGATCTCATTTTGATACAACTTTGATCACCGAAACGACCGTAAGGGTCAAAACCGTGACAAGTTATTAAATCGGAATCGTGTCTAGGCTAGGACTGCTGGAAGTGTAAATATGTCTAAAAATACACAGATACTGCAGACAAAACAAGATTAGACATAGTGAATTTTGTAACCACAGTAAACTCACTGCCATCTATCGACACACGATTAAAACTAAAAATGAAGATGTATAAGAATACCATAAAATGTATTTATATATGGATAAATGATTTTTTTATTTGTATTAATTATTTTATATGATTTTGACCCATGTTCTTTCACTGATATGCGTTAAAATTGTTAAATAACAAACGAAACCGTCAACGCCCTCTATCTGAGAGTAGTCCAAAGGTAATGGCGCCATCTGATCGAGAATCCAATTTTCTTGATTTTCGAGGCACGTTTTTTCCGTAGACTGTATCCATCTATTACGGAGTTATATCTATCTTTGCTATTAGGCAACTAGCCTATTATTTCAACTAAATAAATAAATTCTGAGAAACACATAGACGTTCCACAATTGAAAGAAAGAAAATTCATTTATTTGACGCCACAACATAGTACATAAAAAAGAATAGCATGCAGACAAAAAAACATTTGGACGCCAAAAAGATCCCCACTCAGCATAGTGCCGCGGCAAACCGTGGCGCTGGTTTTCTGTGGGGACCTGGCTTAATTGGTGTCGACGCTCGGACTATCGCTTAGTAATCGGTTAATCGGTCTATGTTCGTGTCTAATTAAAGTGAGTTCTGACGAACTGATAAAGGCCCGTCAATCATCATCCAATTTTGTGGCCGAATTGACCAATTTATAATAAGTAAGTAAGTGAAAATGTTATTAGAATAGGGCCACAATATAAATAGAAATAAGTAGTATTTTTTTTTTATACTACGTCGGTGGCAAACAAGCATACGGCCCGCCTGATGTTAAGCAGTCTCCGTAGCCTATGTACGCCTGCAACTCCAGAGGAGCAGGTTTTGTATGATACAATTTGTGTGGGTATTTTTTAAGAAATTGTCAGGTAAATCACCTTTTAAATTTTGTCCCTATTCACCCCAGCCATCCCTATTCACCCCGGTTGACGGTATTCAATTTTTTAACGTTTTAATAAAGTGCAAACGTCCTTAAAAAATGTCACGGAAACTGAACATATTTGCAAGGGAGACTTCAACCAAAACCTTACAAAGTTAAGGTTGGCTCGATACAATAATGCAATAACTATTTAATTTATAAAATATATTTTATTTTTTATATACCACGTCAATGGCAAACAAGCATACGGCCTGATGGTAAGCAGTTACCGTAGCCTATGGACGACCGCAACACCGGAGATATCACATCGTTGCCGACCCTAACACTCCTCTCCCTCGAGCTCTGGCAACCTTACTCACCGGCAGGAACACAACACTATTACCGTATTACACTATTACAGTATTACCTACTTTGTATATACGTCGCAGGCATTATTTAAGAATCAGCCGTTTACAAACGGCGCCGTCATTTTATAAACGCGAAGCGGTTCGGCAATTTGTAAAAATTCGGCGGCGCCGTTTGCCTTTTTCCGCGGCATTTTGGTCGAATTATTTCTTTAATTTACCACGCGTGAGTCGCGTGGCGCTTCACATCAAAACTATGAAAAACGCTGGGGTGTCAATAAAATCTGGAGTTCTTCGGACGTTACACTAAATCAATAGGTAGGTAGGTTAGGTGTTTTTTTTTTGCCCACCTCCCTCCTCTATATTATTATTGATTTTTATTTTTCAATAGTTGTTTCTTTGTTTTATTTATTTTCTTTTCTTCTTTTCTTAGCTTTACATACTTTTTCCCCTCACTAGCTCGGAAAGCCGTCTTTTATCCTTTAAAACAAGCGGGGAAAAACGCATTTTATCCACTAGTGGGGAAAGTAATTTGACCTTGGATGGAGCGTGTTTAAGTAGTTTGACAGAAACAAAACGTAAAACGCTCATAATAATGGTTCGTTCGATATTAATTATGATTAAATAAATGGTTTGAGAATCTAATAAACAATACCAGATTTAGCTTTATTTAATGATTTTAAGTCATAAACCTTAAAATTCCATAATAAACGTTTGTTTTTTAATAATTATTTTAAATATAATTCTGAACGCACAAGTTAAGTCGATGCAATTTCAAAACGCATCATTGACATTTCATACGTCAGAAATGTCAACATTGTCAACAAAAATTTTACTTAAAAATTTCTCACGTAAAAGTACAGAATTTCCAGTTTTTTGTAATAGTATCGTAAAAAAATGAGTGATTCCAGTTGATGAAGATGATCTAACGCCTGTGGATGTTGCACTTTCCTCGCTATAGTGAGGGGAAAAGTTTTGTGTTACACACGGGTGCAAATGTATTTTACTTCTCGTGTGTTAAAACACTCGCGGGTAAAATACAACTTTGCACCCTTGTATATTTCTTATACTACTTAACCTACTTAGCCTACTTACAGTTACCCTATTAATTAACTAACATGTACCCTATTAATACACTAACATATAACTGTTAGGTTGAAGTTAATGTATTGCTGCATTTTAATAAATTGATGATTCAGAATATCTGCCAAGTTAAACCAGTTTGGCAGCACTGGCTTCCCTCGAATGCGGCTGACCTGGTTAGGTTAGGTTTGTTAGGTAGCTTCAGATGCCGAAGGGCAAATCACCCAGAAATAGGAGCCCCTAATAGATACTTCCAACCCTTAAACCAAACCTTTAAACTAAAATCATCGGCTAATAAAAAATATTTACAATTCCTTCGGTCCGTAAAGTTAGAATAGAACAGAATATATTGCTGGAGTATATTGTTTGTTGCTTCTTATATAAAATCCTACAATATAATATTTCAGTGTTTTTACCCTGTGTTGTTCGCCAAGCTTTAATTAAATACAAAATATCAGGTTACAAGTAAACACAAATTTGTTGAGGGCAGTGGATTATATTTTATTACATGATGAGTCGCAAGGAAAATTTTATGCCAACGAGGTTGCGTCATGAAAAAGCTTGAAAAACACTTCTATGTTATTCGTATGAAAAGGAAAATATAGGGACAAAATATTAAGTAATGGCCATCGCGTGGGATTTTACCTTTTGTCTCAATTTACTGTGACAATATCTGTAGATAAAAAACAGCAAAATTTTAAATAAGATTTTGTTCGTCAGCTCCCTCGGGCCTCGCCTCCCTAAGGAATAGGTATCACTAGATATTTTTTACTGAAATTATAATGCTATGTTATATGAGGTAACGATATACAACAAAATTATACTGCTTTGTTATACGAGGTAACGATATACAACTCAATTATACTGCTATGTTATACGAGGTAACGATATACAACTCAATTATACTGCTATGTTATACGAGGTAACGATATACAACTCAATTATACTGCTATGTTATACGAGGTAACGATATACAACTCAATTATACTGCTATTGCTATGTTATACGAGGTAACGATATACAACTCAATTATACTGCTATTGCTATGTTATACGAGGTAACTATATACAACTCAATTTAATGAGAATTAGATATGTTTGTGTTATTTTAACGTCAACGCAAAAAGAGAGGTGTTATATTAGACGGAGAGCTGGTGGAAATTTGGAGTAGGTCCTTGAGGCAAGCTGAAAATTTGCCTGATGCTTCTCCTATCTTACCCTACCTCAGCACTACAAGTCTGGCTGCAGGGTAGCGGGTCTAAACCAACCTATAAATTTTTAAAGAATTTTTTTTTGGTGCCCAAAAAAGGTTCTTGAGGCAATCTGTAATTTCTACAAGTGAAAATTGAATATCTAAATAGTCATAAAAAAATTATGCCAGACGATTTGGCCGGGTCTTTAACCTTGCCAGACGCGTGCAAAATATTTTTTCAAAAAATTCAAAAAAGGTTCTTGAGGCAATCTGTAATTTTTACAGGTTAAAGTTAAGTATCTAAATAGTCATAAAAAAAATAAGCCAGACGATTTGGTCGGGGCCTTCTACCTGCCAGACGATCTAGAAAGTTACGTATGGCACTTACTCGCACGCAAAATTAAGTTTGTTATCCTGTATAAATGTATGCTAATACAAAGTTAATTTTGTAGTGCAGAAAATTAAAGATAGAAAAGTACAAATTTGGATGTACGATGTGATTGAGAGTATATATTTATGATAATTATGGGTATGAATAGGGTGTGGGCATAGTACATATGAAATTAGCGACAATATGTCCAGCTGTATCTCTATTGTAGATACATGGGTAGTTCATTAGTTATGACGAAGGCCTAGGCCGGGAAATATTTTTATTTTATTTTAATGTAAACATGGCGTGCATGGCTGTGTTCATGATTTTTTTTCATCTTTCATATATCATATAATATAATTAAATAATAAATAATTTATTAAATAATTAATTAATTATTTTAGGGGTTTAATATAATATTAGTCTAATTTAATTTTAATTTTAATCTTAACTGTAATATAATAATTTTATGTAATGTTATAATGTAATGTATTATGATCCTAAGTTGATTAAAATAAATGAATAAATGAAATAAAATTAATTACATCACACGTTTAGGGGGGGAGGGGGTCAAGAAAATGTGACATGTTGTGAGGGAGTCACAAACTTTGTGACGTCACTATAAGTTATTTAAATTATTTTATTCGCTGTACAGTTAAATAACAAGTTTTTGGAACGATAATCGTTTTTAATCGTTTAATTTTCTTGACATGCAATGAAATATCGTCCTCATGTGCGTCAAAACAGCCTTCAAAGTATCACGTTTCGGGCGGAGCAACTCGAGAGAACTGTAAAGCGAGGTTTAGACTAGCAAGAACTTGCATGCAATTTACGTTACATTACCGACTACTAAGGTAAACTGCATTCAAAATGTTTATCAGATACCGCAATGTAATGAAAATTGCATGCAAGTTATTGCTAGTCTAAACCTCGCTTAAAGGAATTTCATACGAAATTGAGTATTTTTTTTTATTTTAATGTAAACATGGCATCTGTGTTCATGCGAACGGGCTAAACAGCTGAAATTTGTTTTAGTCGGAGCGCAAAAATAATCAAATTTTCTTTCCCGCGTAAGCAACCCTTAATTTATATTTAAAATAAACGCAAAAAAAAACAAAATCTTTATAGGGCTGTATCTGCTAAAGCATGCGTCGTAGCGCAAAAATAATAAAAATTTCGTTCCCCTCTAGGTAACCCTTAATTTATATTTGAAAAAAAAAAACCAAAAAGACAAAAAAATCTTTATAGGGCTGTATCTACTAAACCATGCGTCGTAGCGCAAAAATAATAAAATTTTCGTTCCCCTTTATAAAACCCCAAAGTAATATAATAAAGAACACAATGAAAATCAAAAAAGAAAAAAAAAAGAAAAAAAAATAAATATAGGGCTGTATCTCCTAAACCATGCGTCGTAGCGAAAAATAATAAAATTTTCGTTTCCCTCTAGGTAACCCTTAATTTATATTTAAAAAAAAAACAAAAAAAAATCTTCATAGGGCTGTATCTTCTAAACCATGCGTCGCCAAAAATAATAAAATTTTCGTTCCCCTCTAGATATGATCCTTAATTTATATTTGAAAAAAAAAAAAACAAAAGAAATATCTTTATAGGGCTGTATCTCCTAAGCCGTGCGTCGTAGCGTAAAATAAATCAAATTTTCGTTCCCCTTTAAAAAACCCATGTGATAAATAAAAAACACAATAATAATAAAAAACAACAAAAAAACGTTATAGGGCTGTATCTGCTAAACCGTGCGTCGTAGCGCAAAAATAATCAAAATTTTCCTCCCCTTTAGGAAAGCTTTAGGAGTTAATATAAAAAATTACCAAAAAGAAAAAAAAACAACTTTATAGGGCTGTATCTCCAAAACCGTGCGCCGTAGCACAAAAACAATCAAATTTTCGTTCCCTTTCAAGGAACCCATAAGTGATATAAAAAACACAATGATAAAATTAAAAAAAAAACGTTAAAAAAAAGGGCTGTAACTGCTAAACCGTGCGTCGTAGCGCAAAAATTATGAAATTTAAAAACAACGAAAAATAAATATATATATATGGCTCTAGCTTCTAAACCGAGCGTAGTAGCGCAAAAATAATAAAATTCTCGCCCCCTTTTACCCCACACACTGAATAACCTATGAGTACATGAAACAATCACCATCATCATCATATTTGTATTATTATTTGTATTATTCAAATATTCAAGCATTAATAATAAAATAACAAATTCACACATAATAATTACAACACATTACTATTCTGTATTTAAATTGTACATGTATTTATTAAAATTACAATACATTCTTATAAATTCGGTCATATTACATTTACTATATCCCTACTAATACTCAGTGTACATAATTATCATAAATATACAAATATTCATAATCACAATCACATCGTACATCCTAATTTGTACCTTTTACCTTTAATTTACTGCACTACAAAAATAACTTTGTATTAGCATACATTTATGCAGGATAACAAACTTAATTTTGCGTGCGAGTAAGTGCCATACGTAACTTTCTAGATCGTCTGGCAGGTAGAAGGCCCCGACCAAATCGTCTGGCTTATTTTTTTTATGACTATTTAGATCATCATCATCATCATCATGTCAGCCGATAGACGTCCACTGCTGGACATAGGCCTCCCCCAAGGCTCGCCACTCCGACCGATCCTGTGCCGCTCGCAACCACCGAATTCCCGCGACTTTCACCAGGTCGTCGCTCCATCTCGTTGAAGGCCTACCGGCAGTTCGTCTTCCGGTACGCGGACGCCACTCCAGAACCTTCCGGCCCCACCGGCCATCAGTTCTGCGAGCAATGTGCCCCGCCCACTGCCACTTAAGGTTTGCAATTCTGCGAGCTATATCGGTGACCCTAGTTCTACTGCGGATATCATCATTTCTGACTCTATCACGCAGAGAAACCCCGAGCATAGCTCTCTCCATTGCCCTTTGCGTGACCTTGAGCCTTCTTATGAGGCCCATCGTTAGCGCCCACGTCTCAGATCCGTATGTCATCACTGGCAACACACACTGGTCAAAGACTTTTGACTTAAGACACTGCGGCAATTTGGACGAAAAGATACTGTGGAGCTTCCCGAACGCTGCCCAACCGAGTCGGATTCGACGAGTGACCTCTTTCTCGAAGTTGGACCTACCTAACTGGACTGTTTGTCCTAGGTATACATAATCGTCAACAACTTCGAGAGCAACAATTTAGATACTTAACTTTAACCTGTAAAAATTACAGATTGCCTCAAGAACCTTTTTTGAATTAAAAAAAAAAATATTTTGCACGCGTTTGGCAAGGTTAAAGACCCGGCCAAATCGTCTGGCATAATTTTTTTATGACTATTTAGATATTCAATTTTCACTTGTAGAAATTACAGATTGCCTCAAGAACCTTTTTTGGGCACCAAAAAAAAAATTCTTTAAAAATTTATAGGTTGGTTTAGACCCGCTACCCTGCAGCCAGACTTGTAGTGCTGAGGTAGGGTAAGATAGGAGAAGCATCAAGTAAATTTTCAGCTTGCCTCAAGGACCTACTCCAAATTTCCACCAGCTCTCGGACCATATGTTTGACGCCAATGTCTATCTGTCTGTGGCATCATAACTCTCTGACAGTTGGACCGATATCAGCATTATACTACGTCGGTGGCAAACAAGCATACGGCCCGCCTGATGTTAAGCAGTCTCCGTAGCCTATGTACGCCTGCAACTCCAAAGGAGTTACATGCGCGTTGCCGACCCTTACACTCCTCTCCCTCGAGCTCTGGCAACCTTACTCACCGGCAGGAACACAACACTATGAGTAGGGTCTAGTGTTATTTGGCTGCGGTTTTCTGTAAGGTGGATAATACAATGTATGCGGGTATTTTGTAAAAAATTGTCAGGTGAATCACATTGTAAGTTTTGTCCCTATTAACCCCAGCCATCCCTATTCACCCCGGTTAACGGTATTTAATTATATACATAAACTCATGGTATAATAATATAGTCCGCCTGGTACTCTTCCAAGACTTGCGAACCACGTGACTGACATAAGTGTGAAGCTTCTTGCATGGTTACTCTAAATTATTCCCAACATAACAATGGAGGTACTTACAGGTACTCTGACTTAACCAGTCCTTTGCGATGCGTCCTCTTTGACCGCCTCAACCCAAGTGAACGAGTCTGTTCCCGTTACTCCGTGCCCCACCATTTGCTAAAACTCCCGTGTTGCCAACAGTATAATGTTACTTTCCCAGCTACCCCTGTATTAATCGGGGTAACGTACTAATGTTGCCACAGTAGAATTATTATTTAACTGCTATCTTAAATGTTAACATAAATAAATCATGACACAAGCCTACGTCATGGTGAACCTGTGAACAGCACGATGACGTTGGCTTAGTGCCAGTCACGTGGTTCGCGAGTCTCGGAAGAGAGTACCTTGATTTTATTATACCGGCATAAACTACAATTTTGGGTAAATCATTTTCAACCCCTGAATTACCCGCATGTAACACGTGTTCCAGAACATTCGTGTAAATTTGATAGATATCACCAATAGATATATACAGTCTAAGGAAAAAACGTGCCTCGAAAATCAAGAAAATTTGATTCTCGTTCAGAGGGCGCTACTAGTTTTGACCTACAGTCGTATAGATGGCGTTGACGGTTTCGTTTGTTATTTAACAATTTTAACGCATATCAGTGAAAGAACATGGGTCAAAATCAAAAAAATAATTAATGCAAATAAAAAAAATCATTTATCTATATTTAAATACATTCTATCGTATTTTTATAAATCTTCATTTTTAGTTTTAAAGTGTGTCGACAGATGGCAGTGAATTTATTGGGGTTACAAAATTTACTATGACAGGTACCGCTCTAGTATAAGTTACTCTATGATATCACCAAATATCAAGAGAATTACGCAATATTGTCAGACCAATTACTACAAATTGAAGAAACCTTCCATTTCCTCGTTATATCGCTAAAACCAAAAACGGCTTAAGTGTTCATACTAAGTAATTACTAGTTCATAGTAAGAACCTTATATTTTTAGACATTATTTGAGAGGTATAAATAACTTTAAAGAGACTATTTTTAGAACTCAAATTCGCTTAAATATGACGGTAATAACAGTTCGCACTTGACTCTTTTGACAGTGGAAATAACTTTGTTTAATTATGAATTTTAACTATTACATTTGCCTCATTAAAAGTTAAACAAAACTTTACATTTTAGACACGAAATGAGGCAATAAGTCGTCGATGTGTATAGGCTCGGATTTGTAATTAAATTCCAAAAAACTGACCTCACTCAGATCCTTTTTCTTTCGTAATAATGGAAAATATGTAAAGTAGTAAACTCAAATTTCCCTTTTGCATACTCTTTTAAAATAAATATAGATGTAGCTTTGTTTAGTTTTTTAAAACATACGGAAAAAAGAAAAAGTGAGGTTAGATTATTGGAATTTAATTATAAATCAGTTTACATACTCTGTTTTGAAACTTACTACAGAGTAGCCAACTTGGAGGTATACAACTTTTTTTGCCGCCATTTTGTTTTGGCGGTAAATATGACAGTTGTTGCATGAAAATTACTTTGTGTAAATACGGCAAATTTGTTATGGAGCGTTTTACGACGGAACAACGCGTGTTAATTATTAAAACGTCAATCCCCAATCATGTATTGCGGAAACTGTAAAAAAATGCGGAAAATTCGAGAAACGGTGACATTCATTGGCCCCCAAGATCGCCTGATTTAACAGCTCCTGGCTGCTAGAGGTGGACATTTGTCTGACATATATAAACGTAAAAGACCTGACTAACTGACTGACTGACTGACTGACTGACTCACTTAAATCAACGCCCAGCCCAATCTGTTAGACCTAGAGAGCTGAATTTTTCACAATAGATAGCTTTTATGATGTTAGTATCCACTAAGGAGTTTTTCAAAATTCATCCCCTAAGGTGGTGAAAAAGGGGTTGAAAGTTTGTATGGATATCATAAATTTTTTTGAGTGCGGGACTTGAAACTTTGTATAAAGGCATATTATTAAAATACTAGTAAAGTAATTTCAGCGTTTTTGAAAATTCATCCCTTAAGGTGGTGAAAAAGGGGTAGAAAGTTTGTATGGAGGTCAAACATTTTTTTAAGTGCGCGACTTGAATCTTTGCATAAAGGCATGTTATTAGAATACAAGAAAAGTGATTTCAGCGTGTTTAAAAATTCATCCCCTAAAGTGGTTAAAAAGGGGTTCAAAGTGAATCTATTACAAATGCTTTGAAACTTCTTAGAAAGGCATTGTACCTATATAAGATTCCAAAAAAGTTATTTCAACGTTCTTCAAAATTCAACCCCTAAAGGCGTTAAAAAGGGGATGTAAGTTTATATGTGGTACAAATTTTCTTTTAAGCTAGGAACTTGAAACTTGGTAAAAAGGGCATTATATTAAAATAGACGAAAATTGATTACTTACACCGTTTTTGAAAAGTTTGTATTACTTAATAGTTTCGGGAGCGAATATTTTTTTAAATAGTGGACTTGTAAATCTTCTAAGAGGGTCGAGAGGGATTATATCGGGAACAATTTTTGTCAGTTATGGTCTTGAAACTTCGTAGTTTGTGAAAGACAAATTTCATGCGTTGTATAATAATTAACAAATGATTAACCCTCCCTACTGATATCTTTTGCTGCATAATGTTCTATATTATGCTCATGTAGAAAATATAACCACCAACATACAAATCCACGCGTACGAAGTCGCGGGCAACAGCTAGTACTATTACAAAACTAAATATACCTGTTATTTGGCCAACCTGTACTATAGGATAAGCTCCGCCGCACGCCGCGTCACGCGCTGGCCACACTGCGCGACTAGCTTAGGCTAATAACCATAGGTGGGAAAGAAAATGCCAAACGCTGTGTCTTGCTCCAACCTATGGTTGTCGCCTTAGCCTAATAATGGCGTGGCCAGTGCGTCAGTGCGTTTCTCATACTGTTTTTGTTAACTCGCTCATCCGCATCAACGGCATGCCATATAAGGGCCCTGCTTACTATGGATGGTATAGAAAGGATGCCAATCTCTTATGGCAGAATTGTTGCAAGAGACCGCTTTCAGCTTTAAATAATAGTTCCTAATCTCTCCGGTGGCGCTAGTTAGGCTCTGGAACATGAGTATAACATGAACCCACAAATAACCCGACCAAATTACGTAGGTTGTTTTTGGTAGTATTTTGGTGTATGGTGGCGCCGCCTAATTACTGTTTTTTAATGGACACTTTTCATACATAGATATTTGGCTCCTTTATATAGTCTCCATGGTGCTTACAACAAAAGGTAAATGTCAATAAACTTTACGTAAATTTTGCTCCGCAGGCAGCGGAAAGCGGTAACGCCGAGGACTTCATGCGCCTATACCTAAGCGAGCCTTCGCGTTTGGCCGTCCGGGACGTCAGGGGGCGCACTGTCGCGCACCAGGCCGCCGCTAGGAACACCACCAACATCCTGCACATCATCACCAACTACGGCGGAGGTAGGAAATAAACAAGGGCCTGACACTCTTTGATAGAGAAAGATAGTCTTATTGCGATTCCTATAAGAGGAAAGAGAAAATAGTGCCATGCTCTGTCCTTATCACCGACCGGCATATCATAGGTAGGAGGCGATGGCGAAATATTGAAATGTATAAGAGTGAAAGAGAAAAAATCCTATGCTGCCCAAATTTTATATGAATATTCTTTCTCTTACCCCCGGTCGCTCGGTGGCGCGTCTATAACTACTTGTATATACTATGTTTATGGAAATAAACATATCTGAGACGTCACGCGGTGACAGCAATAGTACATTGTGCAACGAGGGGTAAGTGAACGACACGAGGGTGATAATTCCCGATAGCTGCAGCTGCTGGAGGGAATTAAAGACCCGAGTTTGCAATATTCTTAACCCCGGAGTTAAGTACAATGTTTTTCGTGATACTTGCGAAGAAAAAACTAAATTTAAAGCGAAAACAAAATTTTATATGACATTGCAAACATTCGTCCGCCATATTTTCATTGCTTGACAGGTTAGGCATCGAAGACACGATTGAAAAATAAAATTGTATAAAAATAGCTTTTTAACAATCCATAACTCCCGCGGGAACAATATAGGTCTTTGTTAGTACACCCGCATGAAATATAGTACATTGTGCAACATGGGGCGTAAGTTTGCAATATTATTACTCCCTGAGTTACAAACAATGTTTTCATCACACTTGCGATACAAAAATGAAGTATAAAGACAAAAAAACTGTTAATTATAATACTAGAAGCCTCATAACTCCCTAGGGAAAACGCTTTTTCTATAGTTCCCGCTAACCTGCATGCAATTCCACATTTACTGAGCGAGTGTGATGAAAAGATATTTTTCGAGCAAGTGTGATAAATACGATCAAGTGAATAATTGAAATATAGGTTATGTTTTCGTCGCAATTAAAAAAAAACTAACTTAATGAGCTGATCGCGATTTTAGAAATATATTATGTTACATGTTGTGCAAAATTGATAATTATAACTACATAGAAGTACACTATTCTAGAATTGTGCTAAGTGTTGGAAGGGGCAGACCTCGGCGGACTTTCTCTGATCAGATCGGGAAAAACCCTGAAGAAAGGCCAGGTCAAGAGCACTCTAAACCGGCGAGCGTGTATGAGGAATGTTATGAAAGTGAAGGAAGCGAAAGAGGTATGTCAGGATCGTAGCAAGTGGAAATCCGTGGTCTCTGCCTACCCCTCCGGGAAATAGGCGTGATTATATGTATGTATGTATGTATGTGCTAAGTGTTCTTTGAATGGCTTGGTGCGACGAATGGGTATTAGAAATACCGATACAAGTAATGGGAACGGCGGGCTGGAAGGAAAACCAATAAATGTAAATTTTCCACGACCACAGCTAATATACAAAAAAACGGCCAAGTGCGAGTCGGACTCGCGCACGAAGGGTTCCGTACCATTACGGAAAAAAACAGCAAAAAAATCACGTTTGTTGCATGGGAGCCCCATTTAAATATTTATATTATTCTGTTTTTAGTATTTGTTGTTATAGCGGCAACAGAAATACATCATCTGTGAAAATTTCAACTGTCTAGCTATCACGGTTCATGAGATACAGCCTGGTGACAGACGGACAGACGGACGGACAGACGGAGAGCGGAGTCTTAGTAATGGGTCCCGTTTTTACCCTTTGGGTACGGAACCCTAAAAAAGTACTACACAAAGATATTATATAACTATATATAGGTTATACATAAGAAGCACGAAAACCACTTCCATATTTTTCTCATTACCTACAAATGAATCTGTTTTTTAGGGTTCCGTACCCAAAGGGTAAAAACGGGACCCTATTACTTAAAACTCCGCTGTCTGTCTGTCCGTCTGTCACCAGGCTGTATCTCATGAACCGTGATAGTTAGACAGTTTAAATTTTCACAGATGATGTATTTCTGTTGCCGCTATAACAACAAATACTAAAAACAGAATAATATAAATATTTAAATGGGGCTCCCATACAAAAAATGTCAAAAAAATCACGTTTTTTGTATGGGAGGCCCACTTAAATATTTATATTATTCTGTTTTTAGTATTTGTTGTTATAGCGGCAACAGAAATACATCATCTGTGAAAATTTCAACTGTCTAGCTATCACGGTTCATGAGATACAGCCTGGTGACAGACGGACAGACGGACGGACAGACGGACAGCGGAGTCTTAGTAATGGGTCCCGTTTTTACCCTTTGGGTACGGAACCCTAAAAAAGTACTACACAAAGATATTATATAACTATATATAGGTTATACATAAGAAGCACGAAAACCACTTCCATATTTTTCTCATTACCTACAAATGAATCTGTTTTTTAGGGTTCCGTACCCAAAGGGTAAAAACGGGACCCTATTACTTAAAACTCCGCTGTCTGTCTGTCCGTCTGTCACCAGGCTGTATCTCATGAACCGTGATAGCTAGACAGTTGAAATTTTCACAGATGATGTATTTCTGTTGCCGCTATAACAACAAATACTAAAAACAGAATAATATAAATATTTAAATGGGGCTCCCATACAAAAAATGGCAAAAAAATCACGTTTTTTGTATGGGAGGCCCACTTAAATATTTATATTATTCTGTTTTTAGTATTTGTTGTTATAGCGGCAACAGAAATACATCATCTGTGAAAATTTCAACTGTCTAGCTATCACGGTTCATGAGATACAGCCTGGTGACAGACGGACAGACGGACGGACAGACGGACAGCGGAGTCTTAGTAATGGGTCCCGTTTTTACCCTTTGGGTACGGAACCCTAAAAAAGTACTACACAAAGATATTATATAACTATATATAGGTTATACATAAGAAGCACGAAAACCACTTCCATATTTTTCTCATTACCTACAAATGAATCTGTTTTTTAGGGTTCCGTACCCAAAGGGTAAAAACGGGACCCTATTACTTAAAACTCCGCTGTCTGTCTGTCCGTCTGTCACCAGGCTGTATCTCATGAACCGTGATAGCTAGACAGTTGAAATTTTCACAGATGATGTATTTCTGTTGCCGCTATAACAACAAATACTAAAAACAGAATAATATAAATATTTAAATGGGGCTCCCATACAAAAAATGGCAAAAAAATCACGTTTTTTGTATGGGAGGCCCACTTAAATATTTATTTTATTCTGTATTTAGTATTTGTTGTTATAGCGGCAACAGAAATACATCATCTGTGAAAATTTCAACTGTCTAGCTATCACGGTTCATGAGATACAGCCTGGTGACAGACGGACAGACGGACGGACAGACGGACAGCGGAGTCTTAGTAATGGGTCCCGTTTTTACCCTTTGGGTACGGAACCCTAAAAAAGTACTACACAGAAATACATCATCTGTGAAAATTTCAACTGTCTAGCTATCACGGTTCATGAAATACAGCCTGGTGACAGACAGACGGACAGACGGACAGACGGACGGACAGACGGACAGCGGAGTCTTAGTAATAGGGTCCTGTTTTTACCCTTTGGGTACGGAACCCTGAAAAGGATCGATCCAACAATCTTCCAAAATCACCTTTGTATGAAAACCCATCTCACACCAATGAGGGCTAACGCGTATGAATTCGCCGCTAGGGGCGCTAGTGTAATCAATCAATCTTTAAGTAGTATGGCTCCATCGGTACTGTCGATGATTTCGCCAACGTCAAAGTGGGATCCACGTGGGATCGAATTAATAATTCCAGATTTTCTTCAGCCAGTGTACGGTAAATAAAATTATGGGCCTCTAGGGCTCTAGCCAGACACGGTTAGAGGTAGAAATACCAAATGCTCTTAGAGCACGACGTTGTTCGGTAGTTCGTTGTTGTTGTCTCGTAAAACCGATAGCTGGATTTTACGAGAAGCACGTGGACTACCGGCCGTTGACTCCAAAATGGTGGTTAAACACGCTTTGAGATTAATTCTCCATTCACTGCACACTACCAAATTAGATTACTGTATTAAAGCTATCGATATTACACTTTAAACAATATTAATGAACAAAAAATAAAGGAATTAATCACGAGGCTACTATCAAGATGGCGTTCGAACCGGAAGTCCGGCGCTAGTGTAGATGGTGGTCTTTTCCATAGTTCGAAATGTCAAATGTCACTTGTCACTTCAATGACTGACAGCTGTTCTTTAGACTTTTGGACCACCATCAACAGAGGCGCCAACTGGTGAGCAAAAAAACGATAGCCCTCATTACGAGGGAGTACGGGGTGAGCTGGGATTTCCTGTTTATCGTCAAAGTTATGTAATGGAACTACCCATAATTAAATTAAAAACTAAAATACAAATGTCCGGAACATTTATTATATACACCATTCAGTATGCATATGTATCGAGGTTTGAATGTCAGTTTTGCTCCTACCATTTTACGGTATAGTTAACGCTATCTCTACTGAGCTCGTTCACTTACGGACTAACAATGGCATTATGTTAAACAAAAGCCATTATGTCTTTTGTGCCTGAGCGCGTGGCCTTTGTGCCTGAGGCTCCCACACAATAGCCAAGCGATCAGGCACAAAGGCCACGCGCTCAGGCACAAAAGAAAAATGGCTTTTGTTTAACAGAATGCCATTGTCAGTACAGGTAAGTGAACGAACTCAGTAGATAGACCGCATACTATACCTAGTATTTAGTATAATTTATGTTTCAGATTTAAACGCACAAGACAATAATGGCAACACTCCGTTGCATGTGGCCGTGGATAACGAGGCACTGGACGCCATTGACTTCTTGCTGCAACAGTGAGTTCGCCATTACCATCACCGTCATTATTGTCAACATTAATTTTTCGCCATATACCGTTTACATAATTACAGTGAACATCATTATTATCATCATCATTACCATCACAACTATTGGTTTGTCTATTAGAATTAGAATTGTTTCATCATCATCATCATCATGTTAGCCGATAGACGTCCACTGCTGGACATAGGCCTCCCCCAAGGCTCGCCACTCCGACCGATCCTGTGCCGCTCGCATCCACCGAATTCCCGCGACCTTCACCAGGTCGTCGCTCCACCTCGTTGGAGGCCTACCGGCAGTTCGTCTTCCGGTACGCGGAATTGTTTATTGCACTCATATTAGTATACAGTTCTTATAACTATTTAATACAGTTCCACATGAACCCTGTAAGGGTATAGCAATATACTTAACACTTACTTATGAGATAACATGCATCATAGGCATAAGCCAATTCCTAAAGACTAGTGTATAATTTATAATGGTCACTCTTGTAACCTTTTTTCAAACTTTTATCGGTGCCGGTAACGTTATTAATCCATATTATCGTTAAAAAAATCATTTTCATTTCTCATGCTCTGAAAGAGGGTCATTGTTGTTCTAAAAGGTGTGCAGAAAATGATACGTGTCTGCACTAGAGCATTTTACTTTCGAAGTACGATTTTTTTATTTTTTTTAAGATAAGTAATTAAAATTTGAGTTTAAATGGATTTGTTATACAATTTCTATTCTGATATTTGACTCTCCATTCCATAAATAACGACACATTTGCCTGAATTGTTAATTGAAAGTACCCTCAAGAAATACTATAAAAATGTATATACACTTGGTCATGGTTAAAAATATGCATTTTACTTTCCTCGTATTCGAAATGAAAAGTAGAGTGTTTAACTCGGGTGAAAGGCACTCATTTCAGCCTCGGACTATTGGCGCTCTCACTGCGTTCGAGCGCCAAAATACCTCGACAGAAATTAGTGCCTTTCATCCCTTGGTTAACAATCTACTATTAATGTGTAGTATGCTTTTTTTACTTAGGTAAGTTTTTAATGCATTTTTTAAGTTACTATAATTATTTATTTCTTTTATTTCGTTTGGGATTTTATTATATATTTTTATGGCCATGCCAAATAGTACATTACTTGGGCTTCGATCTCAAACGGTAGCGGACGCAATGACGGTATTTTGTATCGAAAAACAGTTAATTTTCTTGAACAGTGGCTCTTATTGATTAATACCATTGATATAAAAATGTGTTTTCTTATAATAATAGTTGGATACGTGAATCGAGTACATAATGCACGAAAGATGGCTTAAAAACATTTTTTTCGACATTTGTATGGCTACTTTGACTATATAAATGTCGAATGTGGCATACAAATGTCGACACAGTGCCATACAAATGCCGAAAAGGTGCCATACAAATGTCGTCAGGGTCACAAAGGAGACAAAAATAATAAATATTGCCATAACAATTTTTATACTGCCGTGGAATATCGAAAAAGTGCCATTTACATGTCAAAAGCGCCTTACAAATAGCGGAATAGTGCCATACAAATGTCGATATTTAAACGTACATATCTAGCTAACTATAAAAAGTAGAGTGGTGCCTCGTACAGTATATTTTTTTTAGTAAAAATAAAATATTACCATACAAATGTCGAAAAAACACCCTCTTCAAAAATTTACCCACAAGCACACATGAAAAGGACTTTCCTTACTTTTTAGGGTTCCGTACCCAAAGGGTAAAAACGGGACCCTATTACTAAGACTCCGCTGTCTGTCTGTCCGTCTGTCACCAGGCTGTATCTCACGAGCCGTGATAGCTAGACAGTTGAAATTTTCACAGATGATGTATTTCTGTTGCCGCTATAACAAGAAATACTAAAAACAGAATAAAATAAATATTTAAGTGGGACTCCCATACAACAAACTTGATTTTTTGCCGTTTTTCTGCGTAATGGTACGGAAGCCTTCGTGTGCGAGCCCGACTCGCATTTGGCCGGTTTTCTAATCACGTGGTATTTAATCGGTATCCTTAAGGCCAATTTTCATTACCCACTGTAACCTAACCCTTCCAATTCCACTGCGCACTCTTACCCTAATCACGTCTTTATGTACAGACACGTGGATACTGGAATCAGGAACGTGAAGTGCCAGGCGCCTATACATCTGGCTACTGAGTTAAATAAGGTAAGGGTCAGGTGTTCGTTGTTGAGCATCCGTTACCTAAATTGTCTATTAATATGTCTTAGTTCTGTAATAGGGAATATTACGCGAAACTGCGTAGGGTTTATGTACAGACACGTGGATACTGGAATCAGGAACGTGAAGTGCCAGGCGCCTATACATCTGGCTACTGAGTTGAATAAGGTAAGGGTCAGGTGTTCGTTGTTGAGTATCTATTACCTAAATTGTCTATTTATATGTCTTTGTTCTGTAATAGGGAATATTATGCGAAACTGCGTAGGGTTTATGTACAGACACGCGGATACTGGAATCAGGAACGTGAAGTGCCAGGCGCCTATACATCTGGCTACTGAGTTAAATAAGGTAAGGGTCAGGTGTTCGTTGTTGAGTATCTGTTACTTAAATTGTCTATTTGTATGTCTTAGTTCTGTAATAGGGAATATTACGCGAAACTGCGTAGGGTTTATGCACAGACACGTGGATACTGGAATCAGGAACGTGAAGTGCCAGGCGCCTATACTTCTGGCTACTGAGTTGAATAAGGTAAGGGTCAGGTGTTCGTTGTTGAGTATCTATTACCTAAATTGTCTATTTATATGTCTTAGTTCTGTAATAGGGAATATTACGCGAAACTGCGTAGGGGGCGCCAGGGCGCCACTACCACAATCTGAGGGTCTATCGTGAAACAAGAAAATTCCTTTATCTAACATATCTGTCACTCTTGCTTATTCGAGCGATAAAGAGACATATAGCGAATTTTCGGATTCGCGTTTCCCGGTAGGTCCTCTGTAAGCAAACCGCCTTGATGCATCCATGTCATTTTTTATTATCTGAAAACTTGTCAAAAACCTGTTAAAGGTACAGTATGTATAAGTTACTCATTGGCTTACTAAAAAGGCTAGTCCTGCACTCTGGTGGCAGAACATTGCAGTAATATCCCCTATTAAGACAATTAATTATAATATTTTTTACAGTACATCTGGTGCTCCATTACGACACTTATAATAAGCACATTACGTGCCTACGTCGAAAATTTAAAGGGCCATATGTACTGTAAAACGTTGCGAATAGGTAACTCACAACTCGTGACGATGTAAAAACGCTCCCCTTGGTGTTTTAATTTATCACCACTCGTTGCGAATTTTCTACTTTTCGCGTAAATGTAAAGTGCCATGTTGCGGAATTTCACTGGAACTAATATTTTCATACTATATTGAACTGCCACCCTATACATGAAAATAACAGCGCCCTCTTGACAATGATCATATATTACTGGTCAGGCTTTACTAAAAATAGTTACACGTTGAGCTAGGTACTTGTAGGTACAGTCGCCATCAGATATATCGGAGCGGCCGAGGTGCTCACAAATATCTGAACACGCCTCTATTGTCAAGGCGCTAGGTGCGTGTTCAGATATTTTTGAGCACCTCGGCCGCTCCGATATATCTGATGGCGACTGTACAGAATAAATAATAGTTCTAAGTACGGAAGATTCACTCTCTATCAAAACACGTCTATTATGACAAATATGACCGCTAGGTGGCGCAAGCGCGAACAGGCGTCCGTTCCGTAGCGGTGCGCGGCAACTAATAATAGTAGCCATAGGGCTAGACACCAAAATTGGTGTGGGCCGCATGTACATGTAGCGACGCGACGAAATCGCGGAGTGAGCCACGCCTGCCGGGCTAGCACATGATTGGATTGACTACACGTCCCTCTTTAATTAATACAGTTTGAAAAAGACGGGTAGTCTATCTCGCGGCGACATAGTTACTGTCGCTCCAATCATGTGCTAGCCGTGCTGTCGAAGTGTCGTAAGGCGAGGCGAGGCCACACAAAATTTTCCTATTTTTAACTTGTTGTATAAACAAATTGGGATGAATTTAGTTTGTTTGAAAAAACAATGAAATGCTGAAATTGGCTCGAACATATAGGTATATGGTAAGTATCATGTTTGGTATTAATTATTGTTGCTAAAATTTCCCTTAACCTCGTAAGGCCCAATGTGCATTACAATGTACACTCTGTTTCAATCTGATTTGAACTTTAGACTAACTGAATTAAGTAGCATTTCTTTTGTTTCATTGTTTTCTAAAACAAACGAAAGTCACCCTAATCTTCTATACAACAAGGTTCAAATTAAAAATAGGGAAACTTTGTATGGGTGGGCCTTTACACAGATATATGTGTTTGACACCTTTTACTGAAAACGGAATCTGCAAAGGTCGTCTTTGAAAGGAGTCAATGTCAAAGTCAAAGTCAATATATTCTTTATTCAAATAGGCCTATTTAGGAGTTTGTATAGCGATTACAATAGAAGATACAAGATAGTAGATAGAAGGCGGGATTTACAATGCGAGACGAAGGTCAAGGGTTATTAGGGCGCGGGCACACGTTTATTTGGCTGTGGGATTGGAATTAGCTTAGATCTAGATGGTCGATAAAAGACTAACGGCCTGGCCACGACCACAGGGCGGACACGCTATACATCTAAAATCACGCGTTTCTATGTGTGAACGGCACGTCTGTACACGCGTCATGCGTCATAGTATGAGTGTGTTGCTTAAAAATAGTACTGAGCGGCCGGCAAACGGCCGTCAATCTGGTGCCGCGGGGCGAGGTAATTCGAGACGGGGCGGGGCGGTGCGTGGCCGTTCTGTATGATAAAACTATTACTTATTCTGTGCCACGACATCGCGCGGCGGCGGCACCGGCGAGCGGCGGCCATAGATTGGACCGAGACACAGCGATCGGACCTTTCGTTCCCACCTACGGTTGCCGCCGCCGCCGCCGGTCGCGCAATGTCGTGGCCGGGCCGTAACGTCACGGATGTAATATAGTACCCTTTATCTATCCCTTCTGTAGGCTAGATGATAAATTTTCATTAATGGTTTCAATCGATCAGGTTTGTTTTTAGGAGCAAATGTCTATATGAGATTGCATTAAAGCAATACGAAAGTCAGAAATGATAGTCAAAGTCCGACAGTCGTACTTCACTCGCGAAACGCTCCTAGAAAAACGATAAGTGAACGTGACGTCACGGTCACTGAGAGCACATCTTGAAGTATGGACAAAATAAGAAAATTGCGTTTTTGTCGGTGAAATTTTGCGTTTATGTACATAGTTGCTATACAATCTTTTTTGGATAAAATTTAAGGAATCGAATGGTGCCCTTACTTTTATCCTTTTTGGAAGTAAAAAAAAACTTAAATTTTTAAACTTTCATGTCCTGTATTTTTGTATTATTTCGATATATTATTTCAATATCCACATTATTGTGATAAATTGCTCAGTTGCTATTTTACTAGATTTTGTTATAAAATTCAACATGGTGTCATCATCCCTTTTACCCCTTCACGCTTAAACCGCTGAAACTTTTTAGTGATGAGTGAGGGGCGGGAAAGAAAATAGGATAGTTTTTATCAATCATCATCATTATCCCACGCAGGCAAAGCCGCGGGCAGAAGCTTAGTCTTCTATAGTAAAGTATGTATTAAATGGTTTCGTTACTTAGATAGGTACTACTACTAACAAAAAGCTAAACGTTTAAAGTTTTTCTAAAACTTATAAAAAAAAAGTGTGTGCGTGTAATGTATCTTTACGTGCGATTGAGATAAAACTTCTTGGACGTTTATCGCTATGTTGGCACTTTGACGTTTGTCCTATTGTGCGTGTGCTTCTAAAAAAATCTGATTTACCCGACATGCCGATAAGGAGTATTAAAAGTAGGCTATAATTTCCGTTTATATTTCGATGTCCACAGGAAAATTGCATAACCTTAACTCATATCATAATAGTACATTATGATACAAGTGTGCTAAGTTGGTCATTACACACGAGGCGATATTGAATAAGAAAGCCGATGTGTGTAATGACCAATGCACACGCGTTTCATACGACGTTTTTCAACACACTTGTGAGAAAAAAAAGAAACTTTCATATTAATCAAATTTTAATAGTTAAAACAGTTAGTATTGTGTGTTTCATCTGTCATACTCGTACTGCCGGCCGGCCCTCGCTCGCCCCGGCCGCGGGCGGCGCGGCGGGCGGGCCGGCCGGGCCCGCCAGTCCGACCAATTAAAGAAGGCTCCCTTTCCATGCATATTATTAGCAACCAGTTAGTTTCTTAACTCAGTCGGATAATATAATGAAAAAGCACGAGTGGAATAATACACTGAAAGAGCACACGTGTTTAATATCTAGGATTATGAGCCAAAAATGAAAATGGTGGAATAAAAACGTCGTTTTGAGCAAGTGTGTTGAAAAAGTTTTTGAAATCGTACCCTACAAGGGCTCGTATCCGGTGTGCACTAGCCCTAAGGCCTTATTAAAAATATTACAGTCCAATCCCCAGATGTACGTGGGCCGTATTGTGTAGGTATACCCTCATTTGGGAATACGTTTCTTCAGCGCAGGTGTCTCATTGTCAACATACCTATTAGCTATTGAAGCTCAAGAAATGTTAAAGCTAAGTTAATGTTAAAGCTAAGAAATGTTAAAGCTAAGGTTAGTATAGACCCAATTGTTGGGTAGTTCGGACGTTCGTGGACAGTTTGTATATCGATAACTATTTTAATTGGGAATATTATACTGCATTTTGAAATGAGAAGAAAATATGAGTTCAACGTGATCTTTGTCTGTGATTCGTATCGTATCTCAGCGGATATATTGTATGCAATAAAGAAATAAAATTGTGTTCTAGAACAGGAAATTGTTATCGTGATCCCTCCTAGCAGGGAAGAAGTGCCACTGATCACTCCTAGCATACAAGAAAAAGCCGTTTTTCGAGTAGGTGATGTGAAAGTATTTTTAACCGTACTCGGCTTTTAGTAGGTATTAGGTAAGTTCAATGTTTTTGTACCCCGATTGGCAAACTAAATAGCTATAGTAAGACTATATTTACCAACTATTTACACAGGGTGGCTAAAAAATAAGTGCATTCCCGTTGCCAGGGAGATTTTGGGATTATATTGAGCAACTTTTACTATGACCAACCACGAAATCGCGTATAAAAAAATTACCATTCAATAGAAAATGGACCAGTCAAAATGTATGAAACAGCCAAAAAATTTTTTGCTATTTCGGGATTGGTCCTTTAGTAAAAGTTGCTCAGTATAATCCCAAAAACTCCCTGGCAACGGGAACGCACTTATTTTTTAGCCACCGTGTAAACATTGACCACCACTGTTATTACCAATATAAAAAGAGTGAATAGGTTGTTACTGAACCGGTGAGCTACATCTTAGGCCCTGTCTTCACTTTCCATCAGGTGTGACTAGGGCCAATCGCCGATCAGTTTATAATAAAAAAAAAAGTCATTTATTGTCAATTTACAAATAAAACACTTACTTGTACAGGTAACGGTACTCCAAACCTTCGCCAAGTACAAGAGCCAGTTTAACGTGGATTTAGGCGGCGAGCACGGCCGCACCGCGCTCCACTTTGCAGCCATACATGATCACGATCTGTGCGCCAGAGTTCTGGTAAGGTCTTTCCCAGGTAGCAGTGACGTCAGCGACGTCATAATGACGTAAATGATGGCATTATTACGTCATTATGACGTCGCTGACCAGGGTTGTAAGTGTTGTAACCCAGGTGATTAGGTGTTGATTGCAGTAAACGCAGGCACCATTCACTAGCTCTTTTTCCTATGTCAATGAGATCGGATACTCAAGTAGACCATACGCACCTAGAACCGTATGTAGCCATGTAAGTCCATGCATACTGTAACAGTGTAACCAGTGTGTCAAACATAACCACGCCATCATACCGATATACTATACTCAAGAACATGCATATCCTTCTTCTTCTTTTAAAATTATGGCTTCAGCCCAGTGGGACTATTTCGCCAGTATCAAGGTATTAAGAGGTTTAAAAACGACAAAAATTGTACGTTTGTACAAGACAGTGTACGGTGATTTGTTAGCTCTTGTAAATCGATAGCTAGACTTTACAAGAAGCACGTGGACTACCGGCCGTTGACTCCAAGATGGTGGTTAAACGCGCTTCAAAATTAATTCTCCATTCACTGCACACTACCACATTAGTTTACTGTATAATAAGCTATCGATATTACACTTTAAACAATATTAATGAGCAAAAAACAAAGTAATTAATCACGATGCTAACTACCAAGATGGCGCTCGAACCGGAAGTCAACATGCATATCATTCGGGTCTCTGTTTGACATAATTATTGTCATATTATCATTAGACATAATTTGGTTTTTCTCAGAAACGCGTAACTTTTCAGGATTGCCATAAAACAAACCTAACCTAACCTATCTATAGGACAACCCGAGGAAAATCCTGAAAAGTTAACGGTTTCAGAATTATGACTAATGATAATATGACAATCATTACATCCCAGGTAGCAAATTGATGTCAGCGACGTCATAATGACGTAATTATGGCTTCATAATGACGTCGCTGACGTCATAATGACGTATAAATGCTGTTAGGGATTATGACTTTCAATAATTATGTCAAACAAAGGGATCCCATATCATTCTTATATCCTACTACTCTTAATAAGATCCAATACGACCAAAAACCTGTTGAACAGCCAGCTTTGGTCATTCATGGCCACGACGACGCATGAGTTCTGGTAATATTATCCAGGTATACCTGGTAACGCTATCCAGGTGTAATATTACAAGATCCAATTCAAGAGTTGATGCCTTAGATGACCATGGTCTGTGTGCCATGGCATAATATCTAAAACTTGATCAGTCGATATGGTTCGGAATGAACGAACGAAAGTTTCGAATTCCTAAGGTTTTTTTTCAATATTTATCTCATTACATTTGCTTTACTTTAGCTTTAGGTGTATTTTAGAACTTTAAAACACCCAGATTGAACACGTTCACAGATTACCGACCTGGGCGCCATCTGCAAGCGTCCGTGCAACAACGGTTACTATCCCATCCACGAGGCCGCCAAGAACGCCTCCTCGCGTACCATGGAGGTGTTCCTGCAGTGGGGGGAGTCCTTAGGCTGCACTCGGGAGCAGGTATTACACTTAATACTGAAGTAATTTAGGCCCCCCCCCCTCTCAAGAACAACGAGGAAGTTCCTAGGCTGCACATACATAAACATAAACTTAAACATAAACATGAACATAAACATAAACATAAGCATAAGCATAAGCATAAGCATAAGCATAAGCATAAGCATAAACATAAACATAAACATAAACATAAACATAAACATAAACATAAACATAAACATAAACATAAACATAAACATAATCACATAATCAGGCCTCGGGACAGCTTGTGCCGCGAGTCTGGCGACTGCACAGCGCTGTTCTTCAGCCCGCACCTATCTCTTTGCTTTTTAAGAGAAATAAAAACTTAATAGCTATCTATAGGGGGAATACATGCCTTCATGTTGTCATTATGTTTGTATTGTCCAGATGATCTCGCTATACGATAACGAGGGTAACGTGCCGCTGCACTCGGCGGTGCACGGCGGCGACATCAAGGCCGTGGAGCTGTGCCTGAGCTCCGGCGCGAAAATATCTACGCAGCAACATGACTTGTCGACACCGGTGCATCTGGCGTGTGCCCAGGTTGGTTAACCTATAGCTGGTTACAGGAATGGTGGACTAATTTATATAAAGTTGTCCACTTCACTTTTTATTTATTGTTCAGTATTTTATTTGTTCTCTCTCTCTCTCTCTCTCCTTAGCCCTTTTATGTATACTGCTACGATTTGTAAGTACAATGTCCTCAACCCTTTTTCCACAGGGCGCTTTAGAAATCGTCAAGCTTATGTTCACAATGCAGCCTAAAGAGAAGATAGCCTGCCTGACCTCCTGCGACGTCCAGCGCATGACGCCCCTCCACTGTGCCGCCATGTTCGACCACCCGGACATCGTGGACTACCTTGTGAAGGAGGGCTCGGACATCAACCCCCTGGACAAGGAGAGAAGATCACCACTTCTTCTGGCTGCCTCTAGAGCTGGATGGAGAACAGTTCATACTCTGGTAAAGAAGAGATCCTTTCAGATCTGCAAGTGATATCTCCCAGGTAACATTTATACGTCATTATGACGTCCATTACGTCATTGTGACGTATTATGACGTCACTATGGCGTCATTATGACGTCGCTAACGTCACTTTGCAACCTGGGCTGGTGCGAGAGAGCAGACAATACCCTAGAAAAGAAAAGAAGTTCATCCTTTATTCTCGCTGCCTCTTGGGCAGGTCGGCGGACACATGAAGGGAAGGAAGGGGTAGTAATCGAAATGATGTAAATAGTAGATGTAAGATGTGTAGAAATAAGTATGGAAACTGTGACCTATAATAACCTTATGAATCTTCTCAAACGATTTTGACGCGTAAGACTAGGGATTTACGCGTCAAAATCGTTTGACGCGTAAGACCCTAAGAAAGAAACAATGGCTTTTGTGTGACCGGTTGGCCATTGTGTCTGAGCGCGTGCCATTGGGCGACTTTTCATCTTACCCCGCATGAGTGCCATCGACAATAAGGTCCCTTTTCATAGAAAATACCACATATTTCATTCCAACTTTGTACTTGCCAGATCCGTCTGGGCGCCGACATTCGGCTGAAGGACATCAATTCTCGCAACGTACTGCATCTGGTCGTGATGAACGGTGGCAGACTGGAAGACTTCGCTGCCAACTGCAAGGTAATAGCAGAACTTAACCATCGATAGACACATGCATATATCTATATCACATTGCTTACGTAACTTTGCCCCTTAATATAATGCGTAAAGCATTAATTAATTAAGCAGTCGAAAATCTCCCCACCAGGACCGCTGCGAGAAGAGCCTAGCCGAGCTCCTGAACGAAAAAGACATGACCGGCTGCTCTCCCCTCCACTACGCGAGCCGCGAGGGCCACATCAGATCCCTAGAGAACCTCATCAGATTAGGAGCCTGCATCAATCTGAAAAACAACAATAACGAGAGCCCTCTGCATTTTGCTGCCAGGTATGATATTTTAAACATCAAACATTTATTCAGCAAATAGGCCACAGGGGCACTTTTACATCTCAATTTTTACAAGCAATAAAATTAACCGAAAATTACAAAAAACAATTACAAATATGGAATAATTAAAATATTAGATACTTTGTTAAGCGAGGTTTAGACTAGCAAGAACTTGCATGAAATTTTCGTTACATTGCGGTATTTGATCAACGGGAGTCTCGACACCAACTACAAATTTGTTGCATTTGGAGTCGAGACTCTTGGTCCATGGGGCCCCGCAGCACAGGGCCTATACCGGCAATTGGCGAAGCGGCTGGTGGATGGGACCGGAGATAAGAGAGCTGGCAGCTTCCTCGCCCAACGCTTGAGCATAGCGATCCAGCGAGGAAATGCTGCCAGCATCCTCGGCACCATGCCACTGGGGCCCATTTTAGATTTAGATTTTTAGTTTTATAGTAGTTTTAGTTTAGTTAATTGTAGTTTAATTTTTTCTGTAAGGCTTTATTTATATTTTTTAAAGTTAATGCTTGGCAGATGGTTACATTATAATGTATGTTAATTCATGATAAACATGATTTTCAACCTCAGGGAATGTAGATACCAATTAAGAAATCACTATCAACCTTTTGAATACAGTTTATTTTAGTAGTCGGCAATGTAACTTAAATAGCATGCAAGTTCTTGCTAGTCTAAACCTCGCTTTAGAGATGTATCCAGTTTAAATGTCAAATTACACAAAAAAAAAACTAATAAAAAATATACCAACAACAGACAATTACTAAAATTGTTTAGAGATGTAAAAGTCTCAAGGTGTCAGAGATAAAATATATACATGTATAGTAAAAAAAACGGTCATCATATTATCCTTAGAGGTGTAAAGGGTCTTAATAAGTGATATCTTAATAGGATTTAAGTAGGTATGGCTCATGATTTCATCTTCTTTCTGCTGTTATTATGTATGTTAACATTATGTCCTTAATTATGAACCTCCAGGTCTGTTTCTTAAGTACGTTAAGTATAGTGCGACATAAAATAGTAAAAATTAAATTAAATTAAATTAAATAATTATTTATTTCAGAAATTCAATTTCCATAATATATTAGTTACTTATTCTATTAACTCTTAACCTATGTTAGTGACAATATCTATGTATGTAATCTATCTATACTTTAACTATATATAATTAAATGGAACTAAAAAAAATCTATACTAAATAGGGTATTTGACTACTTATCAAATCAGTTTCTTTTTTCGAACTGTCAAAACGATTTTGCTACTATGGAATTTATATGAAACACTAGCATGTGACGTTACAATCAAATTACCTGCTCTTTATAGTTTTATACGGGTTTTAAATTAGAAATTGTGTCTAAAAATAACTGCTGTATGCGTTTTTCTATTAATCTTCTGGTGCAATCTTTCATGCAAGGTGTAACATAATTTATTTTAAATACCGTCAAATACCCTTTTGTTGCCATATTTAAGCATTTTACGTCAAAAATGTGACAGTTACGTAGGAACTGGCGCTAGGGTTGCCACCTTTTTTCTTTACACACATAGTATTTTTGTCAAAATATTGACAAAATATAGTATTTACTGGGAAAAATAAAAAAAAATATAGGACGCCGATTTGAGGCGAATTAAAAATGCGAATTTACGATGTGATATCGGTGACATTTATATAACCCTTTCTTGAGTTATGAAAATATAGTATTTTTCGTACTATATTGTTTTTGTATAATATATAGTACAATTGTGTAAAATATAGCACGATACTACCCCAGTAGCATTTATACGTCATTATGACGTCAGCGACGTCATTATGACGTAATAATGCCGTCATTATGACGTCGATGACGTCATTTTGCTACCTGGGTATACATTATAGTATGGGTGGCAACCTTAACTGGCGCCCTCAATAATTTTCTACAATTTCTTGTCGGACTATACCTACACTACATTGTTCTATAAATCCATTTGTATATGTGTTTGTGTTCTAAATAAGAAAAAAAATCGGTATTTTTACAGTAAGTACCTCGTGCATTTGCTCTCAAGAATCACTTGGGAATGTGGAACTGCTACTGAAGACCATAAAATGATCGCATTTTGAACTGTTTTGTAAATTATACAGATACGGACGTTACCACACAGCCTGCCAGCTTCTTGACTCTGACAAGGGCACGTTCATAATCAACGAGAGCGACGGCGAGGGCCTGACGCCGCTGCACATAGCGTCGCGCGAGGGCCACACTAGGGTCGTGCAGTTGCTGCTGAATCGAGGGGCACTACTGCATAGGTTTGGAATTTTGAAGTCAGTTAAAATTGTTTGGGCATGGACGAAAGAAAAGAGAATGAATGAGTTGCTGATACATTTAGATCACTACGGTTACACTCACTAGTATTATTAGTCGCTTTTGACATATTTCGGACTGGTTGGGAGTCCTTCCTCAAGCTCGAGTGCTCGCGGCGGCTGTACTCCGTGCACAGCCCGCGTCGCCAGTGTGTGTGAAGACGGCTAACAAAGAGAGTGTATAAGGGAGAGGTAGAAACGGGAGTTGGAAGGGGCCAAGATCTCGGTGGACTTTCTCTGATAAGATCGGGGAAATCCTGAAGAAAGGCCAGGTCAAGAGCACCCTACACCGGCGAGTGTATGAGGAATGTTATGAAAGTGAAGGAAGCGAGAGGTATGTCAGGATTGTAGCAAGTGGAAATCCGTGGTCTCTGCCTACCCCTCCGGGAAATAGGCGTGATTATATGTATGTATCTATGTATGTGCAACAATGTATTTCACAGCCTTCTTTTTAGGAATGTAAAGGTAATATGTTCTACGGAAGGCCAGCGCTGGTTGTGTACCTATTACCATTATGCTGAGTTGGGTTGGGTCCATTTCGGGGTGGTGGTGCACACTGAATGTTCTGTTTTTTCTGCTTTTGTTGTCTGTACATGTTCGTACATGTTTTGCTACTGTCACAAATTAAATGTTTTACATATTTATCTTTACGGCTGAATAAACTAATTTTTATTCGATTTAATTTGCACTTGCAAATTGTTTCTTACAGAATCGACGAAGTCATCGATTCGAGTATGATAGACTTAGATAATGGCAGTGACAGTGAATAATAAATAATAATACCTAATTAGTATAAATGTTTCATTGCCCAAAAAAACTGAAAAACACGGTATAAAACGAAAATTTTAAAACGTCCTGGAAAAAAGATTTGTTTTTTTTCGAGAATTTTCAACCCTATATACAGTAGATATATAGCAGGTTTATTAGAAACATTTAAATCTAACGGGAAGTTGAATCGATTGACATCTGATAACCTAAAGGATTCATGCATGTAGCTAATAATTAATCAATGAATTTATAAGTAACCCGTTTTCGCTGCACTTACGCTAAATTAAAAATGTTTCAGTTGCAATCTGAAAGCACCTTTAACGTTGACCATTATCACAGAATAAGTAATACCTGAACGACGGGACGACTTAGACGCATTTTATCCGGATTGGCGGGACACTACAAACGACAGGGTCGAGTGGAGGAAACGAGGGGAGGCCTTTGCCCAGCAGTGGGACACTAAATTAGGCTAGTAAAAAAAAAAAAAAAGTTATACCTAGTATTATCAACAAGAACGGCCACGCACCGCACTCGAATGCCCTCGCCCCGCGACAGCAGATTGACGGCCGTTTGCCGGCCGCTCAGTACTATTTTTAAACAACTTACTCACACTATGACGCATGCCGCGTGTACAGACGTGCTGTTCAAACAGAAACGCAAGTGATTTTTGATGTTGTCCGCCCTGTGCCATTATCTCATTATTAGTACTAATGTTATAACCGTCAAAACAGGGACCACAACGGCAGGAACCCTCTCCACTTGGCGGCCATGAGCGGTTACACGCAGACCATCGAGCTGCTGCGCTCTGTGCACTCGCATTTGTTGGACCAAGTTGACAAAGATGGGGTAAGCATTACGTACACAAGAGGGATCCCACACTATAGTCTGTATCTTTAGGTAGTTAAATAAATGTAAACAATGTGTTATTACATTCGGGTACTTGAAACATTTATCAGTTAATACTACACAATAGCATTAGACATCAAGGAGAAATATACGCGAAACCATATAAAACGGCCTTACTTTCCAAAAGTGTATATGGAATGGCACCCATATTATATAATAAACTCCCAAAATCCATCTTAGACTGTAATAATTTACAACATTTTAAGAAAATTTTGCATGACTTTTTATCAAAAAAAGCCTACTACTACTCCATTCAAGACCTCTGTGACAAATTTTAACATTATAGCGTAACATTACATATGAGACCGCTTTTGTTAAGAGGCCGTAGTCGATTTTGGAGCAAAAATTTTAAATTGATAGATTTAGTCGTTGAAATTATACACGTTTTGTTACGTAATATCTAAATAACAAGTATTGGTTTCTATTAGCACGTCTTCTCATCTTGCCTTTTAATAATGAGGTCGCAAGCGTGCGTCACCGGTAATATATGAAAAGAAGGGGCAGTTTTAAAAAAATCATCAAAAATTGATGGTGGTAAATTTTACAAATTGATGTATAAAAATAGTTTCAACAAATGTTGTAGATTGTTTAAGTATCAAAATTACGTTGAAATTAAGTCGATTTTCAGAGAAATTGTCACTTGTTTTGAAGTAATTTCTGGAGAAAATTGATTTCGTCTAACTTTCATTTACACTACTTCAAAGTCATAATAATAAAAATGTAGTCTGATAAACGTCAAGTACAGGATATGTGTAATACAAAATTACCATGTTTAGCCGTCCAAACTTTACGAAATTTACAATTAAGAGCGACAAAATCAGTGCTTTACGCGCGTTTACCTAAACGTCCATCAGAAAAGTAAACATTACTAATTTAGTGAGTCTGTTTTCAACAAATTGATTTGATAAAAGGTAAGATAAGAAGATGTGCTAATAGAAACCAGTACTTGTTATTTCAATTAGGTAACAAAAGGTGTACAATTTCACCGACTAAATCCCTCAATTTTACATTTTTGCGACTAAAATCGACACCGGCCTCTTAACTTATATGTAAATATATTGTAATTTGCATGACTTATGTTTTAAGTAGTAGTAAGTAGTTATAAGTTTAACTGTTTGTACGCCTAATGGCAAGACCATGGTGATTCCATGTCTTTATGTTCCATCATTGTATATACCCATGTTCTACAGACAATAAACGAATTATGAATTATGAATTAACCAACCAAATAGAAAACTGCCTGGATCTGTTCCTCATCGTTCTAACTTTTTTTCTAGTTAATTTAATCGAGTAATGTTTTCATCTACCCTCAAATAGTTAAATAATCGATCTCGTTTTAGGTCCTTTATGAGGTCGAAGTAATAGCATATATTACAAAACTAAATTACTATTGACATAGAGTAACTGATACTAGAGCGGTACTGTCATAGTAAATTTTGTAACCCCAGTAAATTCACTGCCATCTGTCGACACACTTTAAAACTAAAAATGAAGATTTATAAAAATACGATAGAATGTATTTAAATATAGATAAATGATTTTTTTTATTTGCATTAATTATTTTTATGATTTTGACCCATGTTCTTTCACTGATATGCGTTAAAATGGTTAAATAACAAACGAAACCGTCAACGCCATCTATACGACTGTAGGCCAAAACTAGTAGCGCCCTCTGAACGAGAATCAAATTTTCTTGATTTTCGAGGCACGTTTTTTCCTTAGACTGTATCCATCTATTACGGAGTTATATCTATCTTTGCTATTGATTATCATTTCATCCCGATATATTACTATTACCAAAATAGCACGATTTTGTCTATAAGTTTTGACACATCCATTTAAATTAATTGACTTGAATTTTCTTGCCCAATAAAATACCTAACTGTGGTTTGTTTACATTCTTTTAAATACCTATAGATACAGACATAGCGTCTTTTCAGCATTGGTGTCTAGAAAATTTCATTTATTCATTCATTTACAACATACATTGTGTTTGAATAACAGATATTTACAAAATTAAAAATAACATGCAATAAAATAAAATGCTAAAACTAGCCGTCAGTACATATGAAAGGAAAATAAAAACAATAAGATACATAATATTGCCTTCGGTTACCGCGATAGTTACTCATGAAATAAAACTACACCCGTTGACCACGAACGCTGTAAAGAGTTCGAAACGTCGGGATGTATTATAAATTCAATATACGCGATATAATCCGTTTTCATAGTTTTATTTCAATAAGATACAATTAATAAAATGTCAATCATTTTTAATAATAACAAATTTGACTAAATGTTACCATCTGCTACGAATTCGGTTACAGAATAATATGCCTTTTTTAAAAGAAAACTTTTGAGTCTCGCTTTAAAAATATTGCTGTTCATCTGTTTAAACTCAACTGGCAGCTTATTAAAAAGGTAGATTGACTGGTAGCATGTAGCGTGCTTAACAATATTCAGCCTAGGTACTATCTTGTTACTTAAGTCTTTCCTTCTAGAAAGCAGTCGGATCTCTCTTTCGTCCCTATTTTCAAAAGTATTCAAGTGTAAATGGTGTCCATGCGCAGTTGCTCCAGCGCAGCGAGCAGCAGCCATAGACCCAGGTAGCAAAATGACGTAAAATCACGTCAGCGACGTCATAATGACGTAATAATGCCGTCATTATGACGTCGCTGACGTCATTTTACGTCATTTTGCTACCTGGGGAGTTGGCTAGACGCCGCGCCGACGCTCGAGACGCTAGTGTGGATGTCTTGTCTTGTTCCGTTAATTTATAAATCAATAATTTATTTATTTCGAATCAGGCGATCCATAAAGAGAAGTTTTTTGACGAATGAATTCGTAGTCGACTTAAAAAAATGTTTCTTTCGTTATTTTTAGAACACGCCCCTCCACCTGGCCACGATGGAGAACAAGCCCAACTCCATAGCATTATTATTGTCTATGGGCTGCCGTCTCAGCTACAATAACATGGATATGAGCGCCATCGACTACGCCATCTATTACAAATTCCCTGAAGCCGCGTTGGCTATGGTCACTCACGAACAGAGGTATATAGTTGTTTATTGATGTTCATCGTGCGTCTCGCTCGCTTCGACAAGAACGAGCTAAATGCACGCGCTACTGACATCTTTTTCGATGTCAGAATGTAATTAAGCCTCCAGGGTATTTCCATCCATCGCCATCCCTTTAATCGCCCACTGCTGAGCATGCCTCTCTTCGACTACGCCACTTATCCCGGTCCTGAACCAAGCTCATCCAGAAGTGACCCCATCCGAATGTCCACCCAACGAGCCAACGGACGCCAGGCACTCCTTTCATCTTCAAGCGGCCACCATTCCGTTAACATTTTCCAGGGTATTTCCGATGTATATTTGTTTTGGCGTGTACCCGATATTTTGGCAGTTCTTCTAAGTGTAACCCTGCACGTTTTGATCCAGGGCCCACGAAGTAATGGCACTAAGGTCCGACCGGCACCCGTGCGTCACTCTCGCCCTGATCGCGTACATGCCCCGCGTGTTCGAGGCAGTGCAGGACAAGTGCATCACGAAGGCCAATTGTAAGAAGGATTCTAAGAGCTTCTACGTAAGTACAATATAACAGGTAATGCTTGCAGTGAGGGGTTCGGGGGTTTAACCCTGGCTTATACCGAAGCGAGGGCCTCATGAGAGATAATAAGCTAAAAACTTGTACACCTTCCGCGTGACCGCGTGAAAAATGTTTGGAATATTACTTGTTGCTCATTTTATGATTTCAGTTTTTACCTACATGTAAACATTATTATTTGACCAAGAACCCTGGATATTCACGAAAAACAATTTCTATGACTTTTGACCCTAAATAACTTCCGAGTTCCGACGAGTATACGAAATTTTCTGTGACTTTGAAGACAATGTTTGAAATGCCATAATGAACGTGTGTGTAGTTTCCAGCTTATATCTTTCTCCGAGGAGGTGAAACCCTAAATCTAACTGGCTTCAGCTGTCGGATAGAATTTTAAATGCAAGAATTTTGAATGAGTAGGTACTAACATTTCATGACAGGCGAATGATAATGATTGACATAGAACTAGTATAAGTAAAGTACTTGCGCACATAGTAAGATTTTATTTTAAAAAATTAAGAAAATACACTGAGTTAATGGATATCAACACCCATTTTGCATTTATCTTTGAACATGAACATGCTACTCTTTGAACATCCACATTTTTGCAGTGGAAATATTGTATATAGTGATTAAAAATACGTCTCTAAGTAAAAATTGTTTGCAAAACTGAACTTTGCTTGACAGCTACGTAAAGTACAGTTTTTTTACAATTGTATTAAGAAAGAAGTGAGTAATAATAAATATCCTTTATTGCATTAATAGGTAATTTAAAAACTTGAATCCAGCGCTGTTGTAAAACTTGGAAAGGTAATTTAAGCTTTTTTTAATATAGAATAGCATTCTAACGATATCGAACGCTGAACTAATGCAACTAAGCGGCTTTTCCACTTTAGATCAAATACAACTTCGAAGCCCTTTGCCCTGTCCTAACGGACGACGAAACGAAGAAACAGGACGCCGTCCCCAAATCACAGACCGTACCGCTCCCCGCGTTGAACGTAAGTAGAGTAAACTTTATTAATAGTATATTCTTCTCACAGATTAAGTATTCTTTTGGCAACTACCAACACTCAAAGGAGGAGATTGAGGCGCTGAGGGTCGCGCTGAACGACCCGAAGTATAGACCAGAACCGTTGATCGTGGTCAACGTGAGTCTGCTTGACTTTGGGGCTTTGGCCATGGGATTGTGGGACACTAAAATACATACCAAACATTTTTTTAATGACACGGAAGTTCGTAGCATGATGCAGTCTGCAATTAAGAATAAAGATCATTTATTTTCAGCTAAAGGTTACAGACATTCCAGGGGTCTCCGCACTAGGCAGTGCCTGTATCGCGGGGAACCAATAACAATTTAAATATCAGACTTTGTTACAATTAAAAACTATAATTTAGTAAGAAACTACTAACTACAAACTAAGGCTTAATCTAGACACAATATTGAAACTAAATTTTGTTAAATATGGCTTCTGTATTTAACAAATCTCTATTTAACAAAATTTAAATATGGCTTCTGTCTCGGCATAATACAATTACATTAGATAATTGACATTTCCTTGCAACAATGCGGTTTGCTGCAATGCTGCGCTAAAATTCTGTCGCAAATGCAATGTTATCTATAATTATAGAGAAATAACTTATTCTTTTTATGCTATAGCTGATTCGGAGTCGACAAAGAGTGACACTCATTTAAGACCAATAGGGTATTTGACTACTAATCAAATCAGTTTCTTTTTTCGAACTGTCCAAACGGTTTTTCTACTATGTAATTTATATGAAACACTAGCATGTGACGTCACAATCAAATAACCTACTCTTTATAGTTTTATACGGGTTTTAAAATAGAAATTGTGTCTAAAAATAACTGCTGTGTACGTTTCTCTATTAATCTTTTGGTGCTTTATTTCATGCATGGTTTATTTTAATTTATTTTAAATACAGTCAATACCCTATTGTCAGTCTGCCTGGAAAAACAGGATGAGATGGTCTGCTTTGTATCATCTCGAAATGTTTTGAGGCGCGAAATAAATATTCAACGACGTCACGATAGAATTGCTGTCTCCTATGTGGTCTCTTGGAAGTAGCTGTAGAGAGTGTAGAGTATATAAGAGCCCGTCCTCACTTGTCGGATGTCGGGCCCGGATGTCCCAGTTTTTTTTTTTAATGAAATAGGAGGCAAACGAGCAGACGGATCACCTGATGGTAAGCGATTACCGCCGCCCATGGACACCCGCAACACCAGAGGGGTTGTAAGTGCGTTGCCGGCCTTTAAGATGGGAGTACGCTCTTTTCTTAAAGGTTTGAAGGTCATATCGGTCCGGAAATACCGCAGGCGACAGTTCATTCCACAGTTTAGCTGTGCGAGGCAGGAAGTTTCCAGAGAAACGCACAGTTGAGGACTGCCAACCATCTAAGTGGTGAGGATGGTAATGTTGTCGCGTAGGGCGATGGCGAAAAGAAGAGGCAGGGATTAATCCGAACAATTCCTCGGAGCACTCCCCGTTATACACGCGATGAAAATGCAGAGCGAGGCCACATCTCTACGCAGCGCCAAGGAGTCAAGCCGTTCCGAAATACGCTGGCCGTCGACAATTCGAGTCGCTCTTCGTTGGATGCGGTCCAGAGGGAGAAGCTGGTATTGGGGTGCCCCTGCCCATAGATGAGAGCAGTATTCCATGTGCGGGCGAACCTGCGCTTTATACAGCTGTAGGCGGTGGTGGCGGTAGTTGCAGGCAAATCGGTTTCCGGCAAGTATATAATATGTTTTGCCACTGGGACATCTTATTAAAATCCGGGCCCGACATCCGACGAGTCAGAACGGGTTCTTATTAGCTTCAAAACAGCTGTTAGCTACTTTTAAGGGAATCTAACAGAAAAAGATGCTAAACGAGTGTGGCGTCATGTATAATAGAGTCAAACCTAGAAAAGTCTGCAGAGATTTTGACAACACACGCAGTGCAGGTGTTATTTTAAACGTCAAACCTATGAAATTCTCTCTCTTCTTCCTACCCTTATCCCACGTTATGTGGGGTCGACACAACATGTTTTTCTCTTCCATTCTCCTCTATCTTTTGTCACCTCAGCACTCACTCCTTTCTTTCTCATATCCTCTTTCACACAATCCATCCATCGCTTTTTGGGTCTACCATACGCTCTCCGTCCATCAACATTCATCCCTAACATTCTTTTGCCTATATGGCATTCATCCCTCCTCATCACATGCCCATACCACGCTAACCTACTACTTCTTATCTTCTCCGTTACTGGTGCTACTTTCAAACTTCCCCTAATTTACTCATTCTTCAAACTTCTATGAAATTATGACGTATAAATAACACTGGCACTGCGTGTGTTGTCAAAATATCTGCACACTTTTCTTGGTCTAACTCTATTTCGCGCCTCATACTACGACGAGAAATCCATTGGTCGTTTTTAGATTAGCTCTCTCGTCAGTTATTTTAGTCAAAATGTCGAGAATTCATATGTATTTTATTGTTGCCACTATTCATGTGCGTGTATGTCACTAACGCCATGAACTGGGAATTAATGTCATCGAAATGTAACATAATAACCTATAAGCATCACATTTTTCTCTTCCCCCTCAGTTCATGGCAAAACACATGTCAAAGCTTATAAGCACGGGTTGTGGGTTTTACATGTTACACACACTTGTATAAAACACACATAATATAGGTATAAGCACTTGTAAAATACAACTCACTATGTTACACATAGTTACAATCAAACAATGTTGGATGGGTAATCAAAGGATAAATGTCTTTACTTTAAAAATTATGAATGAGCTAAGAATAATTCCACACAACAAAATGTGATACAGAACTTTACTTTCTGTCTGTATTTAAAGATAAAGGTAGTACCTGCTTGCTTTCCGACATACCTATTGAGGTGCCTCATGAGTTGCCTCGAGAAGCACCTCATGAGGCACTTCACAATTGACTACTAAACCATGACATTTCAGCTCGAACCTCAATAGGTATGTCGAAAAGCAAGCAGGTATGCTTTCCGACATACCTATTGAGGTGCCTCATGAGTTGCTTTGAGAAGCACCTCATGAGGCACTTCACAATTGACTACTAAACCATGACATTTCAGCTTGAACCTCAATAGGTATATCGGAAAGCAAGCAGGTATGCTTTCCGACATACCTATTGAGGTGCCTCATGAGTTGCCTCGAACAGCACCTCATGAGGCACTTCACAATTGACTACTAAACCATGACATTTCAGGCGATGGTAGCCCACGGACGAGTAGAACTCCTCGCGCACCCCCTCAGCCAGAAATATCTTCAAATGAAGTGGCACTCCTACGGGAAATACTTCCATCTAGCCAACTTATTGTTCTACAGCATATTCCTGACGTTTGTGACGGTGTATTCGTACTTGCTAATGATGAATACTGACTCGAGCTTTGATAATGCGAAGTGTGAGACGAAGAGCTCAAGTGACACTGGTAATGACACAGGGCAGAATAGCACGGAGGTGGACTGTAGGAACAGAGGAGATTTTCATGCAAGTAAGTACAGTATTTATTAAAAATATTGATTGTATTATATGTCTAAGATGCTTTAAATTTCTTCCCGTCGCATGTATAACGGGGAGTGCTCTAAGGAATGAGGGCTATCGTTTTTTTTGCTCACCAGTTGGCGCCTCTGTTGATGGTGGTCCAAAAGACTAAAGAACAGCTGTCAGTCATTGCAGTGACAAGTGACATTTGACATTTCGAACTTTGCGAAGACCACCATCCACACTAGCGCACCTAGCGGCGAATTCATACGCGTTAGCCCTCATTGTTCTGATTAATCCCTGGCGCCAACATTTCTATATTCACCACTTTAGATGGTTAGCGTTCCTCAACTCGGTTTCTCCAGAAACTTCCTGCCTCGCACAGCTGAACTGTGGAATAAACTGTCGCCCGCGGTATATCCGGACCGATACGATTGTCAAACCTTCAATAAAAGACCGTATATCTTAAATGCCGGCCCTCTAGTCTGGTGTTGGAGATGCCCATTGTTTTATGCCATATTATTTACAACATACTTGTGACAATGTGCAGTTCCCGACTACCCTTCCCTTTCCAAAATCATAACTCACGCCGATCGTTCGGGAACGCTCGGCAGAATGCGATCTGCCTCCGAGCTTGACACATATCGCGCGTGTGCGTTCAGGACTTCAAAAAGAACTCAAAAGGGTGAAGTTCTACACCCTCCGTGTCGCGTGTGCCTTCCGAAACCAAAGGCCCTCCGAGCACTGTAATTTGGACAATTAAAAGGACGAGCTGCGAGTAGTTGAGTACCATCCCTTCACCTTTCTCTCACCCCCTACACATTGTCACATACTTAAAGTCAAAGTGGACACGTGGAAACGCAAAAGAGAGACAGGATAGACTCATTCAAAATGTGGTTCGAAATAGATATTTTTAATATTTGCATGTTAAAATTTGCCAGCGCTTTGGTGCGAACTGTGATGCTGAGTATAGCAACTATAGTTTGTCAAGCAAATCTTGTCAGTAAATAAGAACAAAAAAAACTATACTCATCCTTTTCTTTTGGGTGCTAGTACTAGTGTAAGACAAAGATAGTATGGTTCTCTCTATGTTTGAAATAAGACAGTCCTTTGACAAACTATAACTACGTAACTTCGACAACTATCTAGTAAAATTCAATGAACTTTAAAACTTTCAGACACTTCCCTTTTATAACAACTTTGTAAATTAAAACTTTAGTACTTTCGCTGTTTTATGGCAAACCGTTCGTAACAGTACACGCTTGGTGATTAATTTTCCTTAGCGCCCGTGGTGGGAAAAAATAGGGTATTTGACCGTATTTAAAATAATAGTTATTTGTTATACAAGGGTGCAAAGTTGTATTTTACCCGCGAGTGTGGAATTGAAACATGAGCAAGCGAAAGGATTCTATAGTTGAACCACGAGCGAAGCGAGTGGTTCTAAAATAGAATCCTGAGCGTAGCGAGTGTTTCAACACACGAGAAGTAAAATACATTTGCACCCGTGTGTAACACAAAACTTTTCCCCTCACTATAGCGAGGAAAGTGCAACATCCACAGGCGTTAGATCATCTTCATCACTGGAATCACTAATTTGTTTACGATATTATAACAGAAAACACTAGAAATTCTGATTTTTACGTGAGTCGGTGAGAAGAACAGTAAAAATTTTGTTGACAATGTTGACATTTCTGTTCTGCCGTATGAAATGTCAACGATGCGTTTTGAAATTGCATCGACTCAACTTGTGCGTTCAGAATTATATTTAACATCATTATAAAAAATCTAACGTTTCATATGGAATTTTAAGGTTTATGACTTAAAATTATTAACTAAAGCTAAATTTGGTATTTTTTTATTAGATTCTCAAACCATTTATTTAAGGATAATTAATATCGAACGAACCATTATTATGAGCGTTTTACGTTTTGTTATCTGTCAAGCTACTTAAACACGCTCCATCCAAGGTCAAATTACTTTCCCCACTAGTGGATAAAATGCGTTTTTCCCCGCTTGTTTTAAAGGATAATAGACGGCTTTCCGACCTAGTGAGGGGAAAATTATTTTACACCATGCATGAAATAAAGCACCGGAAGATTAATAGAGAAACGTAGAAAGCAGTTGTTTTTAGACACAATTTCTATTTTAAAACCAGTATTAAACTATAAAGAGTAGGTAATTTGAATGTGACGTCACATGCTAGTGTTTCATATAAATTCCATAGTAGCAAAATCTTTTTGACAGTTCGAAAAAAGAAACTGATTTGACTAGTAGCCAAATACCCGATTGTATGTCTACACGGCTACCTGAGGTTTTCATCGATTTTTGACAAGTTTTGAATAGTATCTCCTACTTTTGCACTACATATAGAACTATAAGACAAGCGGCTATCGGTTCTTCAATCTTTTATCTCCATTTTTGTCTACCGGATTGTGAAAAAAATGAATACTTATTTATTTATGATTGTTTTAAACATTGTCTAAAAAATACACTTTTTTCGTATCTCGATTGCTGTGAAAGATCTTACTTATACGAAATCTACATATTTGGGTTCGTCTTAGACGTCTCTAAAATTTGTCTAAGGTTTTAATTTTAAACTAATTAACACAAAAGTTATGGCCAGAAAACCAGTTACTAAAATTGTTCAACTTTGATGCCAAATATTTCGAAAACAATGAACTTTGAAATAAATATGGGATACTATATTGCTAAAATCCGTTGCTGTTAATATGATAAGCTACAAAAAACATTAGAAAACTAAGGTATTCAAACCGAAGGTCATTGGGGCATGGGATCCCCTTCTACACTCATTAACCAAGCATACTACACTCACAGTGTCACTACGCTTGTTTGCCTACATTGGTATCTCTGTTCTAAAATGTACTTCTCCCCAGATTTCGAGGTGCTCGTAACCATGTACACAAGCACGGTGGCCATTTTGATTCACAACGCGCTCTGCCTGGTACTAGGCGCATATAAGATGAAAGAGCAGAAATGGCACTATATGGTAGATCCGTCCAATCTCGTGTCGTGGGTGCTGTATGTATGCTCGACGATCATGGTTCTACCGACGGTGCTTGGGTTTTACACTGAGATACAGGTGCGTATGTGTATTCTGGCAAAGGAATTTCTCTCTAGGATTTGCCACATGGGATGCGTTCTGCGGTCAGCGGTTAGGCCAAACCCGCATGTACAACATTGACAGCAACCTTTGAAGTTGAAGTTTGACCTGACCGCTGCCAGAACGCATCCAGTGTGGCAAATCCTTTAAGGGCAAATTGCAAGGGGCAAAAATGCGGTAGAAATGTTAAAGTTAAGTTTCACTCACTTAACATTAATAATTTAATGCATTACAAACAATTTCGCTTTACACGGGGTCGCTCAACAACCGACGCTGGCGTTGAGCTAATTAAACAGATTTTTATTATTATTGGGTTGTTATTTATTTAGCTACCCATACAACAATTTTCGGTCGCCGTTACGACGCAAATGTGTCGACACCGTTTTTTCCGGTCACAATTCCGGTCGCAGTGTCGTCGCCGTTACGACACCTCTACCAGAAATTTTAATGGGGAGTTGACACATTGTTATCAGTTTTTTTTCAACACAGAAACAGTTTGGTAACGGTTACAATACATTGTGTATAGATTTGGTCACAAACTGAACGCAAAGTGTATAAATAGTACATAGAAAGAAAGAAAAGAAAGAAAAAGCATTTATTAGCACAACATAACAAGACTAAAACTAGAAATAATTAAACAGAATGAGGTTGCGCTAAATGGTCCTTACTCAGCTTGGTGTCACGGTGTGAGCCAACATGGCACACTCCGCGACGCTGATTTTCAGTAAGGCCCAGTAGATGGACTAGTAAACACAATGTAAAAAATAAATAAGGGTAAGCTTAAACATTGTGCAATATGGGGCGTTAGTTATACATTACAAACGAGAGTCTAATTTTACAGACTCGAGTTTGCAATATTATTCGCCCCGAGTTACATACAATGTTTTTCATCACACTTGCGATACAAGAATGAAATATAAAGACAAAAAAAAATGTTAATTAGTTCTAGAAACTTCATAACTCCCCAGGGAAATAGTTATTTGTTATACAAGGGTGCAAAGTTGTATTTTACCCGCGAGTGTCGAATTGAAACACAAGCAAGCGAAAGGATTCTATAGTTGAACCACGAGCGAAGCGAGTTGTTCTAAAATAGAATCCTGAGCGTGGCGAGTGTTTCAACACACGAGAAGTAAAATACATTTGCACCCGTGTGTAACACAAAACTTTTCACCTCACTATAGCGAGGAAAGTGCAACATCCACAGGCGTTAGATCATCTTCATCACTGGAATCACTAATTTTTTTACGATATTATAACAAAAAACTCTGGAAGTTGTTTTTTTTACACGAGAAGTTTTTAAGTAAAAAATTTGTTGACAATGTTGACATTTCTGACGTATGAAATGTCAACGATGCGTTTTGAAATTGCATCGACTCAACTTGTGCGTTCAGAATTATATTTAACATCATTATAAAAAACAAACGTTTCTTATGGAATTTTAAGGTTTATGACTTAAAATCATTAAATAAAGCTAAATTTGGTAATTTTTATTAGATTCTCAAACCATTTATTTAATGATAACTAATATCGAACGAACCATTATCATGAGCGTTTTACGTTTTGTTATCTGTCAAGCTACTTAAACACGCTCCATCCAAGGTCAAATTACTTTCCCCACTAGTGGATAAAACGCGTTTTTCCCCGCTTGTTTTGAAGGATAAAAGACAACTTTCCGAGCTAGTGAGGGGAAAAAGCTTTTTCTATAGTTCCCGCTAAGCCTGCGTGCAATACCACATTTACTGAGCGAGTGTGATGAAAAAAATGTTTTGACACTTTGTGACCGAAAAGTGTACAGACGGCGACCGCACTTAGTTACTGAAACAATTCAGGTCGCATTGTGTACACACTGTTACCACACTAAGTAACCAAAACTGAACACAGTCGCAGCGTAGTAGTTGTTACGACACCGCAACGACATATCTGACATTTAGTTACTACTTTGGTGATTTCTGCGACCGGAATGGTTATATGGGTACCTATATGGCGCCTAATGTCGCGCCACGATATGGTCCGACCGGACCTTAATGTTACGTTCTTAAATTCTACTTAATGTTACGTTCTTATGTCGTCGTATTGTATCTCTTTTTTGTATTAGTTTGTGTAAACTGTGTAATTTATTTTCCGCCATATTTTGTGTTTCTTTCCTTTATATTGCTTTCTTTTTGTCTGTTACCTTCCGTGATTCTCACTTGATGGTCTCATCGGAAGATCAGCGCTGGAAGTCGCCAGCAGCATGCTGAGATGGGGCCATTTCGTGACACTTTATTTTCACTATATTCTTATAATGTATGTCTATTGTCACGCATATATTGTTTCTCTGCGTGATAGAATCAGAAATGATGATATCCGCAGTAGAACTAGGGTCATCGACATATCTCGCAGAATTGCAAACCTTAAGTGGCAGTGGGCGGGGCACATTGCTCGCAGAACTGACGGCCGGTGGGGCCGGAAGGTTCTTAAGTGGCGTCCGCGTACCGGAAGACGAACTGCCGGTAGGCCTTCAACGAGGTGGAGCGACGGCCTGGTGAAGGTCGCGGGAATTCGGTGGATGCGAGCGGCACAGGATCGGTCGGAGTGGCGAGCCTTGGGGGAGGCCTATGTCCAGCAGTGGACGTCTATCGGCTGACATGATGATGATGATGATGATGATGTCTATTGTCTGTGTGTTTACGAATAAAAACTATTCTATGCTATTATATTCTATATTAATTTCTAGTTCTCGGCCGCCTCGATCACCGTGTTCCTGTCCTGGTTCGAGCTGCTACTCCTGCTGCAGCGGTTCGACACGGTCGGAATCTACGTGGTCATGTTCCTGGAGATCCTGCAGACGCTGCTGAAAGTTCTCATGGTCTTCTCCATACTGTTCATCGCCTTTGGACTCGCCTTCTTTATCCTGCTGTCTAAAGTAAGATTTGTTTACCTATTTGAGAGTCATTCTCTGAGTCTGCGGTTGCGTCTTATTGCCACGACTCATACATCCATACTATTCATCCATACTAATATTATAAATGCGAAAGTCTGTCTGTCTGTCTTTCTGTCTGTGTGTTCCTTCTTCACGCTTAAACCGCTGAACCGATTTAGATAAAATTTGGTATAGAGATAGGATGAGTCCCTGAGAAGGACATAGGATAGTTTTTATCTCGAAAATCATCCCTTAAGAAAGTAAAAAGCGGGGTGGAATTGAGATAATTAACGAAGTGCCTGCTAATTTGTTTGCATAATATGCTCAAATTTAGATTGCTATGAGAATTTTTCCAGGCGCTATTCTTACTCTAGCTGCGGTTACTAAGTCCACGCAGACGAAGTCGCGGGCAAAGTAGTATTAAATATAATTAAAACGGGTTACTAACGTATTTTAAGTCGAAAAACGTTCGACATGTTTCACTCATTCTATTGTTTCATTGTTTGTTTCATTCATGTTTCTTTCATACATAAATTGTATGGGTCACGGAAATTAAGCCGTAGACATATTTTTTGAGAATGACCCTTGAAATTGGAGATAAATTTATTATTCTGAACAAGTCCAAGTTTTGAAATTGGATTGAACAATATTTATTGTTTGCATATTTTTAATTACACGTAAAAAATATCAAAATACCTACTGTATTAATTTAATTAAAATTTAATTTTATGGAAATTCTTTTTCTGGTATTATACTTATTTTTAATAAGTTTATTTTCGTCGGTAATTTGGATATGGTCACAATACTTAATATAATTCCAGTTTCTTGTCAGAAACAGTAATTCTCTTAGTAAAATGGTATTATGTTAATTATTTTGTGACGTTTATAATGACATGGGCACACTTTGTCACCGTAGTCAGTGCAGGTTAAGTTTAGACGTACATCATTACATAATATTATTCTTGTCCTTGGAAAGCCAGATCAGCAATGGTCGCATAACGGCTTTTCTCGTATCTAAGCTGTTTAAGCTTGGCTGTAGAAATGTTCAAATATGTTTAATTATACACAAAACAAACATTCGTATAAACAATACTTTATAAGTTATTGTACACATTACTGGACAAAGTGTGCTCTTTACGCCAAGGACTCGTACCTATACGCGATTTTGGCGTCAAATCTACAGACTCGCTTGTGTAATATTCCTTGCTTGCTTGCGATCATGACGTCATGATAAGCTTGAGCTAACAGTAAATAATATATTAGCTAGCCATACACGCACGGATTTGCCCGTCGGATCTGCCTGAAAGATGTGTCTGGCGGACACATCCGTCAATGTGTGGCGAGAAATAGACACAGATGGGCAGCGGACGGGCATCCGGCGGACAAATCTCTCCACACATTGACGGATGTGTCCGCCAGACATCGTTCAGGCAGATCCGACGGGCAAATCCGTGCGTGTATGGCTAGCTATTATGTTATATAAAATATTGTGATCATGAAATGCAACTGGCTAATCGATATTTCTCGATAGCAGCAATGGGGCAGTTGACAATTTGATTAATGGTATCAGTCGATCAGGTTTGTTTTGAGGATCAAATGTCTGTATGGGACTCATTGTCTTAACTTAAGGCCGTTCCATCGGTTTGCCGCTGTCTCTGTCACATTTCACAAGAAAGAACGGGAAAGATCATGCGCGCCAAGTGTCAATTTTGATCGAATTTTGTCGATTTTTATTTATTTTAAAAACGTTACCCTACAATATCGAAATTCGAAAGCTATGAAATTATTATTTAAGTTAAGATTTTTCTTTTTTTCTTCTTTTTTTGTTTATAGTATCACATAATAAATAACCGAGTAAAGTTGGAATAAAAGTTCGAGTTAGAGGTTACTTTGGTAATTAATTGTATCGAGTGAAGTGTCATAATTCGTGTATCAGAAGCTATGATATTAAAGATAATATAGTCAAGAACTACATATATTTTTTACACGTCTACGAATATCAACGCCTCTTAGAAAAACAGGATCATGTAAGGAGATTTTTCGCCTTCAGGCTCAGGGAACCGCCTTAAAGCAATACAAAAGTCACAAATGATGGTCAGTCTGGCTTCGCCACTTTACTGAGCAAATGCTCTAACACAGATGGCAACGCATCGTGACGTCACTGTGTCACTGCTTAGAAGCTGCTTCATGGCGTACTCAAAAAGCTTTTAACTACCTACAAACTATACAAATACCTAGATTTATGACACAACAAGCTTTTAGCAAATTACACAGAATAAGTAATAGTATTATCATACAGAACGGCCACGTACCGCCCCGCCCCGTCTCGAATGCCCTCGCCCCGCGACTCCAGATTGACGGCCGTTTGCCGGCCGCTTTTTAAGCAACTTACACTATGACGCATGACGCGTGTACAGACGTGCCGTTCATAGAAACGCAAGTGATTTTTGATGTATAGCGTTTCCGCCCTGTGTTAGTTTAGTACTCAGTCAAGTCACTACTACTACACCACACTCTTTACTTAGCTATAGTTTGTCAAAGGACTGTCTCATTTCAAACATAAAGAGAGAGAGACTCATACTATCTTTGTCTTACACTAGTACTAGCACCCAAAAGAAAAGGATGAGTATAGTATTTTTGGTTCTTATTTACTGCCAATTTGGTTTGACCAACTATACATTCTACTTAAGTGTTAACCTTTAATCAAAGATAGATATAACTCCGTAATAGATGGATACAGTCTAAGGAAAAAACGTGCCTCGAAAGTCACGAAAATTTGATTCTCGATCAGAGGGCGCCACTAGTTTTAGCCTACTCTCGTGACGCAAATCAGTGAAAGAACATGGGTCAAAATCATATAAAAATAATTAATGCAAATAAAAAAATCATTTATCCGTATTTAAATACATTTTAACGTATTTTTATAAATCTTCCTTTTTAGTTTTAAAATATGTCGATAGATGTCGGTGAATTTACAGCGGTTACAAAATTTACTATGACAGTGCCGCTCTATCTTATTATATCCTCTTTGCTTTAATGAAAATCCATCTATAATTTGTAAAAAATCCATTTTACATCTGCCAAGCGGACTGCATTGCGAATTTCAATTGTCACATGTAAATCTTTTCAGGGTCACCACTTGTCTTTTAACAGCATACCGATGTCTCTAATGAGGACATTTGCAATGATGCTAGGCGAGATAGACTTCGTTGGGACTTACGTGCAACCCTACTATGAATCAGACACGGATAGGGGCCTACCATTCCCTATGCCCACGTTTGCGATTCTGGGGACCTTTATGGTACTAATGCCGATTCTGCTGATGAATTTGCTGATCGGTTTGGCGGTTGGCGACATTGAGAGTGTTAGGAGGAACGCGCAGTTGAAGAGGTTGGCTATGCAGGTGAGTAGTTTTCACAGTTTTTGATCTAAATTTGTTTATCTTAGAGGATATCGTCGCTATACTTGACCTCGTATCTGCAACACTCATTTGATGACAAAAACACCCGTATTCCGAATGAAAGAAAAGCGACATTTCCATCAAATGATTGTTGCAGATATGAGGTTGAGTAAGTATAGCGACGATATAACCAAACGGAGTAGCCATTAGGCGTTCCCCTCTGTCGAAAATAGGCGGCTAATGGTCATACATAATGTATGGAATGACGTTTATATGACATGGCTATTTTTACTTTACGTATACATTTGACGTTCCCGCAAAAATCGGCAGACTTTTTTGTACAGATAAATTACAGACACGGCGTCTCCGTTTGGTTATATCCTTAAAACACATATCTTATACCCTCTATGATGCGTTCAAAACCGCAAATTACATTGAGCATAATTATGTTATTATTGCGTAATTTGATAAAATATGTTATTATTGCAATTTGCAATCGATTGATTCGTTAAAATTGCGTTTTTTGAAAAACAATTAATTACAATGGTCTTGGCTGTAATTTCCAGGTGGTGTTACATACGGAGCTGGAGCGGAAGCTGCCCACCATCCTCCTGGAGAAGGTGGACAAGAACGAGCTGATCGAGTACCCCAACAACAAGAACTGCAAGCTGGGCTTTCTGGACCTCATAATGAAGAAGTGGTTCTGCAATCCTTTCACTGATGATGGTTCGTATTTAATCATTGAAACTATAACAAGCTTTTTTTTAACCGACTAACGGCGCGAGTCGAATCGGGCCGCTCAACATTTCTCAGTTCGTCGGGATCAAGGGCCTGACACTCTTTGATAGAAATATAGTCTTATTGCGATTCCTATAAGAGGAAAGAGAAAATAGTGCCATGCTTTGTCCTTATCACGCGTAGGATCATACGTAGGAGGCGATGGCGAAATACCGAAGTTTGTAAGAGTGAAAGAGAAAAAATCCTATGCTGACCAAATTTTATATGAATATTCTTTCTCTTACCCTCAGAATAATGACTAAAGCATAGAAGTCGGGCAAAAATGCTTCGCAAATATGTATACCCGTACTTTACTTCCTTACGAATTAGATAATGTGCCGAAAAGAGATGCATATATGCTTGTTATTTCTCATCTACGTACGGTGTCATAAGTTTGATAATTTGCTAGGGATGTAACTGTGTCGACTTTTTATATCGATAAATTATGCATAAGTTTATGTGCCGTGTAAAATAATAATCACGAAATTGGCAAATTGATAATATTTAGTCTGGCTAATGAAAGTTGAACCTGAAAAAACGCGGCAATTTCAAGAAATCTGTAGCAGGCGGCTCGTTGAAATGAAATGCGTGGAATACAAGAATTGCATAACTTTTACACTTTTTATAATTTTCATATTCTAAAAATCATTAAAAAGTATAAAAATTATGCAATCCTTGGAATCAAAGAGCCGCCTGATATGAGGATTAATGCATGTACCTAATATAGCTTTTATCTCATTTGCAGTCTACCACTCAGAACCGTCTAACTATACCTCTCGTTTTTTTATCATTAGAAAGAAGGCGAGCGATCTTAACGTGTCGTCGTTTTATCGAGAAACACTTTGAAAATAAGTCACAACAAATATAATATACGATCATTTACATACTTTTGCTTTCATAAGTAAAATATTGTTATATTTATAAAAAAACTTGTCAATAAAAAGACACGTGGAAATGGTTTACCGTTTTTTCTAATGCTAAAAGACTAAGTATAGTTTCTATTCATGTACAGTCAGCTGCAGAGAAAAGGCATAGAAAAGACATACAAAGTTCTGTAAATTAGTATGGACGTGGGGTACCTTTTCTCTGCAGCTGACTGTACCAAATAGGATATAATAAAAAAAAACGTTCGTGTAATATTTTTTTTTAATTTAATAATAGGGAATATTACGCGAAACTCGGCGTAGGTGGCGCCACTATCACAATCTGAGGGTCTATCGCGAAACAAGAAAATCGAACTTTCGTTATCTAACATCTCTGTCACTCTTGCGTATTCGAGCGATAAAGAGGCAGCTAGATAACGAAATTTCGGATTCGAGTTTTCCGGTAGGTCCCCTGAAAACTTGTCAAAAACCTGTTAAAGGTACAGTATGAATAAGTTACTCTACGGTGCACTAAAAAAGCTAGTGCTGCACTCTGGTGGCAGAACATTGCAGTAATATCCCCTATTCCTCGTCCTTTGGAAATCTGAAATAAAAAGTTCAGTTTTGTGACCAACAATATTAATAAAAGGAACATTCATCAATGATCATTAATGTCTTTTTTATTAGGGTTCCGTACCCAAAGGGTAAAAACGGGACCCTATTACTAATACTTCGCTGTCCGTCTGTCTGTCACCAGGCTGTATCTCATGAACAGACAGTTGAAATTTTCACAGATGATGTATTTCTGTTGCCGCTATAACAACAAATACTAAAAAGTACGGAACCCTTGGTGCGCGCGTCCGACCCGCACTTGACCGGTTTTTAGTATTATACTATATTCTGGCAAACACAATCTGTCAGTAAGTAAGAACAAAGAAAACTATAGGTACAGTCGAAGGCAAAAATATCGATCCAGACAAATGGCTTAAAAATATGTGAACACGATTTTATTGTCTGAGCGTACACATATTTTTGAGTCTTTGGGAATGTATATATATTTATGCCCTTGACTGTACTCATCAATTGAAAATGAGACAGTCCTGGGCCAAACTATAAGAAAGCTGTAAATGTCGATAGGTTATTGATCTGAGGTCGATACATCACTATGCCAAAAATATAACCTTTCATACTTAGCAGAAAAGTTCGAAAATATATGCAAAAATCTATATAGACTTGAATGCAAGTAATAATTACATAAACAACATATCAATTTCTATGTTTAGGGTCAGGTCCTATAAATAAATTTCTTCAAAATTGAACAAAACTCACCGATTAAAGGTTATCGGTTCGTGCGTATTTTCTTTTCTTCCTGTATGCGATTTACAGCCCTCGATCACACAAGACATTATCACAAAGGGAACTTCAAACCATTACAAATAAAAACTCAGCACGTTTTCCAACAATCTTTCAGGAATAGCAAAAATATAATTAAAATAAACCAAGATGACCGCTGAAACATCCCGAAATATTTCAACTAAAATAATACGACTATGTCAAGTTGTTACAGTTGACACCTACCTGTGAAATAACGAACATATATTTTATTTGGCTGGATTATATTATAGAACCACATAGGACCATTTGACATTTCCCTCAGTTTATCTTATGACAATACTGAAAAAAACGAAAGAACTTGCGGATTGTTGTCTCACTCACTCATAGACAAAAAGTAATAACGTGTTGTGAATACGATATCTTTTACCAAGCTTTTATTTTTGCCCGGCTTCTTTGCTTTAGTCATTATTCTGAGCTCTTACCCCCGGTCGCTCGGTGGCGCGTCTATAACTATAGTTGGTCAAGCAAATCTTGTCAGTAGAAAAAGGCGCGAAATATCAAATTTTCTATGGCACGATATCCCTTCGCGCCTACATTTTTTAAATTTGCCGCCTTTTACTACTGACAAGATTTGCTTGACCAGCTATACTTGTATGTACTATGTCTATGGTCGGTATCTATGTTTTTTTTTGCTTTGATTTAATGTGTTATTTGTATACCCTGGTTTGATGGGTTCAATATGGTTTTACGTTTAAAAAATGCGAAGACAATTGAAATTTACTAAATGTATTTTTTAAATAATATAACAGACTTATAATAAATATTGACTAAGTCCCACGGTAAGCCCAAGGAGGCTTGGGTTACGGGTACTCAGACAACGATATATATAATATATAAATACTCAAATACATAGAAAACACCCATGACTCAGGATCAAATATCTGTGCTCACCACACAAATATATGCCCTTACCGGGATTCGAACCCGGGAACATTGGCTTCACAGGCAGGGTCACTACCCACTATATAGGGGATATTACTGCAATGTTCTGCCACCAGAGTGCAGCACTACCATTTTTAGTAAACCATAGAGTAACTTATACATACTGTACCTTTAACAGGTTTTTGACAAGTTTTCAGAGATAATAAAATATGACATTGATGCATCAAGCCGGTTTCTTTACAGAGGACCTACAGGGAAACGCGAATCCGAAATTTCGCTAGCTGCCTCTTTATCGCTCGAATATGCAAGTGACAGAGATGTAGGATAACGAAATTTCGCTTTTCTTATTTCGCGATAGACCCTCAGATTGTGGTAGTGGCGCCCCCTACGCAGAGTTTAGCGTAATACCCCCCCTAACTGTATACTGGGTTTTTAAAATTCCAGCCAGTCTCGATCTCGTGCTAGAGAGCAGTGAAGACTACATCAGCGCTGAACTTGACAAGCAGAAGAGAAGATTACGGGAGATGTCTCAACTTCTAGAACAACAGCACACGCTGATACGGCTTGTGGTACAGGTAAGACTAATCTTAAGACTTGCTTAACCAGGGGCGTAGCTAGAGGATATATGGCGCCCGGGGCAGTCACCAAATTTGCGCCCCCTGACGACTGACAAAAGTTTCCCTGCTGCTGCCTTTTGCCCATTTTGGCGCCCCCTTGGATGGCACCCGGGGCACTTGCCCCCTCTGCATTATATATCTGGCCTCGAATGTCCAGTCCCCATATGTCCAATCTCCGTATGTTTAATTCTCCAATGATTTGATATTGATTCTTCAAAACAATAAGTAGGATACTGCCTCCTGCAGTAAATGCATTCCCATTTGACATTGGATGATCTATCTGCTACTTTGTGACCTAAGTTAGATACATTAAACCATGGAGACTATATAACATTAAACTTTAAATTGACACTTAGGCTCCCTGTGCTGCCCTCTAAAACTCATGCACGCGCTGTATGTGTGATATTATTTATTGCCTTGAATTTTTGCCTTGAGATGTGTCAAAACTCGTTAAAAGCTAGCTAGATAGCTAGTTTATATCATACTAGCTTTTGCCCGCGACTTCGTCTGCGTGGAATCAGTAACAGCAGCTGTAAGTTTAGCGCCTGGATAAAGTGTAATAGCAAACATTCAATTTAAGCATAAGCTTAATTGGTTGACATCAATTATCAGGCAATTATTTAAATCTCTCAATTTCATCCCCCTTTTCACTCTCTTTAGGGATGAATTCCGACATAAAAACTATGCTGTCCTTTCCCGGGACTCAATAATATCTATATACCAAATGGGGCATTTTCTATAAAAAGGGACCTTATTGTCGATGGCGCTTACGCCGCACAGCGTCGCGCGGCATTGTATTTATATCGGAGCATCGTTTATAATGGCGTAAGCGCCATCGACAATAAGGTCCCTTTTTATAGGAAATACCACCAATTTCAACTAAATCGATTCAGCGGTTTAAGCGTGAAGAGGTAACACACAGACACAGACTGTGGCATTTATAATATTAGTATGGATTATAGCACTGCAAGTTGCACAAATATTCGAAAAATTAATTCTTAAAAAATGAGAAACATCATCGATTATTCCATGAAGACAGTCTCATCATTTTAGTACCGACGAGTATATAAGTAAGTATAGTTGGTCAAACCAACTTGTCAGTCAGTAAGAACCAGGAAAATTATACTCGTCCCTTTCTTTTGAGTGCTAGTACTAGTGTTAAGCGAGGTTTAGACTAGCAAGAACGTGTATGCAATTTACGTTACATTGCCGACTACTAAGGTAAAGTGCATTCAAAAGTTTGATCATATACCGCAATGTAACGAAAATTGCATGCAAGTTATTGCTAGTCTAAACCTCGCTTAAGACCAAAGATAGATATAACTCCGTAATAGATGGATCCAGTCTAAGGAAAAAACGTGCCTCGAAAATCCGAAAAATTTAATTCTCGATCAGATGGCGCCACTAGTTTTGGCCTACTCTCGTATAGAGGGCGTTGATTGTTTTGTTTGTTATTTATAATTTTAATGACAGTACCGCTCTAGTATAAGTTACTCTATATGCTTTAGACAAAGATAGTATGATTCTCTCTGTCTATGTTTGAAATAAGACAGTCCTTTGACAAACTATACATAATGTACCGATGTTTCTTTTCAGAAAATGGAAATAAAAACGGAAGCCGACGACGTAGACGAGGGCGTGTCCCCGGGCGACACCCGCGTGGTCCCGCGCTGGAGTTCCCCACGCATCCGCAAGAAACTGCGGACAGTTCCCTCTTTTAACAAAAACTAAACAATTTAAAACGCCATGTCACTGAGAGCGCTTAACACACAACGCCATCTATCGACGGGAGTTTGTATTAACGGAATAAATTCGAAATAACTCCTACATGGCGCTCAGGTACATGGAGTCGCTACTCCCCTTACACGTCTCTTGGACATTTGGGTGAAAGGACTAAACATTGGGCTGTTAAATAAAAAACCGGATCGATTATAATATTTATAATTACCCTGTAGGTACTTAATTAATTTAGTTTAATGTATATTTATTTGTGCCATTTTCAACCAAAAGGGTACTTATTGTCGCTTGTCAGTAAGGCGCTATTTCCATATAGCTTCAATTAGAAATCAAACTTATCAAACGACAATGTGGTACCTTTTGGATGAAAACGTCACATTTTATGAGAACCTTAGATTGCTTAATGTTTAGGAACTTATGTAAAACCAAAGATAGATATAACTCCGTAATAGATGGATACAGTCTAAGGAAAAAACGTGCCTCGAAAATCACGAAAATTTGATTTTCAATCAGAGGGCGCCACTAGTTTTGGCCTACACTCGTATAGAGGGCGTTGACGGTTTCGTTTGTTATTTATAATTTAAACGCATATCAGTGAAAGAACATGGGTCAAAATCATAAAAATAATTAATGCAAATAAAAAAAATCATTTATCCATATTTAAATACATTTTAACGTATTTTTATAAATATTTGTTTTTAGTTTTAAAGTGTGTCGACAGATGGCAGTGAATTTACTGGGGTTACAAAATTTACTATGACAGTACCGCTCTAGTATAAGTTACTCTATGGTAAAACTAAGACGATGTTAATCTAGAATACGATAATAGTTATTTGTTATACAAGGGTGCAAAGTTGTATTTTACCCGTGAGTGTGGAATTGATACACGAGCAAGCGAAAGGATTCTATAGTTGAACCACGAGCGAAGCGAGTGGTTCTAAAATAGAATCCTGAGCGTAGCGAGTGTTTCAACGCACGAGAAGTAAAATACATTTGCACCCGTGTGTAACACAAAACTTTTCCCCTCACTATAGCGAGGAAAGTGCAACATCCATAGGCGTTATATCATCTTTATCACTGGAATCACTAATTTTTTTACGATAATACGATATTATAACAGAAAACTCTGGAAGTTGTGCATTTTTACGTGTCGGAGCCGGTGAGAAAAATTTTGTTGACAATGTTGACATTTCTGACGATGCGTTTTGAAATTGCATCGACTCAACTTGTGCGTTCAAAATTACATTCAACATGATTTAAAAAAACAAATGTTTCTTATGGAATTTATGGTTTATGACTTAAAATCATTAAATAAATCCAATTTTGGTATTTTTTATTAAATTCTCAAACCATTTATTTAATGATAATTAATATCAAACGAACCATTATTATGAGCGTTTTACGTTTTGTTATCTGTCAAAAGCTACTTAAACACGGTCCATCCAAGGTCAAGTTACTTTCCCCACTAGTGGATAAAATGCGTTTTTCCCCGCTTGTTTTAAATGATAAAAGACGGCTTTCCGAGCTAGTGAGGGGAAAATATTAATGTTTTTAGTGATTTAATTATATTTACGACCAGTTTTATAAAATATAAAAAATGTTATTTTATTTAAGAGAAGTTCGTTTTTGTCACGTATTAAGTATAGGCACAAGTTATCTATTACTTATTTAAAATGTAAAATTGTAAGAGCTTATTCAGAGATACCAAAATTTTGTCATAATTCAAAAAATGGCTAAATACTTGTTTTAGTTTAATTCTAATGTTATGTCGTAAGTATATTGTATGTTACGAAAAATATCTAATAACTCCAAAATGTATAATATGGGCATTTCATATATCTTTATTGCGATGATGTTCATTACAGAGGATGGTACAAAACATTTTGAAGTAGGTACATGATACCCCGTTAGGGCACTGCTACAATCTTAATACTAGGTATTGAACTATTTAAAAATAATACATTTTACGAAAACATGTGATGTTCTGTTTTATTAGAATACAAAATTTGAAATCCGGTGTATAATTTCATCTTCTGACAAAAAAAGAAAAAAGTGTGTCTTCTTTTTACTTCTCTAATTAGTACTCAAATTTAAACTGTTGTGAGACATATTAACCTAGACCCAGACCTAGACCTAGGCTCTCCGAAACATGTCGCGCGAGTGACTAAAACAAGTGAGTCTAAAAACTTTCCTTAAACACCTTCCAGTCATTGCCGACTTCAAAAACAGGTAGATTTCCGATCGTCGAACTCGTACTTAAAAAAAAACCCGGACGTTGCCACTGTGATAAATGAAAGACGTGCGCTCGCGTTGTAACCATCAAAGATAGATATAACTCCGTAATAGATGGATACAGTCTAAGGAAAAAACGTGCCTCGAAAATCATGAAAATTTGATTCTCGATCAGAGGGCGCCACTAGTTTTGGCCTACACTCGTATAGAGGGCGTTGACGGTTTCGTTTGTTATTTATAATTTAAACGCATATCAATGAAAGAACATGGGTCAAAATCATAAAAATAATTAATGCAAATAAAAAAAAACATCCATATTTAAATACATTTTAACGTATTTTTATAAATATTTGTTTTTAGTTTAAAAATGTGTCGACAGATGGCAGTGAATTTACTGGGGTTACAAAATTTACTATGACAGTACCGCTCTAGTATAAGTTACTCTATGTAACCATTTAATGCACTGACTCGCCTAACGGTACAGGAGCGAAAGAGACAAGTTGAACTAACCTAACATGATTTAATGTAATTAGTACATTTATTGGAAATCCATGTTCTGAAAATGCCCATAAAACAAATAAATACTAAGGGCCTGTTTCACAATGTCCAAATAAAGTATTGGTTAGTTAATTAACCTAAATTAATTAAAATTTCCTACAAAAAAAGCATTTTATCTACCAGTTAAGCTTATTTGGAGATTGTGAAACGCCAACGATGACTTTATTCGTCAGATAAGTGGCAAGTAATGAGGAGGGGAGATGAAAGCCTTGAAAAGCTGATCATCGTTGGAAACACGGAGGGCAAACGAGGCCGGGGACGGTCTCCAACTAGATGGAGCGATCAAGTAAAAGGGGCCCCATCCTCAACCAGCTTTTGCTCGGTCGTCAGAGACGCGATGGACAGGCACCGATGGAGGCAGATTAAAAGAACCAGGTGTGGAGCATCCACATCCACTGATGACCACGATCCTCAGTCATGAGGGAGCGACCACAGAGAGAGAGAGAAGTGGCAAGTAGCTTATTCAGGACTTTACTTGGACATTGTGAATCAGGCCCTAAATCTGTGTAACTATACCTAGTTTTCGTTATCTTAATAAATAGTTATATTATTTATATTATAAGTAAGTGTCAAACAGATATACCTATACAAGGATTTACACTAGTCATTTAATTATATATGATAGTATTGATAGATTTATATAAGTAGGGATTTATATCGTTATATTTAACAGGAATAAATATCAATAGATATAGGTACGGAATGTTTTGTGTATAACAAACTAATAAATATAGCTACAAACGTGTGTTTAATTTCACAAAATAATAACAAATGATTTCTTTTATAGGCAATTTCTTTTTAATGTACTTTTTTTCTTATGTAACAAAAGGGATAAAACATAAAAAAACCGGCCAAGTGCGAGTCGGACTCGCGCACGAAGGGTTCCGTACCATTACGGAAAAAAACAGCAAAAAAATCACGTTTGTTGTATGGGAGCCCCATTTAAATATTTATATTATTCTGTTTTTAGCATTTGTTGTTATAGCGGCAACAGAAATACATCATCTGTGAAAATTTCAACTGTCTAGCTATCACGGTTCATGAGATACAGCCTGGTGACAGACAGAGACGGACAGACGGACGGTAGGCGGAGAGATGGACAGCGGAGTCTTAGTAATAGGGTCCCGTTTTTACCCTTTGGGTACGGAACCCTAAAAACTAAATGAGGCTTGTACAGTTTTATGAAAAAGGGGGTTTAAGGGGGCAAAAGTCAGACGCTGGTGCGATTTCACAATATTTTTTATAATTTTAACGAAAAATCTACCACACCCTATACGTGGTAACCTAGGGTTGTCTTATTCATCTTATATATGTGTGTATGTATTTTAATATCTTTATTGTATAAAACACAAACCACAAATATGGTACAGTCGCCATCAGATATATCGGAGCGGCCGAGGCTCTCACAAATATCTGAACACGCCTCTATTGTCAAGGCGTTATAGTGCGTGTTCAGATATTTTTGAGCGTCTTGGCCGGCCCGATATATCTGATGGCGACTGTACATGATAGTACGTATTCCTTTAAGGAACTTATTCCTTTTCTTTATAATTGATTTGTAGGGTAAATCATCTATTACTGGCACAGAGTATGAACGAGTTACCCTAAGAGCGTTTTCACATTGTCCGTTCCGATATCGGATGTCGGAAGGAAAGTAAAATGTAAGATATGTGTTTCTCTGTATTTATTTATGCATTTAATAAATCATTATTACTAAAAAACTATAAATACCGCAAAAAAGGCGGACTTAATGCCAATCGCACTCTCCTGCAGCTGATTTAGTCATAGGCGCCTTCCGACACCCGATATCGGAAAGGCGCTTCCGATAAATTCAGCCATGTCGGAGCCCCCGTCAGCTTTCGGACCGGTAATATTTGTTTGTGTGTAGGCATAATGCTTGTAGTAGTGTGCGTGACCGGTAGAGGCGCCCGGGCGCACCCGCGGCCTGACTACGCGGATGCAGGGACCGGACAACCCTTTCCGCGATAAAACCCTTTCAATGGGCGACACTTAAACACGGCTAACACATTGAAAGACTTTCCCTTTTGAGCTGCAAGCCCATTCATACCCTTACCTTTGACTAACCCTTACCGAAAAGCTAACCATAAATAAGGCTAGCTCTTAATAAGGGTTACCCTTATCTTTAAGCGCTTTTTATAAAGGTTTCCCTTTGCGTGAAAGAGACAGGATTAGTATATATCTACGGTAGTGTATGAAAAGGAAAGAAAATACTTGCCTAGTCAAAGAACGCCACCGTCGCCGCCGACGATCGCTCGGATTCGAAGTAATGTGTGCTTTATGAACAAGGTAGACGACTTAAATTAGCACGCTTATATGCTAAAAGGGAAGCCCTTTATAAGGCTAACCCTTATAAGCAATATGCAAGGTGTTGGTGAGCGGATGATAAGGGTTTTGTAAGGGTATTTGGGCTACCGATTACTCAAATGTGGTAGCTTTATATAAGGGTTTTTAAAACCAAAACAAAGGGTTTCGTCTGGCAAAGGGTATGGTGAGTTAAGCCTTATGCAATACCCTTATAAAACCCCGATAAGGGATAGCGGGCCGGTCCCTGCGCGGATGTCGGATCCTACATCCGATATCGGATCGACAATGTGAAAACGCTCTAACGCTGGGTTCTAATGCGGATGTGGTGAGAGTATGTGAATCGTATAATAGCTATTTCATGCGTATTTATTGTAAGAGATAACAATATTGGATCGTTTGACAAGTGAAATAATAACAACTATGCCTTTGGTACAGTCAGGTCTATTAACTTTTGACATGTGTGTGATGATCATAAATCATGGGTTCAAAACCTAGGTTGTGCTGTTTAAATAAGAATAAAGGATGACTCACGTTAGACCGGGCCGTGACCGGGCCGGAGCTTCCGGCGCTTCGTTTTCTATGAAAAGCATCACGTGATCACCTGTCATGTCATAGAAAAGGAAGTCGAAATGACAATATGGATATAAAATCGTTTTGCAGGTTAGACTTCAATCGCTTCACAATAGCCGGACCCGATCCAGTCAACAATGTTTGCAATCAAGATCAGTTCATAGTATCCGATGGCAACCCCGTACCGGCGATATGCGGCGTCAACCAAGGCAGTCACAGTTGAGTACAGGATGACTCACATTAGACCGGGTCGTGTCCGGGCCGGAGCTTCCGGCGCTAACTTTTCTATGACATGACAGGTGATCACGTGATGCTTTCCATCGAAAACGAAGCGCCGGAAGCTCCGGCCCGGTCACGGCCCGGTCTAACGTGAGTCATCCTTTATCGTGCTCGAAAAAATGCTGAACTAAATGAATAAACATTTAGTTCTTGCAGTTCTTGTAAATTTGACCGGTCTGGCCTAGTGGGTAGTGACCCTGCCTGTGAAGCCGATGGTCCTGGGTTCGAATCCCGGTAAGGGCATTTATTTGTGTGATAAGCACAGATATTTGTTCCTGAGTCTTGGGTGTTTTCTATGTATTTGTATATTATATATATCGTTGTCTGAGTACCCGCAACACAACCCAGGTAGCATTTATACTTCGTTATGACGTCAGCGACGTCATTGTGACATCATTATTACGTCATTATGACGTAGCTGAAGTCACTGCTACCTGGGAAACCTTAAGCTTACGAGTTAGTCAAACTGTGTAAGAATGTCCTATAATATGTATTTATTTATGTATGTTATTAAATGTGAAGATTATGCAGTTTTGGAAATTTTCAGACTGCACATACTCGTAGATGTGGCTGCAGAAGATCGGTTCACCACAAATAATCATCTGCCATTTATGTTCTGATCTGACACAATTGAACTATTATTATTACTACGTAGTATTCTAATAACACAATGTCTGACACATGTTTTTACAAGCTTTCTATTAACTTGCAATGTGCTTATGTAAGTAAGTCTTCTTCTTCCTGCCCTTATCCCACGTTATGTGGGGTCGGCACAACATGTTTTTCTCTTCCATTCTCCTCTATCTTTCGTCACCTCAGCACTCACTCCTTTCTTTCTCATATCCTCTTTCACACAATCCATCCATTGCTTTTTGGGTCTACCATACGCTCTCCGTCCATCAACATTCATCCCTAACATTCTTTTGCCTATATGGCATTCATCCCTCCTCATCACATGCCCATACCACGCTAACCTACTACTTCTTATCTTCTCCGTTACTGGTGCTACTTTCAAACTTCCCCTAATATACTCATTCTTAATCCGATCCTTCCTCGTCACTCCACACATCCATCTCAACATTCTCATTTCCGCTGCGTGCTCTTCTTTCATCCGTCACTTTCGTCGCCCAGCATTCTGATCCATACATTACAACAGGTCTCACGATCGTCCTGTAAATTTTCCCCTAAAGTTTAAGAGGCATTCGTGGATCGCAAGTTGTTCCAGAGACCTGTCGCCATTTTATCCATCCCGCATTTATTCTATTTTTTACGTCACGGTCATCTGCCATTTATGTTCTGATCTGACACAATTGAACTATTTTTATTACTACGTAGTAGCTTTCTATTAACTTGCAATATACCTATGTAAGTATGTATGTAATATTATGTAAGTATTTTTGTACGGGTAAAATCTTGCAAGTTAAATTTGACCCACTTCCCGGTGTCCGATGAAGCTGAAAATTTGCATACATATGTAAGTCGGGTGACAATGCAATATTATGGTACCATCGAGCTGATCTGATGGAGACAGGTGGTAATATGAAATCTGTGATAAAACAGCGCAACCTAATTGTTTGGGGTTTTTAGAATTGTCTTGATAAGAATTAGTTGCCTGTGGAAAGAAAAGTACAGTCAGCGATAAAAGCTTGTACCAAAAATTTAATTTTTGCCAAAAACTTATTATATCCCTAGCTGAGGAAGAGATAGCAAGTCACACACCGTGGCCGATTGTACATTAACCGGCGTTTACACGGCGTGACAAAATTAACACCAAATTACCCTTTGTACAACCACAATAGAGAAAACACATTGTTCCCCCTCCGTATGCACGTCATAAATGCCCTATTCGCACTTTCCAACGTCCATTTACTAGTAGAATTACAAAACGGATGTTTCTTTAAAAAAATTAAATTGATATCGAGTAACTACCGTGGCCGGTTTTACTTTGGTGAACCGAAATGCGGATGTGACATATTTAAAAACTGACATTGACCTATTTTTTATAATTTTGGCACCAAAAAACACTTGTAACATAAGTAAAAACTAATATAGGTACTTAAGTTACCAAGTATCTCGTTTTTAAGTGTTATTTGCCATTTCTCCGATAGATACAATGATAGCTTTATTAATTCTTGTATTTGTATTCGGTAACTGTGAAAGTAATGACAGGTTCGGGATAAAACAAAATGGATTCCCGAAATGGCGACTCGGGAATTTGAAGAGTGGCGAGGAAAAGGCGAGGTTCTGGCCGCAGAGAGAGAATCGATGTAAGTAAGGAAAATGTTTTATTTTCAATTTTGGACGTGCTACATACGAATTTATTTTTATTTAAATTAGGCTAATTAGCCTTATAAGGTTTCATAGTGGTTTTTTTTTTTTTTTTTTTTATTATAAACTGATCGGCGATTGGCCCTAGTCACACCTGATGGAAAGTGAAGACAGGGCCTACGATGGAGCTCACCGGTTCAGTAACAGCCTATTCACTCTTGTTTTAAAGAGACCGAGGTCATATTGATCAGGGAATACAGATGGCGGGAGCGCATTCCATTCCTTAGCCGTCCGTACCAAAAAGGAGGAGGCAAAACGTTTCGTCCGAACGAATGGAATGTGGACCACGAACGGGTGCATACGCTCCCCGCGCCTGGATGTCCGATGATGGAAAGGGGAAGGTGGGATCAGGTCGTGCAGTTCCTGTGCGCACTCCCCGAAATGTATCATATGTATGTTTCATATGCCAACACCTTTACTGACTATTCAATGAACGCGCTCAGCGAACGTACCTACCTAAGTTTAGTGATCGCATAAAATGCTTGATTATTCGCACTTAAACTATCGTGAGACATATTTCAAAATATTTATCAGTACGGTTTTTACTCACTATTATTTTTAGTCGCTTTTGGCGACATGTTTCGGATTCTTTGGGAATCCATCCACGACGACAGGACACGACACACAACCGCCGCGGACACTTGTGCCTGATGGATTCCCAAAGAATCCGAAACATGTCGCCAAAAGCGACTAAAAATAATAGTGAGTAAAAACCGTACTGATAAATATTTTGCTTGATTATTATCGTAGATTAATATAATTCTATGATTTCTTTCTCAAGAAAGATACCTTTATTGTATTGTATATGTTTTTTTCTCCGCAATTTTATCGTGTTGTGTAATGTGCAGGTGTACAAAAGGATGACTCGCGTTAGACCGGGCCGTGTCCGGGCCGGAGCTTCCGGCGCTTACTTTTCTATGACATGACAGGTGATCACGTGATGCTTTCCATAGAAAACGAAGCACCGGAAGCTCCGGCCCGGACACGGCCCGGTCTAACGTGAGTCATCCTTAACCAATAATAGTTCTGTTAGCGTTCATGGTAGTTATATAATGCTTGGTAATTTGGATTCAATTCCTCGATTTCTCACATTACAACCCCTTAAATAACAGCTTAACATCTACTTTGAACGATTTTTGTCGTTAAACTTTTTCTCCGACAGACACCTACGATAACATTCATATACAGTTTTATTACTGTTTTTGCCTCAGATGTAGTTGTTTTTCCCCATTTTAGTTATTTTTTTATTTTCTCCATATCACAAAGAGCTTGATCCTATCTCTGATGATTTAAAATGCTTACTTTGAAAGACGTAAAGTAGAGAAGAAAAGAAACGTTTATTTGCAAGAATACGTAGATACGGTGGAGTTCACAAACATATTATTTAGCCAACCTTCCAAAAATATGTTCACACGCCTCCAAGACACCGACAATAAGGTCTTGTACATATATCAGGCGTGGCTCACTCCGCGATTTCGTCGCGTCGCTACAAGTACATGCGGCCCACATCAATTTTGGTGTCTAGCTATAGTAGTTGCCGCCCACCGCTACGGAACGGACGCCTGCTCGCGCTTGCGCCACCTAGCGGTCATATCTGTCGTAACAGACGCGTTTTGTTAGAGAATGAACCTTCTGTACCTAGTACTATTATTTATTCTGTGCATATATTTTGGAATGTTATGAACTCGATTGCTCAAAGTGTTACATAATATAAACATAATAACGTATGTGCAGTCCTATCAGTGTTCACGGTGGTGACGTTTCCGAACGGCGGCTGCGCGGGCGCCTCGGGCGACAACGGCACGTGTCTCGCGGCCCGGGAGTGCAGCGCCCGCGGGGGCTCCGCTAACGGCTACTGCGCCAACGGCTTCGGGCTGTGCTGCATCTGTGAGTCACTGTCACGTCCATGTCAATCACGGGGATCCTCAGACAACGGCGCTTGTCTTGCGGCCCGGGAGTGCAGCGCCCGCGGTGGCTCCGCTAACGGCTACTGCGCCAACGGCTTCGGGCTGTGCTGCATCTGTGAGTCACTGTCACGTCCATGTCAATCACGGGGGATCCTCAGACAACGGAGCTTGTCTTGCGGCCCGGGAGTGCAGCGCCCGCGGGGGCTCCGCTAACGGCTACTGCGCCAACGGCTTCGGGCTGTGCTGCATCTGTGAGTCACTCTGTCACATCCTTGTCAATCACGAGGGATCCTCAGACAACGGCGCTTGTCTTGCGGCTGGGAGTGCAGCGCCCGCGGGGGCTCCGCTAACGGCTACTGCGCCAACGGCTTCGGGCTGTGCTGCATCTGTGAGTCACTCTGTCACATCCTTGTCAATCACGAGGGATCCTCAGACAACGGCGCTTGTCTTGCGGCTGGGAGTGCAGCGCCCACGGGGGCTCCGCTAACGGCTACTGCGCCGACGGCTTCGGGCTGTGCTGCATCTGTGAGTCACTCTGTCACATCCTTGTCAATCACGAGGGATCCTCAGATAACGGCGCTTGTCTTGCGGCTGGGAGTGCAGCGCCCGCAGGGGCTCCGCTAACCTAACGGCTACTGCGCTGCCTGTTGGCTGCTACTTTGGGCTGTGCTGTATTTGTAAGAACTTAGAAAAGAAGTAAGTCCATACGAAGTAGGCAGAACAAATGTAAGCGCAGCAGCGTTGCTCTTGCATTACTGCCGCAGTGTTTTATGGGAGGTGTCACCTGTCGCTTAGTGACGGATTCAACGCCCTAATCGTCAGCAGAATGCAAATGCAATAACATTTTCGTGGTATATCCGTCATACGGATGCCAATATTGCGCAGTCAGCTAATTGAATAATATATATATATATATTTTTATACTACGTCGGTGGCAAACAAGCATAGGCCCGCCTGATGTTAAGCAGTCTCCGTAGCCTATGTACGCCTGCAACTCCAGAGGAGTTACATGCGCGTTGCCGACCCTAACACTCCGCGCCCTCGCTGAGCTCTGGCAACCTTACTCACCGGCAGGAACACAACACTATGAGTAGGGTCTAGTGATATTTGGCTGCGGTTTTCTGTAAGGTAGGGTACTTCCCCAGTTGGGCTCTGCTCTAGATCTGAAATGACATCCGCTGTGCTGTGCCCTACCACACAAAGCGAGATGACATTCACAGTGCCCATACCTCTCTTTTGGACGTAGTTTAAGGACATACCCTGGTCCGGACGTAGTTTAAGGACATACCCGGGTCCAAAATTAATTTAATCTTTCTGTCACAGTTATGACGTCATGTGGTAGCAGTACTTCGGAGAACGGGACCTACTTCGTGAACAGCGGATATCCTTCATCCTACGATGGCACGGGTTCTTGCGAGCTCACTGTGATTAAATCACATCCGGACGTATGTCAAATAAGGTACGGTTGTGACAATAATGCGACTTACGTCTTAATTAGAGAATCCTTCGTCCTACTACTGGTTCTCACTGTCATCAAGTCACGTCCGGGTGTATTTCGACACAGGAATGGTAGTGACAACAATGTGACGTATTATTTCGTGTACATTCAAATCGAGTGAGCAGAAATAATATTAGCTTTATATTATCAAATCTTCTTCTTCCTCGGTTCCTCATGGCTGAGGTTCGCGACCACATGAGGTCGTTATTTTGTGCACCAAGGCTCTCCATTCTGCACGATTTTCCGCCGTCCTTATAATAGGCGCTTGTGTAGATCCCAGGCAGGCCTAGAGGCTTCTTCATTATCAATTATCAAATTATTTTCTCAAGTATTTTTTTCGGATTTATAGATTTCTGGCTCGTAGGTGTGCGCTAATTAATTTAGATATCGTAATGACTAATGACATTACGGATATAAAATCTTTTTGCAGGTTAGACTTCAATCGCTTCACAATAGCCGGACCCGATCCAGTCAACAATGTTTGCAATCAAGATCAGTTCATAGTATCCGGTGGCAACCCCATACCGGCGATATGCGGCGTCAACCAAGGCAGTCACAGTTGAGTAAACATGCCGTTATTGTTCTTATTGAAAAAATATTATATAAAAAAATAGGACATTTTACAACAAAACTACCTAGTCCCACATAAGTGCAGCGTCTCTGCTAAGCAGAACGAGGGACAGCCCAAACAGCATCCTAAAGATGATTGCTGATCATGTGTGTTGTCCTGTAATTAATGAAATAATTTTAAATGTAAAAACGAATTTAATTTTTAAGTACTAACATTTTTTTAAAGAATATACTAACAAAAATTAAGATATTTTTTTTTTTTTTAATTTTTTTAGGAAACAAACAGTCACATACAGATAAGTTTAAACTTGCAGATATACAATAAGACCTATAGTTCCATTAATTATAACATACTGATATTGATAACAAGTAGAAACAGGGCTTGTTCGGCACTGCCTATAAATAGGAAGATACACAGAAGTAACAATTGGATACACAACTAATAAAGTACCTAAGTATCAAACATGCTTACAAACATACATACGTTACATAAGACTATAGAACAATTACAATTTTTTTTTTTAAAGCAAAGACTGCTATGGAAAAAGTAAGCTCCGCAGACCACTACTATATTTACCGAAAGACAATGAGAAGATATCTAGATTTATGAAATTAACATTGTAATCATGACAGGCTCGTCTAAAAAAAGTATTTTTGGCGAAATTAGATCTACAAAAATCGATATGGAATGTTTGGGGGTGGCGCGTGGGAATACGAGGCAATTTAAAGACAATTTTTTCAAGAAGAGTGGAACAATCAGTAAGGCCATTTAAGAGTTTATACAGAAACATTTGGTCTATATAAACACGTCGTGTATCTAGTGGCCCTAGACTACGACGGTGTGTGCTATTCTCTGACATATTCAGACCGTGGCGGAAATTGAGCGACTTTAACAGCTTTTTTTGGATTCTTTCAATTCTTTTTATGTGAACGGTATATTGAGGGATCCAGACGACGCTACCGAACTCTAAAATGCTGCGAACGTAAGAGGAGTATAATACTTTTAGGGTGTTTGGATCTTTAAATAATTGTTATCTTTATTTAATAAATGAAATTGAAATTGAATAAGGCTTGTGTTGTGGGTACTATATAAGATATAAATACTTAAATACATAGAAAATATCCATAACTCAGGGACATTCTTTGATAAACACACCAACTGACCTATATACTCCCACATAAGGCGTGTATTGTGGGTACTATATAAAATATAAATATATAGAAAATATCCATAACTCAGGGACATTCTTTGATAAACACACCAACTGACCTATATACTCCCACATAAGGCGTGTATTGTGGGTACTATATAAAATATAAATACATAGAAAATATCCATAACTCAGGGACATTCCTTGATAAACACACCAACTGACCTATATACTCCCACATAAGGCGTGTATTGTGGGTACTATATAAAATATAAATACATAGAAAATATCCATAACGCAGGGACAATCTATGATAAACACACAAATTACGCCCTTACCAGGATTGGATATTGTTTAAACTCATTCGACGACGATAGGGACTATGTCGGCCTTCCTGGACTCAGCAAAAGTCTTTGACATATTCCGTTCTCATCCCACTAAGTAACTAGAAGTTTGCGTATTTCGAAAGACTACACAACTTGCATACTATTTAATAGAATAAATTCAATGTGTTACTGTTAAAATCAGTGAATATCATAGCAATCCGAGAATCGTTTCTTTTGGTGTATCACAAGGTCGTATCCTAGGTCCTATTATTTTCACTTATATGTTATACATATGTCCAAGAAATATGTTTATATTAACAAGTCCTTCGTTCTCTGCGGGAGCTATGTCTACCATACTCACCACTCACCTGTGTATGCTGGCGATAATAATGCGAAGCGCAGGTGAAATACTCAGAAAGTTTAGCTACAAAATCAGCAGTGGATGCCGTCATAAATGCTAAGATGAAACAGACCCGTCGTCTGATTGTGAATATGTTTCCAGTGTACATAGACGCGGGGATCGGGTCCACGAATCCTGTGAAACTGACCTTCGTGAGCAGCGGGGCGGCTTTCGCCAGGATGTGGAAGGTCAAGGTCACGCAGATCCCGTGCAGCACCATCTATAGAGGTATATACTTGTAGATTTATTTAAGACACCAGTGCCGGACGGGTTTCTCTTTGAAACCGAACGGATTCCTTGAAGAATAAAGATTTTTTTCTTGGTCATCCGTTCATGACTCCAGAGCCCTACAATTTACAGCTCGATTTCTAAACCTTTATCGTTCGCTCAACTATCAAAGTAACATACAACCTTTCAGCTGACGAGGGCTGCCTGCAATACTACACGGGCGTTTCTGGCCAGCTAAAATCCTTCAACTACGACCCAGCGACAGGTTTGCAGCTCAGCAACCAGGATTATGGCATCTGTATCAGGATGGAGAGGAACTTCTGTGGGATCCAGTACTCCGCGTGTCCTGACGCGGGTATGTTACTCTAATGATGTGGTCTGTTAATCCTCATTAGGGACTAAGGCCAGGTCTTTCCTTACGAGACTAATTAGGAAGATCGACCGATGTGCAGGGTTAACTTAGACAATGATTTTAATTCTTATGATTATATTATTAGTGATCCTGTATTTAAGCTCCGACCATCAGAAGCCGGTTAAATACTTGATTATATTTTTCTTATTCTCAAAGAATTAACAAACTGTAGCTGCCGTACAGGTCTCGACGACAAATAAAAAGACTTCGATTTGAAGTAAACTTATAATCAATAGGTGCTGGTTACTTTACAAGGTACAGTTGACGTAAACGGTTAAAAGTGTAGAAGTGGTGGTAATAGTAGTGGTGGTAGTAGGCTGATGCGAAAGTGGTTAAGCTAATTTTGAATGGTAAAAAGGTAGTCTAAATTTAGGTGCCTCTAATTGGCCGCGATACAGGTTATGTGGAGCGCTCCTATTGATGCATTTAAATAAGCCTCCGCATAGTAAGCGAGCCCGACGGCTGCGTTTAGCTACTGCATTATACAAATAAAAGGTTGCGTTCGCAACACAAACATTGTGTCGACACTATTCTTAAAGTTATTTTCAGTGAACAACCGTTCCCGCGCTTTCACCATCTCCGGCAACAGTAATGGACCAGTCAACGCCATGGTCGGTTCGGGAGTTGGACCAAACGCGTGTGCCAATGATTGGCTACTGGTGCCTTGTGCGTCCAATGTTGGGCGAGTACAGGTATGTACTTATATGTGTACTTTTGAAGAACCCCGTGCTATAAACCCTGTGTAAACCGCGATAGTGAACTTTCCGCCGGAGCGTTCGCAGGAGGAAATTTCTCTGAGACCGCACACTCCGCACGGAAACCATTTAGGCACTAGGGTGTGATAGGTAGGGTGGGGTGTGGGGTAGGATAGGTAGGATAGGTCGTATGTACTGGTAGCCATACCACAAGGAAGCAAATCGTTTGTGAATCGTGTACCATTCAGGCAGGCTCAAGATCGAGCTAACGGCCCGGTCACGACATCGCGCGGCGACGGCAGCGGCGAGCGGCGGCCATAGGTGGGAAAGAAAGGTCCGATCGCTGTGTCTCGTTCCAAACTATGGCCGCGCGATGTCGTGGCCGGGCCGTAAAGGGTCTACATAGGGACAGCGAGACAGCAGAAGCGACTGCTTTTTACTATGTAGTGATAAGTTTTCACAAAGCTCGCAAAAAATTTATTATAATGAGTTTTTTATCTAGGTATGTTTTGTATCGAGATATGACCATGGAGACTGTATAAAGGAGCCAAATCTCTATGTATGAAAAGTGTCCATCAAAAAACAGTAATTAGGCGGCGCCACCATGCACCGAAATACTACCAAAAACAACCTACGTAATTTGGTCGGGTTATTTGTTGCCTTATATGTATGGATGGTATAGAAAGGATGCCAATCTCTTATGGCAGAATTGTTGCAAAAGTGACCGCTTTCAGCTTTAAATAATAGTTCCTAATCTCTCCGGTGGCGCTAGTTAGGCTCTGGGACATGAGTATAACATGAACCATACAAGGCAACAAATAACCCGACCAAATTACGTAGGTTGTTTTTGGTAGTATTTCGGTGTATGGTGGCGCCGCCTAATTACTGTTTTTTGATGGACACTTTTCATGCATAGAGATTTGGCTCCTTAATATAGTCTCCATGCTTATATGGTTCATGTTATACTCATGTCCTAGAGCCTAACTAGCGCCACCGGACAGATTAGGAACTATTATTTAAAGCTTAACGCGGTCACTTTTACAACAATTCTGCCACAAGAGATTGCGATCCTTTCTATACCATCCATAGATATGACCATACTAATGTCAATGATGTCATCAATATACTTCCAAATTAACTTTTTGTTATACTTTCAGCCTGCTCAAGCGCTCTGTACAGACCGCATATGTGGGGGCACTTTCTCCGCCGAGCTGTCCATGCAGGCTTCCACTGTTATGAGTAAGATATACCTACATAAATCACCTTTACACGTCTTGTAGGTATACAAGCCACCCCACATTAACAGGGCTACTCTTTATCTCCACGCTCCTGATTAGAAAGTTTAACAAAGAAAACCGGCTAAGTGCGAGTCGGACTCGCGCACGAAGGGTTCCGTACCATTACGGAAAAAAAACAGCATAAAAATCACGTTTGTTGTATAGGAGCCCCATTTAAATATTTATATTATTCTGTTTTTAGTATTTGTTGTTATAGCGGCAACAGAAATACATCATATGTGAAAATTTCAACTGTCTTGCTATCACGGTTCATGAGATATAGCCTGGTGACAGACAGACAGATGGACGGACAGACGGACAGCGGAGTCTTAGTAATAGGGTCCCGTTTTTACCCTTTAAAAACACATCCATGAATTTATTCGCAGATATATTACTTTTCTCACGATGTTTGATGATATTTCGTGATAAATGCCGAGAAATATACGAGAAACATTGTCGACATTCTCGACAGTGCCTTAACACTTAGCAAAACACACACACACACACACACACACACACACACACACACACTTAGCTTTGAATATTTTGTGTGTATTGTGCAAAGAATATAATACTCCATCTATTACGGAGTTATATCTATCTTTGATACTATTGAGCGCCAAGGTTTGCACTCACCTTCCGCTTTCTGCCAAATTAATGGTGCTATATAGTTCATACATCTGCTTGTTTAGTAGCAAGTAATTAATATAAATCAGTTCTAAATCTGGTACAACTACTGCATATCGATTACTTACTATAGTTACTCATCATTCGCTTGCCCTTGTCCCATTCACTTGGGGTCGGCGCAGCATGTCTTTTTCTTCCATACATCTCTGTCACCCGTCATCTCATCATTCACTTGCGTTAGATAGTTACTATACGATATATAGATCGCGATAATGAGGGCTATCGTTTTTTTGCTTACCAGTTGGCGCCTCTGTTGATGGTGGTCCAAAAGACATGCAAAAGACTAAAGAACAGCTTATGGATGGTATAGAAAGGATCGCAATCTCTTGTGGCAGAATTGTTGTAAAAGTGACCGCGTTAAGCTTTAAATAATAGTTCCTAATCTCTCCGGTGGCGCTAGTTAGGCTCTGGGACATGAGTGTAACATTTGATAACATGAACCAACAAATAACCCGACCAAATTACGTAGGTTGTTTTTGGTATTTCGGTGTATGGTGGCGCCGCCTAATTACTGTTTTTTGATGGACACTTTTCATACATAGAGATTTGGCTCCTTTATATAGTCTCCTTGTGTCAGTCATTGAAGTGGCAAGTGACATTTGACATTTCGAACTATGGAAAAGACCACCATCTGCACTAGCGCCCCTAGCGGCGAATTCATACGCGTTAGCCCTCAGATCCCGCGTTGCCTCGTTCTGGAGGAGACTGCGCTGTTCCGACAGCAAAATACTTGTGGCTGTTTCTGACGATATAAGGAGTCCGGTGTTTAAGCGCTGGATTTCTGTTCACATGGATCAGAACAGAAAATGACTGAACTAGGTAGATTTAGATTTATTTTTAACATGACTGACACCTCTTTGTGTCAATTAGTTGTTAACAAAGATAGATATAACTCCGTAATAGATGGATACAGTCTAAGGAAAAAACGTGCCTCGAAAATCAAGAAAATTTGATTCTCGTTCAGAGGGCGCTACTAGCTTTGGCCGACTGTCGTATAGATGGCGTTGACGGTTTCGTTTGTTATTTAACAATTTTAACGCATATCAGTGAAAGAACATGGGTCAAAATCATAAAAATAATTAATGCCAATAACAAAAATCATTTATCCATATTTAAATACATTTTATCGTATTTTTATAAATCTTCATTTTTAGTTTTAAAGTGTGTCGACAGATGGCAGTGAATTTACTGGGGTTACAAAATTTACTATGACAGTACCGCTCTAGTATAAGTTACTCTATGGTTGTTAAATAGTATTTAATTTTGTACGCAATATGGGTGAATGCCTAAAATAAAAGCTTTTTATTTTATTTATTAATTATTTATACATTTGCAGGTACTGTGAAGCCGTTCCGTCTCTGGTTCCACACGGACAACATAGAAGCACCGTTAGATATCGCCAATCGCGGGTTCTGTCTCAACTACATTCAGCAGCCTTGTACCAATAATGTTTTATAATTATAAATGTTACATATGTGTAACTCCATTTGTACTGTAATTTAAGATTTAATAAAAGATTTAATCATGGACTGCTTTTAATTTTTATTACAGTGCCATCTGTAGGAGTTATATCTATCTTTGGTTATGGCAAAGATAGATATAACTCCGTAATAGATGGATACAGTCTAAGGAAAAAACGTGCCTCGAAAATCACGAAAATTTGATTCTCGATCAGATGGCGCCACTAGTTTTGGCCTACACTCGTATAGAGGGCGTTGACTGTTTCGTTTGTTATTTATAATTTTAACGCATACCAGTGAAAGAACATGGGTCAAAATCATATAAAAATAATTAATGCAAATAAAAAAATCATTTATCCATATTTAAGTACATTTTATCGTATTTTTATAAATATTTATTTTTAGTTTTAAAGTGTGTCGACAGATGGCAGTGAATTTACTGGGGTTACAAAATTTATATATCACACAAACAGCTAAACACACATTAATTTCGAATGCAGTAAACTCATGCATGTACCTAATCTAAAATTGTATCCTAAATCCTAGTTTTTTTATATCATAGTAGTTTACGTCAGGCTAGCACTGGCACCTTGCCTACATGTTTGCAGTTTGTAATGTTCACGATAACACGGGACAGAAGCGGTTTCAGTAAACCCGCGTTTTAGGGAAGTGGGTTAATACGCGCCCCGGAAAGCTGGATGCAACTTAAATGGGGCATTCTTTTTGCATGTCTTGCGGTGCTCTTAGAGACTGACATGTGGGAAATATACACTCATACTCAGAGTGAACTGACGATTTATGCGACTGTGGACTTAAAGGAAAAATGACGTTGACGATGTCGAAAAAAGTCAACTTTTAATAAATAATTATGTCTACGTACGGCAGTTGGAATCGGAAGTATTTATAAATAAAATTGAAAATACATAAATACAGGAATTACTCTACTCTGGATTAATTGTTATATGCTTTTGTACCTGACTGGTCAGATTTTTAATCAAAATACTGTTTTATTACATTTATATAGGGTACTTACTTATTATCAAACTAGTCTGGTTAGATCTACCTGTTCTTTTTTAATGACTGATTAGAATTTTAAATTGGAATTCCCAAATTTTCTTTGGGAAGGTCAATTTTATCGTACTTATACTTAGGTCGGCTTCTGAAAACATTAACTGTTAAAATTGTTTGTATTATTTCACGACTCATAAAATGTAAGAGTAATAACATTTAATGCAATATACACGTAATCCCAGCAGCCTCTCAGTCCACCACGGACTGTGTATAACTCCTTTATCGTTTCAGCCGTAAACAATTTTAATTGTCACGATTTACTGCCTATTTCCTCACACTTTCACAGCTTCTACTTATTTCAAAACGTACTATGATACTTCCGTTATTTTACATCTAATATCATCATCAGCTAATAACACTTATGGTCAAATTATATACAATAAAATATTTAATCATGGACTGCTTTTAATTTTTATTAAAGTGCCATCTGTTGTGTAACCGTAACAGCACTAACAGCAAAACTGTTATGGCAAGAGTTCATACAAGACTTGAACATTATCAAATTATGTAATTACTAATATTACTGTAAGGTACTGTTCCATAATATAATATGACTGAAACAATATTATCAGTTAATTTACTAAGGACGGCTTAGATTAAAAGAACAATTGAAAAAAAATAAACAATAGTAACGTAAAAGTTGTGGGGAGCAAGAATCTATAACTGCTGCCATCTATGTAAAGCGTGAGTAACTATCATATACCATGAAAAAGTTTCACGCAAGGAACGTTCACAGTCGTTGTGTTTCCAGCACTGGTCAACAGATGGCACTTTTATCAAATATTATCTGATTAGTCAAATACTGTCAAGTAAACCTGGATAAGGGTTGTGTGATGGACAGATAGGAACTTAAACATTTTACAAATGAATGGTCATTTATACAATATGGTACACAGTTTCATGGCAATAATGTATGTGCTACTATAAACGAATTTTATGTAACATCCCAGTGAAAACCCATTTTCACGAGTAAAACTAGTTTTCCAAAACGCATTTTCACTAGTTGCAACTCGGATTTATCAAAACTAGTTGTCGCAAAAGTACATTGGTGAAAACTAGTTTTGACTTTTCGGGAAAACGCATTTTCACTATGTGAAACTAGTTTTCACGGTAGGTATTCTGCCAGAGTTAAAGGATAGGTGCGACGATGAGCAAAGCGAGAAGGAGTATGTTAGGCTAACCGTTACCATCAGTCAGCGCGAATTCGAGAGAATGGCGAGAAATTAATGTCCCAAAATTAACACTGAAACGGGATTTAATATAATGCACTCACTTTTATCATTTTGACCTTACGTTTTGAACGTCACACATTGAGGGGCCCACTATCAGTCCGCCGGACGATATCGGCCTGTCAGTTAGAACAAAAATTTGACAGCTCCGAACAACTGACAGGCCGATATCGTCCGGCGGACTGATAGTCTGTGGGCCCCTTTACCTTCGCGGCTATAGGCAAACTCAAATCATATACGTACCTAAATTACCACCTAGATAAAATGTATTTTTTCTTAGTGCTACTTTCATATAAGTACCTCATTAAAAAATTCGGTAAAGGGGTATTTGTAAGAAAAGAACCTAAGTGACAAAAACTGACTTTCCATTTTGAGTCGCGTCCAGTCTCCAAGTAAGCAATAACTTGTATGCAATTTACGTTACATTGCCGACTACTAAGGTAAACTGCATTCAAAAGTTTGATCATATACTGCAATGTAATGTAAATTGCATGCAAGTTCTTGCTAGTCTAAACCTCGCTTTAAACATAGTAAATATGTTATCATAACATGAGGTTTTATACCTACTCACTGTTTCTGACGTATTTAGTTTTTCACCATGGAGACTGTATAAAGGAGCCAAATCTCTATGCATGAAAAGTGTCCATCAAAAAACAGTAACTAGGCGGCGCCACCATACACCGAAATACTACCAAAAACAACCTACGTAATTTGGTCGGGTTATTTGTTGCCTTGTATGGTTCATGTTATACTCATGTCCTAGAGCCTAACTAGCGCCACTGGACAGATTAGGAACTATTATTTAAAGCTTAACGCGGTCACTTTTACAACAATTCTGCCACAAGAGATTGCGATCCTTTCTATACCACCCATAACATGAGGTTTTATACCTACTCACTGTTTCTGACGTATTTAGTTTTTCACGTACGTAGTTGTCATGTTTATTGTGAACTTTGACGTATATTTTTATGGTGTTTGGTAAGTAAAGATGTAAGAGAGTTTCGTATATATATTATCTTTATGATTATATAAACCAAATGGACCGTTAATAACAAGATTTTTATCAATGTGAGTTAGTGGTGTGAGGGTAAAGTGGCAACCAGTCTATAAAGCCCAAAGCAAAGCAACACTGGATAACAATCCAAGGTAACTAAGGGACTATAGCGACCCGGCCCGGCGTCGCACGGGTTACAGAACCTTATCAAATTATGCACCTAAACCTTCCTCAAGAATCACTATTGATAGGTGAAAACCTCATGAAAATCCGTTGAGTAGTGTTTGTTTATCGCGAACATAAGTTACAGACTGACAGAGCGGGGGGACTTTGTTTTATAAGGTGTAGTGATTATAGGAGTAAACGGCAGTGGGAAGTCATAATCATAGGTATCTATAATAATGCTGACACTGTATTGGTATCGCTTGATTAGAAGATTTTTTTGTACCTTAAGGCCATTCCGTCGGTTTACCGCTGTCTCTGTCACATTTCGCAAGAAAGAACGGGAAAGATCATGCGCGCCAAGTGTCAATTTTGATCGAATTTTGTCGATTTTTATTTATTTTAAAAACGTTACCCTACAATATCGAAATTCGAAAGCTATGAAATTATTACTTAAGTTAAGATTTATTTTTTCTTCTTTTTTTATTTATAGTATCACAATAAATAACCGAGTAAAGTTGGATTAAAAGTCCTAAGTTAGAGGTTACTTTGGGAATTAATTGTATCTAGCGAAGTGTCATAATTCGTGTATCGGAAGCTATGATATTAAAGATAATATAGTCAAGAACTACATATATTTTTTCCACGTCTACGAATATCAACGCCTCTTAGAAAAACAGGATCATATAAGGAGATTTTTCGCCTTCTGGCTCAGGGAACCGCCTTAATAGCTGCTCTGCTCTTTTAAACCCAATACGTTGTAATTACCCAGTCGTCCACAAATACCTTTCAGCAATGATAAAAGCTTTATAATACAAGGCCCTGCATTTCGTAGTGTTTGAGATATGCCTAAAATTTAATCCGTCATAACGATGCGTACGATATTAGATGGATTTCCTACGCACGGGACACTCGCTACCGCACAGTTATGACTGCGGGCTTGGCCAATTGTTTACACAGGTAAACACAGAATTAAGTCAGTTTTTTGACCTGATTTCTTTACCTTAGTGTGTGCTGAACTAAATATACACTGATGTGAGAAATAACTTACTTTTTTATAAATTTTTTCGTCTGAATTTTCGGATTAGACAAAATATCGACATCATTATTAAATTAATGTGAGGACAGATATAGTTCTTGATTAAAATTCCTTAAAGATAGCTGTCAAATATACACTGACAATAATACATCATGAGGGTCAGTTATTCACTAATTGGGCTCCTGGGTCTTTGTTTTAGCATAATGTCAATATCCCAAGGCTCGTTAGATTTATTGGACCCATATTGGACCCTTAGTGCTAGATTTCTAAGGACAATTTTATTTTATTAGATTAACAACTTGACTGTAGAGATCCAAAGAGAGGTATCATAGGATAGTAATGATATTAAGTTATTGTATAAACAACAAAAATATAGAAATAATAGTTATAATAAGCCCTCCAGTGGTGAAGGCCTTCACCACTGGAGGGCTTCGTCACTTTTTCTTTAATATATGACATCTATCACAGTTTTTAATTTATATATAGTAGTGTGACTACTTAAAAAAACACATCAAAATATTTAATAAAATAATTTGATTTGTTCCCAAACTTGTTCATAGATGGCAGCACCAGTCTCTCTCGCTACAACGTAAATCCGTAAGGAGTTCGTTTAGGAGGTGCAAGCGCGCACTGCTTGCCCTTAGAGCTGGTCAAAGACGCCTAGTCTTACTAAGATGGCTAATAGTAATAATACTTTATTACATAAGCTGACATTTTCAGTAAGTGTATTTCTAATTAAAAAATGCAGTTATTCTATATTTATTTAAAAAAACTGTACTAATGAAACTTTATGCACATAAAGTACTGTATGCTCGGCGACGTCCAAAATACTGGACGTATTTTCATTACGCCGAACCTGTGGCTACGACCAACATACTTGATATATGTTTTTTTTTATCTATTATTTAAATAGATTTTTTCATGATTCTTCTACAAAAAACAACTACATAATAACATCAAAAACAACACAGTTTTTTGAGATTTTTTTCCTTGTCGATTTAAGGGTTAAGCAATATTTAACTATATTTTTATTAGTTATTCCCTTATCTGTGGCCGAAATAGATTCATCACCAAGTAATCTCGTTAGCATACCGATCCATATTTATCACCAACTTCGACATTTTAATAAGCTACCGGATCCCTCTGTTCACGGGAAACACTAATTTGATGTGGCGAAAGATTATAAATATTTTAAATAACAAAGTCGATATATTTGTTAACGGTCCAACATGAATGACTGAATGAGCACTACTCATGGGCCAATTCGAACAAGATATCAACTATAGATATCCACTAGATATGAAACAGAAACGATAACGAGATATTTAAGAAAGTCATGTCTTATTTGACATTTCCGCGATTCCGAATGTCCTCTTGACTTGAACGATCTCTTTAAGATTTGCTTAAGATATTACTTAGACATCCACTGGATATCTAATGGATATCCCAAAGCGTCACAATAATTGTAGCGTGAAATGATAATTGGTTCCTCGAATTAAACTGCAAAAGATAACTAGTTGAGAACTAAACTATAACGTATCCATTCAAAACACTTTATTTACATACAAGATACATACAGTGGTACTACGTAAACGAAATTAATAACTAGCTTAAATCTAAAATAGGCCCTTGAGGCATTGTACCTAGGATGCTGGCGGCATTTCCCCGCTGTATCGCAATGCTGATACGTTGTGCGAGGAAGCCGCTAGCTCTTCGGTCATTACGTCAACCAGACGCTTCGCGATTTCTGCAAACAACTTGTGCGCGCTGGGACCCCATGGACCTAGTTTCAACTCCAATACGTATTTATTAGATCTCGTAATGTTCTCGTATCTTGTAATTGTCACGGTTGTTCGAATAGACCGGTTAGAATCAGGGGCGTAGCTAGAGGATATGGCGCCCGGGGCAATCACCAAATTTGCGCCCCCTGACGACTGACAAAAGTTTACCTGCTTCTGCCTTTTGCCGATTTTGGTGCCCCCTCTTGGATGGCGCCCGGGGCACTTGCCCCCCCCTGACCCCCCCCCCCCCCCCTAGCTACGCCACTGGTTAGAATAGGGTAGTGTAAAGTCCTCATCAGATATATCGGAGCGGCCAAGGTGGTCAAAAATATCTGAACATGCATTTATAATTTCTGGATATTATTGTCTTTGTTCAGATAATTGTAAACATCTTTGTCACGTTGATAATACAATATCTGATGTAGTCAAAGGAGGGGCATACCTATATTATTGAAGGGTTCCTAAGTACCTAACTAATTATGTAATATTTGATCTCCAGGGAAAGGCGGCTGCCCCCCCCCCCCCCCCCCCTGTTGTCCCCCTAGCGACGCCGTTGCCAAAGTGAATTTGGTGTAATCATTATCAGACGAATTATTAACGGGCGTAGGCCTCCCTTTAGGATCTCCACGGCGGCGGCTCGTGCGCTACCCTCAACCAACAGTTTCGATCTTCATCAGAGACAAGATGGCGCCGCTCTTCCTTCAGGTTACATAACTATATTATATATTTCAGGATTTAATTAAAACTATTAAATTAATGTTTTGCATCTATATATTAAACTTTCATGTATAAATAGGTTTCCGTAATTACTACGACCTAAACAGTTATCCAAAAATTGATATGAATGCATTTTGTAAGCTTAAATAATTAGCAATTCAAATAAATTAAAACATTCAAAAATAAGAAAAAAACAATACAAAACTATAATCCAACTTTGCCCATTGTATAAATTTTTATAGTCTCAACTTTGCCCAATTGTAATATGTTATGTACTTTCTACGTATTAAACGAACGGGTTACTCACATCTGACAGAATATTATTTGTCATAAATACACTTTGCATAACGATAACACGTATCGCAGAAAACTTTTAGTCAAATGATATACTTTCGCATAAATATATACTTGTCATAATAGTCATTACGCATAATATTCATTAGGCAGAATTTCCTAAGTGGGTTTGGTTAGGGTTTTCTGCCAAATAATATTAGGCGAAAAGAAATTCTGCAAAGTAATTAAGAAAAGCAGTATGCCAAAAGTATTTCTGCCAAACGATATTTCTATCAAGTAACATTATGCAATACAAAAATATGTCAAAAAACTTTCTGCAACACAATAGGGAACAATACCGAACATTCAAAACAAACGTGCAGCAGCATCTCCAAAAGTAACAATAAAAAAAAAACTTGCAAAAAACACCCACATCAAAGGCAGGAGTCCTGAGAGGAGTTACGACATGACCTAAGTTACTCGTGCTCATACTACATGGATTTATTCGGTACAATATATTATATTTACATATTCAATTACATTATGAGGTTCTAAATCACTATTCCTAAGGGTTCATCCATTAATTACGTCACACAAAATTCGAGGTTTTTTGACCGCTCCCCCCCTCCTCGTCACACTTGGTTACATTTGGCAAACCCCTTCCCCCCTGCAGTGACGTCACATTTTTTCAGAAATCGGCAAATCGAATTAAGCATTATTAATGTTTTATTAAAATATTTTTTGACAAAGAAATATTAGTAATGTTATAACCCAAAACAGATTAGGAAAGAAAATGAAGCGATTAAAATAAAAACGATTATCGTTCCAAAAACACGTTGTTTAACTGTACAGCGAATAAAATAATTTAAATAATAATAATAATTTAAGTGTGAAGTTTGTGACTCCTCCCTCCCCCTTGTCACAACATGTCACATTTTCTTGACCCCCTCCCCCCCCTAAACGTGTGATGTAATTAATTTTATTTTACTGCTATAGTCAGCAATACAAGCCAAAGAGTCAATCTATAGTAGCTTTGCATAAAAAGACATCCCTACTAATATTATAAATGAGAAAACTATCTCTGTCTGTATGTTACATCTTCACGCTGAAACTGCTGAAGCGATTTAGATGAAATTAAATGGTCAAACAATCAAATATGAACAAATGCGATGAAAGGAAAGGCACCACAGCGCCAGTGTTTACCTCTAGGATATTGCCCACAAAAAAAACACCCATAAAATAACCAACCGTTTATCAAAAGAAATTTAGTACCCCCGTATTCTTAAACGTGCTAAAAATATCTATTGTCTAATAATATTTTTTTTCTTTATTTGTCAACAAAAATTAACGTAATATTGTCTTCGGTTACCGCGATAGATACTCATGAAATAAAACTATGAAAACGGATTATATCGCGTATATTGAATTTATAATACATCCCGACGTTTCGAACCCTTTACAGCGTTCGTGGTCACCCGTTGACCCGTTGAACGTCGGGATGTATTATAAATTCAATATACGCGATATAATCCGTTTTCATAGGTTTATTTCATAAATTAACTTATTATTTTAATTGTAACAGCTCTCGTCAACATTATAACAGCTCTGATATTTAAATTGTAATTGGTTCCCCGCGATAAAGGCATTGCCTAGTGCGGAGACCCCTGGTATGTCTGTAACCTTTAGCCGAAATAAATGATCTTTATTCTTATTCTTTATTCTTATTCTATTATGCTTAGGCGGGCCCATTTGGTGGTAAACACAATGCAAATTAAAATTTCCTTGTAAGTACTACTTTTGTATGTATGTAAGTTTATCACGAAACAAATGATTTATGATTATGTTTTATGATTAACTAATTGAGGCTAGTAATGAGTTATGACTAAGGGGGATATGTAATATTTTATGAATGGGCAATGTTACCCTATGAGGCTAAAGTAATCCGGGCAAAGATGCAGTTTCAAGTTGTACATAAACATATACCTATGGCAGTATTTATAACCTCTGCGCTTAATCCTTACGATTTTCGACTATACATTGGAGTTACATTGTTCCTTAAAATTATCTAATTATCTAAAAATAATCTTAACTCAATCTGATGTCTACTATATCTTTGTTATTGATAAGAAGTAATTTATCTAGTAAATGCACCGGGCTTACACCACACTGTCTAAGCTATGAAATAACTTTACTGTCGGTACAACATACAGCCATTTTGAGGGTTCCGTATTCCCAAAGGGTAAAAAACGGAACCCTATTACTAAGATCCCTCTGTCCGTCTGTCCGTCTGTCTGTCTGTCACCAGGCTGTATCTCATCAACCGTGATAGCTAGACAGCTGAAATTTTCACAGAAGATGTATTTCTGATGCCGCTATAACAACAAATACTAAAAAGTACAGAACCCTCGGTTGATGAGTCCGACTCGCACTTTTTTATTATTATTGGTGAACGAAAAGTTAAGGACGACTCACGTTATAACGGTCCGGGTCCGGACCAATGCGTCCAACAGTTCCGCTTTCTATAAAGTATCACCGATCACCCGTCATTATAAAGCGAAGTGTCAGAAGCCTCGGCTCGGATCTGCAGCGGTATCATGGTCGCATTTTTATCACCTGTCATGCCATGCGTCACTTTCGCACTTACATATTTGTTAGAACGTGACAGGCATGGTGTCAAATGATAAAGAGCCGACCATCTTAGCCCTACAGGTCTCTTCTAGCATGAGTTACTCTTTATATTTTCGGTTTCGGCTTATTACTTATATCTAAAATGGGTTACTAATTACTAATTAGCTAATTAAATGTGTTTTAATAACATGACTAGTATCACTTATATACATAATAACCAAAAACTATAGGAAACAAACACGATATTATTAGGCTTTTTACGCTAAATGACCTATGACAGTAGTATTTTTACAAAAACTTAAAAAAAATACAAGGTATTCTAGATAAATTAAAGATACTTAAATAAACTGTAATTAATATTTTTTGTCAAATCTTAAGCTTAATTAGGAATACAAATTTTGTATTACATTTTTGAAAACTATAGTCTCTAGGTTTGGTACTGTTTTACTGTAACTTAAACAACTAGGTACATAATTCCATCTTGTAAATTAACATGCTTAACTGATTATTTTGCAAAAAATTACGAGTGCCAATATCTACCTATAAAAATTAAATTACAATAAATATATCAATACATATTTAGCACAATAATTTACACGAGTGGCCGTCTTTTATCAAACACACTATTCCGAAAGTATTGGATTGGGATAACATTTTTTTTTTCATACTGGAAGTACATATGGGATGGGGCAAAGAAAAAGAAGAAGGAAGTACATAATATATCAATGTCATGGAATGTTATTATAGTAACTTTAAAAACTGGTTTTTATTGTAATAACTGTAACAAAAACGACTTTATATGATACGAGTACATATTTTCAATAAATATTACAAAACCTCGACTGAATTAAACAAACATCTGGGGCAAAAGGTTCCGTTTATAGAACAACGTAAAACATAATGTTTTGTTCTAAACGCTTTCATCAATTTCATCATACAGCTTGTAAATAAAACTTTATTTCACTCGTTGGCATTCACATTCAGACAGACACACCCAACTTTGCCCCAAAACTTGTATCTTTGCCCACAAGAACTTCGATATTTTTATATTTTTAAGCACATGTTTTACGCTCGGTTACACATTCAACTTTGCCCCAAAATGTATCTTTGCCCACCTTCGTTAGTACATGTCGGTGAAGGGCACGGGATGGTGGGGGTCGTCCAGGGTCTGCAGCTCCAGCATGAGGGTGGGGGGCTGGATGGAGTGGGGGGTGGGGTTGGTCTCTTGACGCATTATGTTGCGACGCCATTTCGCGCGGGCGTTCTGGAACCATACCTGGAAGAGTAATTGTATTTAGAACTACATTATTATGACTTATATTGACCGGGATATAGACCGTGATTACCTTTTGTATTATTTGTGAGCTCCCGATATTTCGACGCAGTTACATGCATTACACATTATTATTAACTCCATTGAAAACCCTTGGACCCTAAACAATGCGAATTTGAAACCTAAGCACAAACGTGGACCCTGGTATGTCCATAAACTACGTCCGGACCCGGGTATGTCCTTAAACTATGTCCAAAAGAGAGGTATGGGCACTGTGAATGACATCTCGCTTTGTGTGGGAGGGTACAGGACAGCGGCGGATGTCATTCCAGATCTAGAGCAGAGCCCACCTGGGGAAGTACCTCCACCTTACAGAAAACCGCAGCCAAATAACACTAGACCCTACTCATAGTGTTGTGTTCCTGCCGGTGAGTAAGGTTGTCAGAGCTCAACGAGGGAGAGGAATGTTAGGGTCGGCAACGCGCATGTAACTCCTCTGGAGTTGCAGGCGTACATAGGCTTCCGTAGCCTGCTTAACATCAGGCGGGCCGTATGCTTGTTTGCCACCGACGTAGTATTAAATTTTACAATAGTAAACTATCAAAATCAATTTTATTATTTGCTCTATTAGTAGTACAGTAATATATGTATTATTTGTTCATTTGCTCTTAATTGCAGAAACAAATTGTATTGACGGAATGAAAAACAAGTCAACATGAGAATATTTATCATTATAATTTTTATACGCTCTTACGATAAATCTGTTCTTAGCGTAAGTGGTTCGATGGAAAGGGGCAGGATAATTGGGGCATTTTCTATGAAAAGGGACCTTATTGTCGATGGCGCTTACGCTGCACAGCGTCGCGCGGCATTGTATTTATATCGGAGCATCGTTTATAATGGCGTAAGCGCCATCGCCAATAAGGTCCCTTTTTATAGAAAATACCACAATTTATAGTCATGTCATGCAGTATAATATATTTTTTGTTGTTTTTGGAGCATATGCGTATAGAATAAGGTTCAAAATAGCATTGAAACCTAAAAATCGTTAAAAGCGACTTTTACGCGCAGCGACGATATTACCTGTAGCACCCTCTTGGAAAGCCCCGTCTTCTGCGCTAACTGCTTCAAATCCTTCGCATCAGGATTCTGGTTGACCGCGAAGTAGGACTTCATGGTGCGCAGCTGGTGGTGCTTGAAGCTGGTGCGCATGCGCTTTGTGCGCGTGCTGCTCACCGAGCCGGGGGACGCTGCGCCGGAGTCGTACGCCAGGGACTCCATGGAGGAGGATAGGTCGCCGCGGTGGAGGATTTCTGGAAGGATAGTTTGAGCATATATAAATTTTATACATATAATAATAATAATAATGAGCCCGCAGGGCAGCTTGTGGCGAGCTGTTGGGGAGCGACGACCCCACGGACCCGAGTGCTCCAGAGAGTCGGTCAGGGTCTCCGTCTCCAGCGTGTCTTCGTCGGTCGGAGTGGACCCCAAGGGGACCCGCAGGACTCTCAGCTCTGGCTTGCCTTCATTGGCCGTCCAGAGGGGAGTCGTAAGAGCTATATGCTCCAGGGGTGGAAGTGAAAGATGCATAAGACGCGAGTTGGCACAGTGGCTGTGAACAGCCACTGGGTAGAAAGCGGCGCACATCTCTCGACACCCCTGAGCCGCTCACACTGGTGTTGCTCCTGGTCGTCTTCACGACGGCAGTTTCAGGGGCCCATCCAGTCAGCGGCAAGTCACCACCTGCCTCGATAACGTGTATTAACATTGTTATGGCAGGTGTCCGGAGTTCTTTACAATAGCCCAGTCTCATTGTTCATCCAAACTTCAATCCATAGACCGGTATACTGTTCACTTTTTCTGCAATAGTCCCAATGCCTGCTGCGACCGGTTCATGGGTGTCTATTGTTGCGCCTGTGAACGGGTTCCAGCACGCGTTCTACATGACATTAAAGCTCTCCAAGGGGCCTCTACGTGTTGGATCTATATCCCCACGTACGCCTTATAAATGACCGGGCTTAACAACCCGAGAGTTTGTAACGGACATACAAATAATAATAAAATACGTTTATTCAAAGATGTTTGAACATAGGTACATAATAAAAGTACACAATAATGCTTACAAACTAAGGTCTGTTTTTTTATTCCGTAGACTAAAATCACGTTTCATGTGTAAGGCATGACATTTCTTAGTACCACATGGAATGTCATTTTAGTTTACGGGATAAAAAAACAGAATTATAATAGTGACGTTTGGTTGTCCGCGTCTCCCCTTACGACCTAGATCTTTATTCCATGTGAGCTTTTCTCGCAAGAACTATTCTAGACATACCTTTTTCAGACGAGTCCCCAGTTTTTATAATAAATATTTGTTCGATATTGATCCTTTTAATAATTCCTTGTCTAGTCTTAAAATGCTAGTATACATTCATCTTTCTGTAATGTACTGTATTTACCACAGTAAATCATACGATATATTATAATGTATTTAGTACTGTTTTTAAGAAACTTACACAATGACGCATGCCGCGTGTACAGACGTGCCGTTCACACCACGTTCACACATAGAAACGCAAGTGATTTCTGCGTGCCCGCCCTGTGCCCTAAGGCCAAATCTAACTTACATTTGACATCAAAATTATATCTAAATGTCATTTTGCCATCATCCGCCAGTGCGTCTCGCTCGCGAAAACACATGTCCATATAAGTACGAGCGAAATGCACGCGCGAATACATATCATTTTAGTGTTAAAATGTACTTTCGAATTAGCCTCTCTGCCTTCTTGAAACAGTCTTATGCGCCTATGCCAATGTCCTAGCATCCGCCGGAACACAGATTTAACATATACGCTAGATGACGCAAATATCACGATTTCAAACAAAATTTACGCATAATATAATTTTAAAATTACTAGGAAATATGTTCTTGCCTTTGGGTGCTCGCAATTTTTGGGCTGTTGCAGTTAATTATCAAGCAACGAAGCATTTTTTAAGTTTTCACGGACGTCCGGCTGCAACAACTGACGCGCGTGGACTGTAAAGAGCGACGTTCAACCTCGACGCTTGGTCGGGGTTCGGACGCGAAGTAGACGCATTCGCGTCTTCTATGGTATATTTATTTCTGTGCGCCGGAACCAAAGATTACAGCAAAAAGCTAACGAAACCGCATTACGACTTCCCGCGCCTGGGATGTGGTTGCATGGTGTAGCACACTATCTAAACTGATTGTTTATCGACGTTATGTCTTCAGCAGTAAGGTTTACCTTACCACTATGAGTTGATTGTGTTAATGATCGAATGATTTTGAATAAGAAATCATCTGGGGCTTATTTATCGAACGGTATTAGACTAATGTTAGTCCACAAACTGTCAAATCGTAGGGGTTTCCATGGCAACACGCTAATAATATTAGCGTATAACCTATTAAGTATTCATTTAAAAAAATATGGCTAAGTTTTGAATTAAATATTTAAATACTTATACGTTGTTTACATTAAAAACTATCGTAAACTAAAAAAAAACGAAACGTCATTAATCATTTCTATTTATTAATAAGCATAATTGAAAGACAAATGTTTCTAATAGTCCCGAAACACCGAAAACTTAAGGGGATCCCATGCCCCAATGACCTTCGATTTGAATCCCTTAGTTTTCTAAAGTTTTTTGTAGCTTATCATATTAACAGCAACGGATTTTAGCAATATAGTATCCCATATTTACTTCAAAGTTCGTTGTTTCCGAAATATTTGGCATCAAAGTTGAACAATTTTATGCCAAAAAACTGGTTTTCTGGCCATAACTTTTGTGTTAATTAGTTTAAAATTAAAACCTTAAACAAATTTTTAGAGACGTCTAAGACGAACCCAAATATGTAGATTTCGTATAAGTAAGATCTTTCACAGCAATCGAGATACGAAAAAGTGTTTTTTTAGACAATGTTTAAAACAATCATAAATAAATAAGTATTCATTTTTTTCACAATCCGGTAGACAAAATCGGAGATAAAAGATTGAAGAACCGATAGCCGCTTGTCTTATAATTCTATATGTAGTGCAAAAGTAGGAGATACTATTTAAAACTTGTCAAAAATCGATGAAAACCTCAGGTAGCCCCTTAAAACGTTTAGGGTGGTCAGTGGCCATTAACAAAAAGTTGGTCTATAATAGTCAAATTAATAAAAGGGCTTATATTTAATTGAATACATATGTAATTAAGCTTTTGTGAGGTTGAAAGATAACATCTAAGGGCAAGTCAGCTGTCTATTTTTAAGCTAATTAGTTACAAAGCGCCTCGGCCGAGAAATTGAAAAATAAGGATAATCTTGATATGCTTTGAAGAGGGTTACACTTTATATTTATATGTTAGATGTTAATGTTAATAATACACAATTTTGCCAGGTGTTAAAACCTTAAAACTAAACGTCGCGATTAGTTAAAAAGTTTTTGAATAAAACGGTAGGCAATATGCATTGGTACGGCTTATACTCTGATTTGTAATTAAATTCCAAAAAACTAACCTCACTCAGACTTTCTTTCGTAATAATGGAAAATATGTAAAGAAGTAAACTCAAATTTCCCTTTTGCATACTCTAGCATTTAAAATAAATATAGATACATCCTTTTAGCTTTGTTCTTTCTTAAAACATACGGAAAATAGAAATTGAGGTTAGATTATTGGAATTTAATTATAAATCAGTTTAACTGCTTCATGCTATTGCTATGCTAAAACCAAGAGGCGTAAGTAACCTCTAAGAACCTAACCTCTAAGAAGGTGTAAGTACGTGTTTATATTGTGCTACGTTGACAGGTTATTAAAAATAAGTAATGCAATCAATTAATTATATGTATTATTGTATTATTTTAATAATTACATTTTATACAGTGGATAAGTACCACAATTTATAACATATTAAGACGGGCTACCGCAGAATTGTAGATTTATATTGAATTATTAAACGTTTTCAATAGGGAATATTACGCGAAACTGCGCAGGGGGCGCCACTAACACAATCTGAGGGTCTATCACAAAACAAGAAAATCGTAATTTCGTTATCAGTATCACTCTTGCATATTCGAGCGATAGAGATAGCGAAATTTCTGATTCTCGTTTCCCGGTAGGTCCTCTGCAAACAAACCGCCTTGATGCATTATCTCTGAAAACTTGTCAAAAAACTGTTAAAGGCACAATATGTATAAGTTACTCTATGGTTTACTAAATGTGATACTGCTGCACTCTGGTGGCAGAACATTGCAGTAATATCCCCTATTAAGAGCAAATGGAAAAGGTTTTATTTACTTATAATTTCAAAGAACCTGACGTGGAAATATCAATTAGGAGTTTTTGTAAAAAAATGATATACAGAACATTATCGAAAGTTTTAAGTTTGTCTTATTTGTGCACCTTTTAATAAAAATGCTAATATCCGTTATCCAAACCAATTGTTAGAAGCCGCCATTAAAAAATAATTACACAACACCCAACTTAAATCACACTGGCTGTCCAATATATTTAATTATAATCTTAATAATTAGGTCGTTCCACTTGGCTGTTCAAAAACGCCAGCGATGTATGAATCTTCATACAAAAAACTAAAAAGACTGAACTCTATTTCTATTCAAGGGATTATAATCTCTAATATTATTAAATTAGATTTACAAAAAACATGTGAGGTTGGTTGCGTCGTGCCCCGTTTAAAGGAACAGTCACAAAAAATATATAAATTTAGTGGCCGTTGTGGGGCCTTCAGTTATCTTTTGATCAAAAAATGTACTATTAGGAGTATATTTATCATTTTGTTATTTGTTATGAGTGTCGCCACCTGGCGGTTTTGGACTTCACTTGAAGTCACTTGATTTGTACCGTTAATTTTGGCTTTGTTTATATGAAGTATTATATATTAAACACATAAAAACGTAAAAATACCGTACAATATGAAGTACCTATATAAACATACTTAACATTTTTAGGTATGTATACAAAATGCTTCAGGAGTTACCCTCTTAAAAATACACTTCGAAAAGAAGTTATAAATAAGGATTCCAGACTAAATTAGGTTGAGCCAAGATTAAAAATAACTAATTTAGCGATTTTTGTGATGTAAGACTTCTTTAGGCGCGACTAGAGGGTAACTCAGATTTTTTTTCTGACGGAAGTAACGCTCTGTAGTGACCGCACAATAGGACTCACGTCAAAGTGGCAAAATTACACGCACACACTTTTTTAGGGTTCCGTACCCAAAGGGTAAAAACCCCTATTACTGACTCCGCTGGCCGTCTGTCCGTCACCAGGCTGTATCTCATGAACCGTGATAGCTAGAGAGTTGAAATTTTCACAGATGATGTATTTCTGTTGCCGCTATAACAACAAATACTAAAAAGTACGGAACCCTCGGTGCGCGAGTCCGACTCCCACTTGGCCGGTTTTTAACTGAGCAGCGGGTTAAAGCCTGACCATTAATATATGATCATTGTCAAGAGGGCGCTGTTATTCTCATGTATAGGGTGACAGTTCAGTATAGTATGAAAAAAATAGTTCCATTGATATTCCGTAACATGGCGCGTGATCATTATGGCTTTAGTTTACGTATTTTCAATATGATTTGCGAATTGACAGCTGTAATAGTAACAATGTCGGCGATAGTACCTACAGTGAGCGTCATATTTTATGGCGGCCTAAGTGCCTAAATATATCGGGACACATCCTTTATTTCTAAATAACAAAGGACATTTTTGAGTTTAAAACTAATGGGGTTGGCCGGTCGAAGTGTTTAACAGATGGCGCCAGCATAGCTTGCCCTGTCAATCCCTAGAATAGGGATGATGACACATGTTGAATTTTATAACAAAATCTAGTAAAATAGATAGCAAATGAGCAATTTATCACAATGTGGATATTAAAATAATATATAATACAAAAATACAGGACCTAAAGTTTCAAAAATTTAAGTTTTTTTTAACTTCCAAATAAGGAAAAAATAAGGGTAACATTCGATTCCTTACATTTTATCAGAAAAAAAGATCGTATGGCAACTATATACATAAACGCAATATTTCACCAACAAAATCGCAATTTTACTTATTTTCCATACATTCAAGACGGGCTCTCAGTGACCTTGACGTCACGTTCACTTATCATTCTGTTAAGTCAGGCACTGACTATCAGTCCGCCGGACGATATCGGCCTGTCAGTTGTTCGGAACTGTCAAATTTTTGTTCTAACTGACAGGCCGATATCGTCCGGCGAACTGATAGTCAATGGTCCCCTTTAGAAGCGTTTCGCGAGTGAAGTACGACTGCCAGACTTTGACTATAATTTCTGACTTTTGTATTGCTTTAATGAAATGGGTCCCATATAGACATTTGATCCTAAAAACAAACCTGATCGATTGTCTTCTAGCCTATTGAGTCAAATTTATGTTTTTTATTAAATGCAATTTTATGCCCTGGATGCCAAATTTAAGCCAAATCTCATAGAAAAGGGGCAAGCTATGATAGCGCCATCTATTCAAACCTTTGACAGTTGCCAACCCCATTGATTTTGTACTTGTAGTTACAAGTACACGGGGACTTTGATAGAAGCAGTCGAAAAACGTGTCATAACACCATTTTCATTATCAATCTAAAAACAAAGTGGCTTTAAAAAGAACTCAAGAGCCCTGTTGTCACAACACTTGTAATAAACTGTTTAAAAACGTCGCAATCTCATACAAAGTTAATGGCGGTTACGACGTTCTTAAATATGAAGGTTGTGTCGTATCTACATCGGTGTACTGAAGCGTCAATACAGCTAATAGGGTGTTAGAAGAAAAACGTAGTAAGTTAATTAGTTGGTGCAGGTTATAAGACTTTTAAAGATTTACTAGTCATAGTCAACTCTTGATAAATTTTAAACGGCAGAAAAATGCCGGCCAAGTGCGAGTCGGACTCGCGCACGAAGAGTTCCGTACCATTACGCAGAAAGGCAATAAAATCACGTTTGTTGTATGGGAGCCCTACTTAAATATTTATTTTATTCTGTTTATAGCGGCAACAGAAATATATCATCTGTGAAATTTTCAACTGTCTAGCTATCACGGTTCATGAGATACAGCCCGGTGATAGACAGACGGATAGACAGACGGACAGTGGAGTCTTAGTAATAGGGTCCCGTTTTTACCCCTCTATAGATAGATATAATTTTATTGGTATTAATTATACACTGTCACTGTCAGTTACATAATTAGCAATAATTACTTACAAAATGATAATAAATTTAGATTCAGATGTCAATATTTTTAAAATGCTAATTAAAAATTAATAATGTCAACAATTCCATAATTCAACTTCATTAAGAAAATAATAACAATAACATAATATAAGGGTTATAATAAAGGTTAGCTGGAAGAGATCCCTTAAGGGGATAAGTTCGCCTTTGTACACATTTACTGTTTTCTCTCTGTGTTATGTACTTGTTTTGTGCAATAAAGTGTTTACTACTACTGCTACTACTAATACTAATACTACTAATACTAATACTACTACTACTACTACTACTACTACTATAGGTATAATTCTAATTACAAAATTGCACAATTTATTTATTCTATCTACCGTGGGGATTTGGTCACATGTCACATGAATTAGCCTCATGCATGAAGTTTATATTTGAACGAAATATGTTTAATTCGGATGTTTGTTACCGTTATATCATGTTACAAATGCATTTCCGTTTTTAAATTACCATTTAATTGCTTAAAATTATAAATGAAAAGTACAAAAATTTGCCCGCGAAAAGCTAGTGAGCGAAACGCTCGAAACGCCACGTGACGTCACGCGTTCGACAGATTAGTGTCATTAGTAGCAAACGTCAGTTGGGCCGCCCAACGTGTGACGTCATCACGCTCTGTCGAATTCGCGCCAAAAATTATGAGCGTTTCAACCGCTCAAAAATTTTCAACATTTTAATTATTTATTTAATAAAATAATGTTAAGGTTTACAAAAATATTTTTATCATTTCCGGTGTTCCAACGATATAAATTATGAATCCAAAAATAAAAATAAATTCATGCATAAAATTTCGCAATTTCGCGTTTTGCAATTCTCCAAGACGGGTGCGGAACCCTAAAAGGGGGTTGATTTTAGCAGAGTTTGCAAACAAGTACACTAGTACAGTCGCCATCAGATATATCGGAGCGGCCGAGGCGCTCACAAATATCTGAACACGCACTCTAAAACCTTTATAGAGGCGTATTCAGATATTTGTGAGCCCCTTCGTCGCTCAGATATATTTGATGAGTGTAGAGGAGACCGAGGTGAGTTGTGACAGATGAGAGTTGTGACATTGTCGATTTTTTGGATACTATATATTAATTGATAGCGAGCTCGCAACAGTGCGCGTTTGTAACTTGAACTAACAAACGCGCGCTATTCATATCACAACTCTCCTCTGTCACAACTTATCTCGGTCTCCCCTAGTTTGTTTCCCTGCGAACGATGGTATTAAGCTAAATTAAATTTAAAAGTGGAAAAATTACTGCTTTGGGTGAAACTTGAACTCAGAGGCTCTTGTATCCAGAGGCCGTGAGTTCAAGTCTCACCCAATTAATTTTTCCACTTTTAAATTTATTCTACTCGCCCTTCACCACTGGAGGGCTTCGTCACTTTTTCTTTAATATATGACATCTATTACAGTTTTGAATTTATATATTATAGTAGTGTGACTACTTAAAAAAACACAAATCAAAATATTTAATAAAATAATTTGATTTGTTCCCAAACTTGTTCATAGATGGCAGCACCAGTCTCTCTCGCTACAACGTAAATCCGTGTGCACGCGCGCACTGCTTGCCCTTAGAGCTGGTCAAAGACGCCTAGTCTTACTAAGATGGCTTATAGTCGAGAAATTCGGACGGGCACCGCCGTGGCGGGGTGGCCTAGGGGTTCATGGCGTTAGCCGCGATAGCTAAAGACGCCGGTTCGAATCCTATTACAGTTTATTCCTAAAATAACAAAAACATGCTTTTTCAGACACTAATTGTGTTTTGAACAAAAAAAAATTTTTTTTTTTAATGTGCCTGATCCGCATTTTACAGTGTAACATATCCAAAACCTTTGTGTCATGTCATACATTGTACCTACGTTTAAAAAACGGATATGGCAATAATAAAAAACCGGCCAAGTGCGAGTCGAACTCGCGCACCGAGGGTTCATTACATAATTTTAACAATGTATTTTTTTATGCGAAACGTGAGTGAAAGGTAAATTGCCGTTTACGATTTATGACGTTTAAAAAAAAAACTAGTTACCAGATCTCGTTCAAACCAATTTTCTGTGGAAGTTTGCATGGTAATGTACATCATATATTTTTTTCAGTTTTATCATTCTCTTATTTTAGAAGTTACAGGGGTGGAGACACACATTTTACCACTTTGGAAGTGTCTCTCGCGCAAACTATTCAGTTTAGAAAAAATATATATTAGAAACCTCAATATCATTTTTGAAGACCTATCCACAGATACCCCACACGTATGGGTTTGATGAAAAAAAAATTTTTTTTGAGTTTCAGTTCCAAGTATGGGGAGCCCCCAAAATTTATTGTTGTTTTTTTTGCGAGAAAATCTTAATGCGGTTCACAGAATACATCTACTTACCAAGTTTCAACAGTATAATTCTTATACTTATACAGAGAAAAGTGGCTGTGACATACGGACGGACAGACATGACGAATCTATAGGGTTTCGTTTTTTGCCATTTGGCTACGGAACCCTAAAAATGCTTTTGATTTCATGATTACCACTATATTCGCAATATTTGTATGGTACTAAAAATAGTAAACATTTGTGCCTAAATGATATATTAAATGTAAAACTTTTCAAAGAACATATTTTTTTTGCTTCTTTTCGCTCTTCTGCAAACTAATGTAGCGTCATGGCACACAGATACTTGAATCAAAGATAGATATAACTCCGTAATAGATGGATACAGTCTAAGGAAAAAACGTGCCTCGAAAATCACGAAAATTTGATTCTCGATCAGATGTCGCTACTACCTTTGGCCTCGTATAGAGGGCGTTGACGGTTTCGTTTGTTATTTAACAATTTTAACGCATATCAGTGAAAGAACATGGGTCAAAATAATAAAAATAATTAATGCAAATAAAAAAATCATTTATCCATATTTAAATAAATTTAATCGTATTTTTATAAATCTTCATTTTTAGTTTTAAAGTGTGTCGATAGATGGCAGTGAATTTACAGTGGTTACAAAATTTACTATGACTGTACCGCTCTAGGTATAATATTATATCCTCTTTGCTTTTACTATTTAAATTAAATAAAAAAAAGATTTTCACAACCAATTATATTTCACAAAAAAAAAATCCCCACAATCAAACGCTATAACGGTAAATAACTGTCCCAAGACTTAAACAGGTCGCTCTCAATGAAAAATAACCCCGACGTAGCCCAGAACGAAGTAAACTATACCCGTACTCTTTACCCAAACCGGGGGGCTGAGTGTTGAAAGGCGATGGGTATATGTTTGGGAGTGTGTCGTCTATTCATTAGTAGGTTCAGACGGGAATTGACATTTGGGACGTGGGGCGCGATTTTCCTTTTTGAGGTTTTTTTGAAATTTAAGCGGCATCTAGACGAGAATCTAGTTGTGTCTCGTTGGTGGCGAGTTTTTGTTTAGTTCATCACAGTTTGTATAATAGGTTTGTTTCCACATGTTGAATTTTATAACTAAATCTAGAAAATGAGCAATTTTTCACAATAAATTGGGAACTTAAAAAATATATGGGAATCCATACTCCATACTAATATTATAAATGCGAAAGTCTGTCTGTCTGTCTGTCTTTCTGTCTGTGTGTTCCCTCTTCACGCTTAAACCGCTGAATCGATTTAGATGAAATTTGGCATAGAGATAGGTTGAGTCCCTGAGAAGGACATAGGATAGTTTTTATCCCGAAAATCATCCCTTAAGAAAGTAAACAGCGGGGTGGAATTGAGATAATTCAAGTGCCTGCTAATTTGTGTGCATAATATGCTCAAATTTAGATTGCTATGAAAATTTTTCCAGGCGCTATTATTACTCTAGCTGCGGTTACTAAGTCCACGCAGACGAAGTCGCGGGCAAAAGCTAGTGAGTAATAAATGTGACGTTTTAAAGCAAAAGGTACCACATTGTCGCTTACCATAAGGACGAAAATTGCTTGTAATCTTTATACGAAAAGCCTGTCAGAGCGTCCTTATGGTAAGCGACAATGTGGTACCTTTTGCTTGAAAACGACACAAATACTTTTACTATTAGACAGAAGGATTAGATATATTAATAATTAAAGTTGTGGCTATAGAAGCGCTGGCTGCGTTCGGATTCTAACCTAACTTAGGGCCGATACGGACGGATTCTAACCTAACTTAGGGCCAATACGGACGTATTCTAACCTAACTTAGGGCCGATACAGACGTATTCTAACCTTAGGGCCGATACAGACGGGCTGCAACCCGACTAGGATTGTCAGTTTTTTTTAAATATATAGTATTTGGCGGTTTAAAGGATCAAAAAATAAAGTACACACAGAAAAAAATAAAGTATTTCTTTATTTATTACATACTAGCTTTTGCCCCCGACTTCGTCTGCGTGGACTTTGTAACCCCAGCTAGAGTAAGAATAGCGCCTGGAGAAAGTCTTATAGCAATCATCCAATTTGAGCATAATATGCACACAAATATTAGGCAACTCATTAATTATCTCAATTCCACCATGATTCCACCCCGCTTTTCATCCTCTTAAGGGATGAGTTTCGGGATAAAAACTATCTCTACGCCAAATTTCAACTAAATCGGTTCAGCGGTTTAAGCGTGAAGAGGTAACACACAGACAGACAGACAGTTTTTCACATTTATAATATGTGCCATTTTCAACCAAAAGGGTACTTATTGTCGCTTGTCGGTAAAGCGCTATTTCCAGCTTCAATTAGAAATCAACTTTATCGACAACCGACAATGTGGTACCTTTTAGTTGAAAATGTCACATATTAAGTATGGATTATTTATTTTGCTTGTTCTAGTTTCAGTTTAAAATAAAGTATTTTAGCATACTTTATGTGTTTCGTATTTCATAAAGTATACGGAGGCGTAATATAGTAAAATATATCACTAGATAGTATAAAACAGTCGCTTTCCGCTGTCTGTCTGTCCCTATGTATGCTTATATCTTTAAAACTACGCAACACGCAACGGATTTTGATGCGAATTTCACCTATCAATAGAGTAATTCTTGAGGAAGGTTTTAGTGTATAATTTGTAAAGGTGTAACCCGTGCGAAGCCGGGGCGGGTCGCTAGTATATTATATAGGTAATATGTCTAGCAACCCTAAACCACAGGACGGACATGCTATACATCAAAAATCATTTGCGTTTCTATGTGTGAACGTGCGTCTGTACACGCGTCATGCGTCATTGTGTGAGTTGCGTAAAAATAGTACTGAGCGGCTGGCAAACGGCCGTCAATCTGCTGTCGCGGGGCGAGGGCACTCGAGTCCGGGCGGGGCGGTGCGTGGCCGTTCTGTATGATAATACTACTACTCATGTGCCTAAACCCGACTGCAACTGGGAACCGGACGCCGTTGCAGTTGGCGTGCAGTCGGCATGCAGTGCCCATACAAGTTGCAGTCGGATTGCAGTCCATCTGTACCGGCCCTTACGCTTAAGACATACGCAGTATTTGTTAGGGACTGATAGATTTATCTGTGAGTGACATTTTTGTATAGGTATAGTATGTCGTATTGAGTTCGACAGTTCTAAGGGAATTTTAAAACTAACTTACGGTTATTTGTGGCCTGACGTTTCGAACGTGACATCCCACCACATACCATCGGATCGTGAGGTTGTGTTGGCAAAGTGACAACCCTAGCGTACAAGTTAATAATCAAGATCAAGTGCGGGCAGTTCGCAAAACCCGCGCAGCAAGATGTTGATACAATTCCTCGCCAGTCTGCCTGTGAACACGAACGTAACGTCACGTTCGAAACGTCAGGCCATAAATAAACGTAAGCTTGTACGCTATTAAGTCTCGTGTTAGTTTTAAAATTATGAGTGAAAAACGTGTTAGTTTAAATCACTATATAGGTAGTTCTAAGGGAAGTTAGCTCTTATTCTTCCCTGGGGGTCTAGATGACAATTGTTCTCAGAAAACGAAACGAAACCCTAATCCCTCTTTATCATTCTTCCATATTAGTGCGGTAGAGACAGATAGCGTTTGTTTCGTTTATCTGCGAACGATTGTTAACTTGGCCCCCAGGTCTCCCTATCTAACCCCCGTCTCCCCCTCTCCCCTTTACTAACCTAGCGCAGTACTGGCCATCCTCATGGTCTGAACTTGCATGTCATCCGGTGATTGGGCGAGCTTTCTCTTCCTAGGTCTCCCCTTTTGGCTTGGGCCGCCGTAGAACTGGGAGGGAGAGCCTTCGCCGTCCATTTCTTGGCACCTGGGGACATTATACAAACACTATTATTACTAAAACATAAAAAGCCCTTAAGTACTGGACCCGGGTATGTCCTTAAACGGACCCGGGTATGTCCTTAAACGGACCCGGGTATGTCCTTAAACTGCGTCCGGACCCGGATATGTCCTTAAACTACGTCCAAAAGAGAGGTATGGGCACTGTGAATGACATCTCGCTTTGTGTGGTAGGGCACAGGACAGCGGATGTCATTCTTTTTTTCATCTAGAGCAGAGCCCAACTGGGGAAGTATCTCCACCTTACAGAAAACCGCAGCCAAATAACACTAGACCCTACTCATAGTGTTGTGATCCTGCCGGTAAGTAAGGTTGCCAGAGCTCAACGAGGGAGAGGAGTGTTAGGGTCGGCAACGCGCGTATAATATCTCCGGTGCTGCAGGCGTCCATAGGCTACGGTGACTGCTTACCATCAGGCGGGCCGTATGCTTGATTGTCACCGACGTGGTATAAAAAAAAGTAGATAGACAGATGTTTATGTCAAAACCGGAGACAAGCGTTAGGCACAGGGCGGACACGCTATGCATCAAAAATCACTTGCGTTTCTATGTGTGAACGGCACGTCTGTACACGCGTCATGCGTCATAGTATGAGTAAGTTGCTTAAAAACAGTACTGAGCGGCCGGCAAACGGCCGTCAATCTGCTGTCGCGGGGCGAGGGCAATTCAGGGACCGGCCCGCTATCCCTTATCGGGGTTTTATAAGGGTATTGCATAAGGCTTAACTCACCATACCCTTTGCCAGACGAAACCCTTTGTTTTGGTTTTAAAAACCCTTATATAAAGCTACCACATTTGAGTAATCGGTAGCCCAAATACCCTTACAAAACCCTTATCATCCGCTCACCAACACCTTGCATATTGCTTATAAGGGTTAGCCTTATAAAGGGCTTCCCTTTTAGCATATAAGCGTGCTAATTTAAGTCGTCTACCTTGTTCATAAAGCACACATTACTTCGAATCCGAGCGATCGACGGCGGCGACGGCGGCGTTCTTTGACTAGGCACGTATTTTCTTTCCTTTTCATACACTACCGTAGATATATACTAATCCTGTCTCTTTCACGCAAAGGGAAACCTTTATAAAAAGCGCTTAAAGATAAGGGTAACCCTTATTAAGAGCTAGCCTTATTTTTGGTTAGCTTTTCGGTAAGGGTTAGTCAAAGGTAAGGGTATGAATGGGCTTGCAGTTCAAAAGGGAAAGTCTTTCAATGTGTTAGCCGAGTTTAAGTGTCGTCCATTGAAAGGGTTTTATCTCGGAAAGGGTTGTCCGGTCCCTGGAGGGCATTCGAGTCGGGGCGGGGCGGTGCGTGGCCGTTCTGTATGATAATACTATTACTTATTCTGTGCGTTAGGTGAGGATAACGGACAATCACTCGAAGTGTAGATAGTCAGGGAAGACATAGATCCAACTGGGGGCGTATTTAATTTCAGCTTAACCTAAGTACCTACCTATGGCAATGAGGACTACCGCGTTTAATTTCGCCGCTAGGGGCGCTAGTGTAGAGGTCTTTCAAAATGTCAAATGCATAGAAGTTTTGGGGGTTTCAAACTTATTTTACGGGAATTTTCAATCTTTATTCATAATTGTGGTAAATCTTTGTCCATCTTTAATTAATCATGGTAAACAATAGATATAGCTCAATAAATGTTGTTTAAAAAGAATGCCAAATTAAACAGGTTAAAAAATTACACATTAAGACGTTAAAATACCTTTTTGTATATTAGAACGTATTGATTTTATAAAAATAAGCATAGAAGAATTATGAGATCTGTTTTTCTGGACCTACATCTACAGTGGCGCCAACCGGTGAGCACAAAAACGGTAGCCCTCATTAATCATATTAATTACTAATCAGCTTCATAATCCTGCTCATAATGCGGCCGGTATTACACCAGGTTATATCCCAAACACGTCTCCTTAAGACAGTAAACTCCCGCACCCGCACAAGATAAACACCGTCAGGTGGTAGACGTTATTAGCTTAACAGGATCTTAGAGAAGCGCTGGATGACAGGGCACTGATCGTATCTTGGATAACCTCTTGGTTAATATAGGATCAATCTTGGGAAACACCTGTACCTACTTAGCTATAGATGCTATTATAATCGTAATCCTGCAGACCAGGATATCCTTTCATGCTTAGGGTTGCCATATGGAAGAATTAAATGTCCTGATAAAAATCCTGACATCACCCTAAAAATCCTGACATTTCTTGTAACAGAGATTTGGCGCGTAGCTTGCGCTCTGCGGTTGGTCATTCCTAATAATCCTGACACTTACAAAGTCCGGCCGCAATCCGGACAAAGGGTCAAAAATTACATGTCCGGACAAATCCTGAGGTATGGCAACCTACCCACCTTAGACAGCAGACTCCCTTATACAGACAGCACAAGTACGTCACGGTGGTAAACTACATATCTCATACCCGCACGACCAGTTGGCCGTTATGCCGCAGCGCTTTACTTACCTATATACACTATCATCATCATAGTCCTGCCCTTAATGCGGCCGGCAGTACACCAAATTATCCCTCATCCCGAACACATCCCCCTTAGACAGCAAACTTCCACAGGCCGCACACGAGAAACACGTAAGGTGGTAAACTGCGTCTCTTGCTCGCACGACCAGATCGTTGGCCGTTATGCCCGCGCGGCGCTTTACTTACCTATAATCATCATCATAGTCCTGCTCATAATGCGGCCGGCAGTACACCAAATTATCCCTCATCCCGAACACGTCCCCCTTAGACAGCAAACTTCCACAGGCTGCGCACGAGAAACACGTGAGGTGGTAAACTGCGTCTCTGGCTCGCATGACCAGCTCATTGGCCGTGATGCCGGCACCGCAGCGCGCGCAGCGCTTCACGCAGAACATTCTGGAACAATCGGGAAATTCTAACACATAGGGCGGACACGCTATACATCAAAAGTCGCGTTTCTATGTGTGAACGGCACGTCTGTACACGCGGCATGCGTCATAGTGTAAGTTGCTTAAAAATAGTACTGAGCGGCCGGCAAACGTCCGTCAATCTGCTGTCGCTGTCGCGGGGCGAGGTCATTCGAGTCGGGGCGGAGCGGTGCGTGGCCGTTCTGTATGATAATACTATTACTTATTCTGTGCCCTAGCGGACATGTTAATAAGAATAATATGGAAAGGTTTGACTGTACCATGGCGTCGTGGTTTATGAAAAAGTTGTTGTTCACTGAAATTTACCCGTATGGCACAACCCAACGACTTTTGAATTGAATTTGGAAAAAAGTTGCACGGAGCGGGTGAGTAATGGCTCTACACGATGGCCCAGCGTAGGCCAGTCCAAGGGACACATTTATTCGTTAGAGGGAGCTGAGCAAGTGATATTGCTATTGTATTCCACCACATAGCTGCGTCCCTTGGACTGGCCTACCTTGGAGCCATAACGTGCAACGTCGCGGACGCGTGCGACGGATCGGATTTTTCGCCCGCGCCGGCCCGCTCGTGCACTCACGCCAAGCTAGCTGACGCCCCTAGTATACGTATGTTTAACTACACATCTTCAATATCTTCATTCGATTCTAAACGAAACGTATATAATATAGAAGCTTTTAAAGTAACGATAATATTTAATCAATATTTGAAGCATCGGCACAACATACGGTATAATTGCAATGTTATCTTACGGCGCGTGTGTCAAAATGTCATGTTGGCTGACAGGTAGGGTCGGCTAACACCCTTAACTGAATATGTAAACCTTATATACCCTTCGAATAAGATTTACAATTGATTGTCAGCAGTGTGGACGATGGTACAATAATTTAAAAAAAGGCACACAGGTGTTAGCTTTCCATCGCGCGGATCACAAGGTGCATCCACTCCGCAGTTGACTTTATCTTTTGTGGAGAAAAACTGGGCAACAGTAAGTGACTAGGGCCACTTGCACCATTCCCTAACCCGGGGTTAACCGGTTAAACCTAGAGTTAACATGTTTACCAGTTAAATTTGACACTGGGTTAAAGGTTAACCCCGGGTTAGTGGTCTTGCTACATAGAAGTTTAAAGTGGTGTAGGATAGGCAAGTTTATCGCGGCGCCGGCGCTGACGTCTCGTCGCCACAAGCCTTTAGCGACATTTTTAAATTCACCTCTTTTTGCTTCAGATAAAATCTTATTGCGAACCAGTGATTATTTAAAGAAAACTTAAATATGGTTGAAAATACAAAATAAAACAATGGTAGTTAATATTATATTTCAGTAAACATTAACAAAATATGAAAGTTAATAAATCGCACTGCTTTTTTAGCAATTCGCATTTTTTCGCTTTTAAGCTTAAATTTCGCATTGCAAATGAATAAAACATCTATGAGAGCTTAAAATCTCAAATACATTCTTCGAGTAACTGTTTTTATGTAGTTTTTCTAGGCACCTAAGTATTAAGTCTGGCAAAACAATTTTGACAGTAGAAAAACGTGGAAAATTTTAAAAAGGTGGGAGGCGCTTTGGACCGATCTTACCATACAGATTTTGAATGACGCGCCTTCTTCTGATGATAACTTATTTTGACAGACTACAGCTTAAATAATTATAAATATTCAAATCACATTCACTCATTTTTTCATTCACTAGGAACACTATGTAATTTTTACACAATGTAATCAATCATTCATCGCAATTTTCCTGCACAAACGTTGCCAAAATTATATAAAATTGACATTCCATTGAGGAGGAGATGAGCGGAGATCAGAGGAGGCGTGCAGGAATCAATAGCATTGGTGGAACATCTCTTCTCTGCTCCGCTGGCCTACAACGATCGGTTGTATCCTCTCTTCACCGCCTCAGTGGAAGGGCCTTAGAATTATAGTTATACTATAAGTATAGTCTTCATCTTTTCAAATTACTTTTTCGTCTAAGACGGTAATCTGTTAAACAAAAGCCATTGTCTGTTTTGTGCGAGCGGTCGGCCATTGTGTGCCATTGTGTGTGAGCGCCGCACACGCCGTGGCACGAGCCCCGATAACGGTCTTAGACGAAAAAGTCATTTGAGATGATGCAGACTATATAGGTAGTTTACCTATAATAGTCCTCCTTGCAATAGATGTTGCCGTCCCTCGAGAAGCACGTTAACTCCGAGTCTAGGGGCAGCCGGCACTCGCAGCAGCGGAGACAGGAGCCGTGCCATTGCCGGTCTACAGCCAGCAGGTAGTATCTGTGGACAGGACAGGTTGGTCAGTCGAGGGGCAGGGGGCAGGAGCCGTGTCATTGCCGGTCTACCGCCAGCAGGTAGTATTTGTGGACAGGACAGGTTGGTCAGTCGAGGGGCAGGGGGCAGGGGGCAGGAGCCGTACCATTGCCGGTCTACAGCCAAAAGGTAGTATCTGTGGACAGGAGAGGTTGGTCAGTTGAGGGGTAGGGGGCAGGAGCCGTGCCATTGCCGGTCTACAGCCAGCAGGTAGTATCTGCGGACAGGACAGGTTGGTCAGTCGAGGGGCAGGGGCAGGAGCCGTGCTATTGCCGGTCTACAGCCAGCAGGTAGTATCTGTGGACAGGAGACGTTGGTCAGTCGAGGGGCAGGGGCAGGAGCCGTGCCATTGCCGGTCTACAGCCAGCAGGTAGTATCTGTGGACAGGAGAGGTTGGTCAGTCGAGGGGCAGGGGGCAGGGGGCAGGAGCCGTGCCATTGGCAGTCTACTGTGGACAGGAAAGGTGAGTCTAAGAGAAGAATAAACGAACTCAACGTATTAGAAAAATTGATTATGAGCATAGGTAAAAATAGAAATAAAAATGTTTTTCTACTTCACAACTTCATTCTATAATCCAATTATAAGAATGGGATGCCAATTATAACGATTTAATAGCCTGTGATCATTGCGGTAGGCGGTAGGGGTATTGATATTTTTGACCCTCACATTGCTAGGTTTAAGAAATGCTTGGCTGGCAATGCTGGCATCCTCTTCTCTCACTGATTGATGACATGCTCTTTTAAACCGTGATGGAACTTATGCTACACATATAAAAAACGCAATCCCCATGAAAACTGGTGGCCGTGACACTATTCAAACCGAACAAGTAGACCGTCCGTAAGCGCCAAATTGAATGAATGCCCTCAGACCGAACAAGTAGACCGTCTGTAAACGCCAAATTGAATGAATGCCCTCAGACCGAACAAGTAGACCGTCCGTAAGCGCCAAATTGAATTAATGCCCTCAGACCGAACAAGTAGACCCTCCGTAAGCGCCAAATTGGATTAATGCCCTTTTACCACTCCCTTGAGGACGTAAGCGCCATATATGCACATGTTGTTTACGCACTTTCAAACCAGGTTTATCACTGACAACGCATATTGCACATTTAGACGTAACCGCCATACAAAAGCATGACGCTTACGCAGTGGCGTAACTAGGGGGGGCAGGGGGGCAAGTGCCCCGGGCGCCATCCAAGGGGGGGGGGGCAAAATGGGCAAAAGGCAGCAGCAGGGAAACTTGTCAGTCGTCAGGGGGCGCAAATTTGGTGACTGCCCCGGGCGCCATAATATTCTCTAGCTACGCCCCTGCGCTTACGCCTTTCCAAGTTAGCCGTGAAGTTAGCCAGACGAATCCCTGATAAAAAGCATATTATTGAACACTAGCTTTTGCCTGCGACTTTGTCTGCGTGGAGTTAGTAATTTGGGTAGCTTATTTTTTATCCAATCTGATTTTCATCGATTCCCCATACAAACTTCCACCCCCCTTTTTCACCCCCTAAAGGATGACTTAAATAAAAACTACCCTATGTCCTTCCCCGGGACTCAAATTATCTCTATACCAAATTTTAACTAAATCGTTTCAGCGGAGTGAAGAGGTAACAGACAGACAACACTTTCCCATTTATAATATTAGTCTGGATTTAGACATAACCCGACGCTTACGCCCTTTTAATCCTGGGTTATAATAAAATAAATAAATAAATAAATTTTATTGGACATTCTTACACAGATTGACTAAGTCCCACGGTAAGCCCAAGGAGGCTTGTGTTATGGGTACTCAGACAATGATATATATAATATATAAATACTTAAATACATAGAAAACACCCATGACTCAGGAGCAAATATCTGTGCTCATCACACAAATAAATGCCCTTACCGGGATTCGAACCCAGGACCATCGGACAGGCAGGGTCACTACCCACTAGGCCAGACCGGTCGTCATCTAGTAACGCATATTGAACACTAAAGCTAGGTTTAGACTAGCAATAACTTGCATGCAATTTACGTTACAAAAATCAAAATTAAAAAATTCAAAATTCTTTTATTTTTTAACAAGGTTTATCCTGGGTGTCGAATCCTCCTTTTAAGTTTGACACTTATGTAGGTATTGGCTCTTTCATACAATGGTGAAAAAAAATTAAAAAATGGGTTTGACAATATTATAACTAAAACTAAACATTGCAAGTATTGAGTTCTAATTTACATTTCGTTACATTGCCGACTACTAAGGTAAACTGCATTCAAAAGTTTGATCAGACAACCGCAATGTAACGTAAATTGCATCCAAGTTCTTGCTAGTCTGAAGACTAAACCTCGCTTTTTAAACTTAAGGGGATCCCATGCCCCAATGACCTTCGATTTGAATCCCTTAGTTTTCTTAACTTTTTTGTAGCTTATCATATTAACAGCAACGGATTTTAGCAATATAGTATCCCATATTTACTTCATGGTTCATTGTTTTCGAAATATTTGGCATCAAAGTTGAAAAATTTTAGGCCAAAAAACTGGTTTTCTGGCCATAACTTTTGTGTTAATTAGTTTAAAATTAAAACCTTAGACAAATTTTTAGAGAAATCTAAGACGAACCCAAATATGTAGATTTCATATAAGTAATATCTTTCACAGCAATCGAGATACGAAAAAAGTGTTTTTTTAGACAATGTTTAAAACAATCATAAATAAATAAGTATTCATCTTTTTCACAATCCGGTAGACAAAAATGAAGATAAAAGATTGAAGAACCGATAGCCGCTTGTCTTATAATTCTATATGTAGTGCAAAAGTAGGAGATACGATTCAAAACTTGTCAAAAATCGATGAAAACCTCAGGTAGCCCCTTAAGCGCCACGCATTCGCAAATTCACTACTTAAGCGTTTCCTCACCTATCCTGTATCCGCCCCCCGCACCCCGCGCACTCGTCCGGCACCCCCGGCGACCCCTCCGAGTCTCTGTCCTTCAGCATCGCTTCTTGCTTAGGCCGTTGGAGTTTGGACTCTATGTCTCAAATAACAAGGTCCAGAACTGGCGGAGATGCGGTCGAGTCGGCCATGATGTCTTGGGTCCTGCATTAACGAAAGATTTTTATAAATATTACACTTGAATTGTTTCAAAAAGCTATTATCTATATACACACATCAGAAACTATGATGCGTTCAAGAACCCCTAATGAGGGCTATCGTTTTTTTGCTCACCAGTTGGCGCCTCTGTTGATGGTGGTCCAAAAGACTAAAGAACAGCTGTCAGTCATTGAAGTGACAAGTGACATTTCCAAGTATGGAAAAGACCACCATCTACACTAGCGCTCCTAGCGGCGAATTCATACGCGTTAGCCCTCATTAGTCTCATTACGGCTTACGGCTAATAGCATAAAAATCTGTTTAAATACAACAAAAAAAAGTGTGTGCATGTAATCTTTACGCGCGATTGAAGTAAAACTTCTTTGACGATGACGTTTATCGCTATGTTGGCACTTCGACGTGTGTCCTATTGTGCGTGTGTCACTACTGAGCGTTACTTCCGTCAGATAAAAACTGAGTTACCCGTTAGTCGCGCCTAAATAAGTTTTATAATAAATAGAGTGACGCGGACGTGGCAGGTCCAGACGGAGATGGTGACACATTCATCAGTAACTGGTCAGAAATAGCACAACAACGGGAGTTGTGGAGATCAAGGGGAGAGGCCTTTGCACATCAGTGGGACACTATAAAGAACTGATAAAAAAAACCCGGCCAAGTGCGAGTCGGGACGCGCACCGAGGGTTCCGTACTTTTTAGTATTTGTTGTTATAGCGGCAACAGAAATATAGGTACATCATCTGTGAAAATTTCAACTGTCTAGCTATCACGGTTCATGAGATACAGCCTGGTGACAGACAACCGAACATATAGTGTCCCGTTTTACCCTTTGGGTACGGAACCCTAAAAACAACAAATTTCTTAAATTGCCGATTTAAATTTTCACTTAGTTTTTTTTTTCAACTATAAAGCTTCTCATACACTTATTTGTTGCTAATTTGCAAAAAAAAATTACATACAAATCGCCATGTCAAAAAAAATCGGACAGACAAAGTAAGTATTTTTGCCTAAACTGAAAAGGCGACCTTCGCTTCGTTAGGTCAATAAATATATATAAATATGCAGATAATATAACTACATGTAAAGAAAAACAACCCAAGAAATGCTCTCGCTATTACCGTAGGCCCGCTTCAAACAAAAAGGAAAAAAAAATTCCATTGTCTTTAAGACGTCGGGAGACAGCATAAACTATGGACTTAAAAGATATGTGTCCTTACTAGGAAAAGGGACCTTCACACGATTGACGCTTAAGTTGCAAAACATCACATTTCATTTATATTCTTCTTAAAAAGAACGTAAACGCCAACTGTGCTAAGGTTTTTACCGGATTTTTTTTATTTATTTTTAGGTCCGCTTCATATGAATTACATTATTCCCATTGTATACAGAAGGACGGAATAATGATATGCTAAATAAGTTATTGTATATGCAGAAAGGAATATTAAACATATTTATTCGTATAAACGCCATATTCTAAAGTTACTTAACATTCGGTTAGATTGTTTTTAGATGGCTGACTAACAATTTTCTTACTATTGACAATAAAAAAATAACTACAAGTGACTTAAAAAAAACCTTAAAAGTTATAAAAAATATAAAAAAACCGGCCAAGTGCGAGTCGGACTCGAGCACGAAGAGTTCCGTACCATTACGCAGAAAGGCAATAAAATCACGTTTGTTGTATGGGAGCCCTACTTAAATATTTATTTTATTCTGTTTTTAGTATTTGTTGTTATAGCGTCAACAGAAATACATCATCTGTGAAAATTTCAACTGTCTAGCTATCACGGTTCATGAGATACAGCCTGCTGACAGACAGACGGACAGCGGAGTCTTAGTAATAGTGTCCCGTTTTTACCCTTTGGGTACGGAACTCTAAAAACGGAAAACTTGCCTAGAGTTAGACCAAGATAAGTCTGCAACGATTTTACGACACGGAGTACAAGTGTTATTATACCTACGTCATAATCACATAGAAGTTTGACGTTTAAAATAACACTTGCACTGCGTGTGTGCTATCAAATTCGTTACAGACTTTCCTTGGTCTAACTCTATATTATATTTGTACTAGCTTTTGCCCGCGACTTCGTCTGCGTGGACTTAGTAACCCCAGCTAGAGTAAGAATAGCGCCTGGAGAAAATCTCATAGCAATCTAAATTTGAGCATATTATGCACACAAATTAGCAGGCACTTCGTTAATTATCTCAATTCCACCCCGCTTTTTACTTTCTTCAGGGATGATTTTCGGGATAAAAACTATCCTATGTCCTTCTCAGGGACTCAACCTATCTCTATGCCAAATTTCATCTAAATCGATTCAGCGGTTTAAGCGTGAAGAGGGAACACACAGACAGACAGACAGACTGTCGCATTTATAATATTAGTATGGATATTGTACCCTGACAGGATTTTATTTGGCGTTTGCCATGTTGCGGATTTTCAGTGGAACTCCTTTATAAGGAGACTCTTTGGCATCTAAGACGTTGAGGCGGTTTTCTTCAAACGATTCAATCACTTAAGGGGCCTACTGATTACGAGTCCGCGGGACGATATCGGCCTGTCAGTCGTTCGGAACTGTCAAATAAATAAATAAATAAATATTATAGGACATTCTTACACAGATTGCCTAAGTCCCACGGTAAGCCCAAGGAGGCTTGTGTTATGGGTACTCAGACAACATTATATATAATATATAGATACATAGAAAACACCCATGACTCGGGAACAAATATCTGTGCTCGTCACACAAATAAATGTTCTTACCGGGATTCGAACCCAGGACCATCGGCTTCACAGGCAGGGTCACTACCAACTAGGCCAGACCGGTCGTCACAAATGTGAGAAGTTATTCACAAATGTTTGTTCCGTGATGATGAAATGTGACTCCTGCTCGAAAGCGCTATTTAATTAAGGCGGTTCACTGAGCCAGTATGCGAAAAATCTCCTTATATGATTATGTTTTTCTAAGAGGCGTTGATATTCGTAGACGTGGAAAAAATATATGTAGGTCTTGGCTATATTATCTTTAACAACATAGCTTCCGATACACGAATTATGACACTTCACTCGATACAATTAATTCCCAAAGTAACCTCTAACTCGGACTTTTAATCCTACTTTACTCGGTTATTTATTATGTGATACTATAAACAAAAAAAGAAGAAAAAACAGTCTTAACTTAAATAGTAATTTCATAGCTTTAGAATTTCGATATTGTAAGGTAACGTTTTTAAAATAAATAAAAACCGACTAAATTCGATCAAAATTGACACTTGGCGCGTATGTTCTTTCCTGTTCTTTCTTGTGAAATGTGACAAAGACAGCGGCAAACCGATGGAACGGCCTTAACAGTTAATATTTTGGCTAAATTTAAAGTAAAACTGAACTGAACTTCCTACTGACACTGAACATCCTAAACTAACAGGTAAATGACTATAATATGATCGTAAATTACATTTACAAGCATGGTCAAAGTAAGTAAGTAGGTACACATAATACAATAACTTCTCACATACGTCATTGTTTTCCGGACTAAAAAAACCCCTAATTATAATTATTATAAATAATCTGCTTTTATGGTGACCCCACGCAAAACGCACTATTATGTATAAGGACGTAAGTGACATATGGAACTTTATACAGATACGCCCTGCTTTCAATGGACATACGATCGTTCTTTTGGAAAGGTAGCAGTGAACATTGCTCAAAACATTCATAGGAAAATAATTAATTATATCACTAGTCCGTTGGACACGCTTCTTGGCTCCGCCGAAAAAAACAAAACAAAAAATTTGGCTTCCACTATAATTGGACGACTTACACGAAACTTAATTTACTATTGTTACTGGGGAACATTATAGGTATAATTTTACTTACTGTCTTGAGGGTGTGGTCTTTGGTGGTACCTAAAAACATCTTGTGGATTTACTTCAAAAACGTTACTTAAAATATTGGTGGATTTTCTATGCTATATTAATTTAACTGATTTTAATAGTATTACAACTATGGCAACAAGAGTGAATAGACATATTTTAGGTAAGCATGATCCATCCTAGACTGCATCGGCACTTACCATCAGGTGAGATTGCGGTCAAATTGCCTTTTTGTAATGCCAATGCTACGGGTAGGCGGAGAGAAATAAATGTAAACGCTGTTAAATAATAAACTTAATTTATTCTCCCGAAATTCCGCCGCAAGCATACGAAAACGTCGTAGGGTAGGGTACGTTTGGGCCGGCACTGATTTCGCTCCGAGCTATTGTCCACCACGCAAGTACTCCCCTGATGCTGCTGGAGTCACCGCGGGAGGGAGACGGGCGCGCTGAGGGACGTCAGCATCGGCCGCTCAAGAACCGGAACTGGTCTGCTGGCTACCTTTCAGCCGTAACTACGTTCCCCAATGGGGATTTTTAACACTAAAACGAATAATTAGTACTGAACTACGGAACTTATTTTCCGTAAGAAATTAATTTCGCCGGCTACGTTTAGGGTCGCGTTGCACGGAGGCAAAGCGAACGTGCGCCGGCGTCGAAAGCTAGATCTCTCTCCTCGCAACGTTTTAATACTAGTTATAGTTAATACCTAATACCTTGCATTCGTAAGCGTTAATATGTTGAATCATACCTTTTTATACAGAAGGGCACAATTTTGTAGCCTATCCTCTAATATGCGATTTAAGTTACAAGTATTTTGCCGTTTTTTAGCAGTATTTTAAAAACCTTACAACGTAACTCAGTTAAAAGTGAGATAACACTAACAACACGTATACCGAATATAATTCCACAATATCGACTGCCAATCAAAAGGCTATAAAAACGGAGAAAAACTTTAACAAAACCGCTATCGAGCTCTAATTGTATAAATATTTGATAAAGTTTTACGACGTTTTAGCACAATCGATAGTTTTACGAGGCGGGGCCAGTAAAAATAACCAAACACTAATTAACTACTAAAGCTCTGATTTAAACTTTCACGGTTTTTACTCATTATCATTCACAACGACGGGACTTACGGCGCGATTCGGGAAATGAATTAGAGATTCACTGAATTATTTTAAAGCGCATCACACGTATTTCACGTATTTAGAGATTCACTAGATATGAAATAGTAAAGATATGGCGACGTTTCACGGCAAAAGGTACCTTATAAACTGGAATCTTGGGCGTCGCGAGGGTTTCAATGCACGAGCGTTAAACAAATTTTGCCCCCGAGTGAAACACAAAATTTTTCACCACACCAACTTGAAGAATATGAACTGTAAGATATCAAACAAAATTAAACGAAAACAAATCCAGAGTGCAGCGAAAAAAAATCCTTCTCGGGAAACTGCGAACGAGCCTACAATAAAATGTGTAATGACTCATCCATACTAATCCATACTAGTAATCAATACTACAATTATAAATGCGAAAGTCTGTCTGTCTGTCTGTCTGTCTGTCTGAGTGTTACCTCTTCACGCTTAAACCGCTGAACCGATTTAGTTGAAATTTGGTATACAGATAGTTTGAGTCCCGGGGAAGGACATAGGATACTTTTTATCCCAGAACTCACCCCTCAAGGAGGTGGAAATTTGTATGGGGAATCAATAACCGCTGAACCGATTTAGATGAAACTTGGTATGGGGATAGTTTGAGCTGTGGGAAATGATATAGAATAACTTTTATCCCCGAAATCATCCCTTAAGGGTGTAAAAAATGGGGTGGAAATGTATAGTGTGGACCAATTTGGGGGTAAAAAAGGATGGATTAAAAAGCAGATTTGTTTAAGAATTAAGGTACCCAAATTACTAATTCCACGCAGACGAAGTCGCGGGCAAAAGCTAGTTTATTATAAAACCATTATCTCTACGGGGGTTTTTGTTATTACTTACGAATACCGATTCGGGAACACATACCAGGAAAGTGCGGTTATTAAATTTAACTTCATTCTGATAAGGTTTATTACTGTTATGCACGACGTTAAAATGTCGTAACTACATTTAAATTTAATTGTCACTTACGTTATTTTAACCTAAGGTGGCGTCGAGCTGCTTAGTTTTAAAACTCTTATCGGGTACGCAGAAAAAACTAAAAACTTTATTTTTATTGTTATATACGTGTTAACATAATATTAGAATGTAGTTGAGTTTTTAATATTTAGAGTAAAAGTAATGATTGTAATTAAATTTTGATAACAAACAAGACATACCGAACAAAAGTTTTACGTATAGTTAAAATAAATATGTATTTGAAATACTGACTGTTTATCAAACCAAACTAGCAGTAGTAAAAAAATAATTATCACAAAAACTAATAATATTTAAAATGTTTAACACTGTTTCAGGTGAGTTGGGTGAGCCCAGGTCATATTTTACTACTACTAGCAGTAGTAAAAAAATAATTATCACAAAAACTAATAATATTTAAAATGTTTAACACTGTTTCAGGTGAGTTGGGTGAGCCCAGGTCATATTTTACTACTACTAGCAGTAGTAAAAAAATAATTATCACAAAAACTAATAATATTTAAAATGTTTAACACCGTTTCAGGTGAGTTGGGTGAGCCTAGGTCATATTTTACTACTACTACTAGCAGTAGTAAAAAAATAATTATCACAAAAACTAATAATATTTAAAATGTTTAACACCGTTTCAGGTGAGTTGGGTGAGCCTAGGTCATATTTTACTACTACTATTAGCAGTAGTAAAAAAATAATTATCACAAAAACTAATAATATTTAAAATGTTAAACACTGTTTCAGGTGAGTTGGGTGAGCCTAGGTCATATTTTACTACTACTACTAGCAGTATTAAAAAAAAAAATATCACAAAAACTAATAATATTTAAAATGTTTATTAACACCGTTTCAGGTGAGTTGGGTGAGCCTAGGTCATATTTTACTACTACTACTAGCAGTATTAAAAAAAAAATTATCACAAAAACTAATAATATTTAAAATGTTTATTAACACCGTTTCAGGTGAGTTGGGTGAGCCTAGGTCATATTTTACTACTACTACTAGCAGTAGTAAAAAAATAATTATCACAAAAACTAATAATATTTAAAATGTTTAACACCGTTTCAGGTGAGTTGGGTGAGCCTAGGTCATACTTACTACTACTGCTAGTGTCAGAAGTGACGTTTTTGGTTGAACGTAAATGTCACTTTTAACAATGACAGAAGACAATGGAGTCAGAGTGATCCTGCCTGTGAAGCCGATGGTCCTGGGTTCGAATCCCGGTAAGGGCATTTATTTGTGTGAAGAGCACAGATATTTGTTCCCGAGTCGATGTTTTATATGTATTTAAGTATTTTTATAAGTATTATATATACCGTTGTTTGAGTACCCACAACACAAGCCTTCTTGAGCTTACCGTGGGACTAGTCAATTTGTGTAAGAATGTCCTATAATATTTATTTATTTATTTCTACCTATCAACACGCCTATTTGTGTGTCAAATTTACTAATTGTTCACAAAGCTAATACCTCTTCTAATGACTTTTCTAGCACTATACGTACATCCACACAGCGTCTTTCAACTGTTCACGTCAACATCAAAACAGGGCTATACTGTTCACGCGCCTTTCACCAGTATTTCTACATTTTCCTATTTTCTTTGTTGCACTTTTTAAACAGCCCTATACACATTTCCGCGATTTCTTCACCACCACTACACACCTATAGGTATATGTCAATAATCTTTAAAAACTGATTTTTTCGCACTTTTTACGTACATCCAAAACCGTATAAGCAATATTTTCTTGCTTTTTCCCCGACTACCTCGGTACGTTTGTCCCGTCGGGGTCGCAGGACACAGCCAGCCTCCGGGTTTGGCCCCTCCCTCGTTGCTAGGGGACCGGGGGTCGGACGTGACTATATTCCATCCACACCCGATTTAATAGTATTAAGGGTAGAATTTATAGGTATGGGCGCGGGAGTTGAACGCACATCGACCAAATCATGTAAAAACCGTGAGTTTTTGAAATTAGTACTCTTTCGTACCGATAGCAAGTTCAACCGGCCAACTGCAAGATGGAATGAAAAGTTTTTTCAAGGTTTAATCTTTTTTACTACACCAGCTCGTAAAAACTCTCTTGCTTCAAAAACTGTTAAGAAAGCTGAATTTTATAGTAGTGGCATAGCAAACTGATTAAAATTTCGAAATGTGTATTCACGTTGGCTTATACATACATATAATTGACTTTTAATTGATGATTTTGAACGATAAATATTTAATAACGTTTATTTGAATTGGATTTGTAATGTAGTTAGTATTTTCCTCGTGTTGATGTGGTGAAAATTTTGTTTTCACTCGGGAGCAAATTTTGTTTAGGTAACCCTCGTGTCGTGAAACCCTCGCTCAAGATTCCACTTTTCGAACTACTCGCAACGATCGTGGTTCCAATTAGGAATCTTTCGCTTGCTCGGATAAATATTAGCACGAAGTGTTAAACAACAATTCGATTTTAATGGTACGAAAAAAAGTGAAATCTACACGGGAAATCTACGTTATCTGATACCCAGATGAGACTGTTGGCAACATATAGCATTTTCTATGAGCGACTACCCGCCAGCCTCAGAAACGAAACTTCCAATGACAAGTTTGCACACGAACTGAAAGAACTTTTGATAGAAATGCCGCTATATTCAGTTAAAGATATAGCCAGAAATAATTTATTATGTTATAATTAAATTGATTTTATACCTATTTTATTATTGTGACATTTAATTTAATTTGATATGAATTGACATTGCCATTAATATTCTAGCTATTAAGATCGCTGACATTTAATATATTTTTATTTTGATATAAACTCTGATGAAGTTACTTTATATCTTAGTATTTTTTGTAAATATTTTTGTTTTCTGATGTTTTTTTCTCTTGTTCTTGACATTCGACAATAACTAGGTTGGCCCTAGCTATGTATACATTGACATCTCTTTTTTTGTGACATTTGTTTTATTTATTTATTTTATATTCTATTATTTGATTTCTGTTCTAATCTTAAGTTGACGATCTTTTAGTGAAAGCCTTTGTTTTATCCCTTTTTGTAAAATACTGTGACTTTTTCTTTAAGAAATAAATATATCTAATCTCATCTAATCTAATCTGTAGCTTCAGAAAACCACTCGTCTGCCAGCTTTCAAATGGTCGGAAAGTCAGTCTGCCGAGCATTTCAAAGGTATACCCATATACTGATGACGTAACTTTGAAATGGCCATACAGGAACTGACAGACGAGTGGTTTGTGGTTTCTGAAGCTACACGTAAATTCCTATCTGTTGCCAGTGCCACCAGTCTCATCTGGGTATCAGGGCCATAATAACCGCGAAAATCGAAGTTGCGGGCACTCTGTCGCTCTAATTACGCCTTCATTGGAGTAAAAGAAAGATCCCCGCAATTTGCGAATTTCGGTTTTCGCGGTAGCCGCCCAGATGACGTAAATTTCACTATTTCTTGTCATCGGTAGTGGTAGGTACTATTTTTCGTGCTTAGGCCAATTCTAATTTTTTTACAATTTTTTCGAAACCTAGCATTACTTTTATGAATGTGCCATGGGAGCTATCAGGATATCAGATGACGTAGCAGATCGTACGGTCTCAGCCCGTACTATAAGTATGTGGAAACGCTCCAAAAGTTACATTTTTATTATAAATCGGAACAATAAACACAGAAATCAAGTCGCTAAACGATTCCATCAACTCGCCCACGATCGGGTTTAGCTTAATGAGAGCAATTAGCAGGCACGCGGCTAATTACTGTGCGCAGGCGCAAAAAGACCGTATGTTACAAGACCTGACCGTGGCGACGAAAACGCCGTATGTCACAAGATCTTGTACGCGCGTTGAACGGTGTGGTACGTTCTGGCCAGCTTGACCAGGAATATATGATCATTCACGCGCCATGTTACGGAAATAATTTCATTGGAACTTTATCATACTAAACTGAACTGTAACCACATACATGAGAATAAACAGCGCCCTCTTGACAATGATCATATATTTCTTGTCGGGCTTTACATTGTCAGGACAAAAAGGCGCGCAATTCATATTTTCTAAGACTGCGCTGTTGACAGAGTTACCGCAAAATGTATGCTGTTCAGCGCCATCCCATTTTCCTGTCAAATTCGAAGCACGAAATGGGGTTTGCAACTGTTAAAGGTTTGCAGATATGGCGCCATCATAGCTTGCCCCTTTTTCTATGAGATTTGGCTTAAAGGGCTGGCATCCAGGGCATTAGAAAAACAAAAATTTGACACAATTCTAGCTATTGACAGGGCAAGCTATGCTGGCGCCATCTAATTATTTCGACCGGCCAACCCCATTGTCTTAGACTTTACAAAATCAATCGGCCTGGTTCGAACTTCAAGAGTCAAATATTAGGTCTAGATAGGTACGATGTCAGTTTCAAAAGTGACGTTACTTCAAACAAGACATATCCGGAGGAGTTGCTTGTCGCCCGCCATCTTGGTGATAATTAGCTAGCCATACACGCACGGATTTGCCCGTCGGATCTGCCTAAAAGATGTGTCTGGCGGACACATCCGTCAATGTGTGGCGAGAAATAGACACAGATTTGTCCGCCGGATGCCCGTCCGCTGCCCATCTGTGTCTATTTCTCGCCACACATTGACGGATGTGTCCGCCAGACACATCTTTCAGGCAGATCCGACGGGCAAATCCGTGCGTGTATGGCTAATAGCTATCGAGTCGTGATTTTTTTGTTTTTGATCGTTACCGTTGTTTAAAGTGTAATACATAGCTCAATATGCAGTAAAATAATGTGGAAGTGTGCGGATAATGAAGAATTAATCTAGATACGCGTTTTAGATAGATATGATAGATTAGATATGTACCAAATTTCATTAGTGTCCAAGAGATTTCGCAGTTTGTCCTATTCCGATTGTGTTGGATGGAAGTAAAATGCAAGAAAAATGTGTTTTTCTGTATTTATTATTTTATTATTTATGTAATAAAATCATTTATACCTAAAAAACTACATACCTACAACGCAAAACTCTCCTGCAGTTCTTCATAGGCGCCTTCCGACATTCGATATTGGAAAAAGGCGCTTCCGATCATAGTGTTGGTAGAAACTCGAGAATTTGAGTCTAAATTTGTTTATGAAATTTTGCGCTTAAGAAACTTTCGAGTCTTTCAAGTCTCAAGTTGAATCGGTCTTTTTGAAGCTCTACTTTAAATGACGAGCCTCCGAACAGAGGGCCTACCGCGAACCACGTTCGACGTGTTACCTCCCTGTCACGCTTACATACGAATTTAGAAGTGCGACAGAGAGGCAACACGGCGAACGTGCTTCGCGGTAGGCCCTCAGAGATCATCAATTAGGTAGGTACGTTTTATCTAAATTAACATAAAATTGACATTGTATGATTTGTGATACCTAATAACTCACGATTCATGAATTTTACCTCAAGATATTTTTTTAAATTAATGAAGTTGTATTAGGAGGGCTCGTCTGTGCAAAAAACTCGGGTCACTAACAATATGAAAAGACTCGGGTCACTAACACATTGAAATTACTCGGTCACTAACAAGTTCAAAATACTCGGGTAACTAACAAGTTCAAAAGACTCGGGTCACTAACAAGTTGAAAAGATCCGGGTCACTAACAAATTGAAAATAACGACTTAATTAAAGGAGTGAAAAACATATTCGGGTTTTAGAGGATACAGTAGTGGTAATTTTTCCATACAAACGTTCTCGACATTTTCCTCTGGATTTTGGCCCTAGATGTTTTTTTATATGAACTATATTACCAGTATCTGTGTCTGTGCGTTTTGCTTTTTTGATATTCTTGTTTTTATAAGAAAGGTTACTTCAAACAGCGCTAAAAACGGCCAAATAAATGCGCCGTAAATAGGCGCCTGCCATACAAAATCGGCCACAATAAAAGCAAAAATGAAAACGGTCAGACGCAGATGATTTTCCTTTTTTTCATTGCGTTCCCATTTCGTTACAATTGGTTAAGTGTTTGAGGAGAAAAATTTCGAGAGAAGCCTCGATTTCTGAGATTTTTACGCAAGATTTTTCGCCTAAGCTGCGGTTGTCCTTATCTCATTAATGTTAGGAGCCGTCCTCGTCAGCGCAACGGGGCTATATAAGGGGCTCTGTCACAGAATAAATAATAGTACTATACTAGATACTAGGTACATAAGATTCACTAACAGAACGCGCCTATTACGACAGATATGACCGCTAGGTGGCGCAAGCGCGAGCAGGCGTCCGTTCCTTACCAACCACTATGGCTAGACACCAAAATTGGTGTGGGCCGCGTGTACTTGTAGCGACGCGACGAAATCGCGGAGTGAACCACGCCTGGCTCTGCTAATAATATCCTCTTAAACAACGCTAACTAGATATTAGTATAGGGACCGTGCGCGTTGGAGGGTCTGCCGTCTTGTGGCCTGAATCGGAACCATAAACATGTACATCACATGTACATTGACAGTGCTGCCATCTTGTGGGCTACTTTGGAAGCATAAACTACTCATTTACGCCTCGCGCCAAAAATCTGACGTCTGTGCTGCCCCCTACAGTTTATGCACGCTCCCTATAGGTGGAAATATGTAGGTTAGGTGTCTCTCGTTAGTCTAGAACTGTAGATTTATAAATAAGCCCTAGATCGGTACCTTGGCCCTCGTAGCTAATGCTTAATGTCTTTTGTTTACTAGGGTCATGGAGCTAGTTTCCGTCCATGCTCTAGTTTTTGTCCATTGACGGATTAGCAAATAATATATTTCATTTTTAATTTGCTACTTGCGAAATACCATTTTTATGTAGATAGATATATTGTTTAGACATTAAGGATTGTAATAAATCCTGTGCAGCAATATAGGTTTTATAGGAATTTCGTCGTAGACGAAAACTAGGGTTTGTGGCATCTGCCGCGAACGCCGAGGTCGCTGGTTTGATCCCGGCCCTGGACAATAGAGGCCATGGCCACTTTCTTTCCTATATGACATCCATTTCAGTTTCTGAGTAATGGAAAAATGTTAGAAAATCCATACACTGATAAATGTATGCTTTGTATTTTAAGAAAAAAACGGAGTTCACTACAATCAAACACAAAAAAAAACTTGACTTGAACCAAGAAAAAAAATCTTTAATCAAGAAAATTTAAAGGAAGACCGAATTCAAATATCTTGAACTAGAAAAAAATTATTGGTCTAACAAAAAAATTCTTGAGCCAAGAAAAAAATTATCGAGCCAAGAACTTTTTTCTTGGTTCAAGATTATTTCGGTCTTCCTTCAAATTTTCTTCGTTCAAGAATTTTTTTCTTGGTTCATGTCAACCTTTTTTTCTGTGAACGTTGTACTAAAAAAATTGAGCCGGTCATAATAAAATAACCAATTGATTTGATTCCCAATACTAATAAGATTAATATCAAATAAGATTCCAATAGGAAATGTCTAACATAATTTTTTTCTCATGACATGAAACTAACACTCACCTAAGTCATACTTTCAAATGCCACGCGAAAGTAAACTTCACAAATTCGTAAATTTAAATTTACCTGCAGAATTGGCAACGTCGCGCGATACAATACGCATTCAGCTGTTAGGAGCGCGGCACTGTTCGGATTTTGAAACTGAAGGGGCCAAGACCAGACGTAAGCCCCGCCCCCGCTCCGCGCTGACCAATCAGGACGATCGACGCTACGCTTGAAAATCGAATCCATAACTGCGAGAAGGCAGACGTCTCTTTCGATACAAAAAAAATCGTTGCGCGAAGCGAGATGAAACCGGTATTCGAATACGACTGCGTTCGAAATTCAAATATGACAATCTGAGCTATAACGGCGTATATATAATCTGCTTGTAATCGATTTTTAACTTTAAGTGGTTGTTTTATGGTTGCTTTTACTTTGTAAGTGTGAGTGATTGATTTAAATATTATTTGTAGGGATTTTCAATACAAACTAAAGTGAATACATTGCAGTTTTGATGGGCAAATGTGCTCAAACAAATTGGGTACGTTCCTTGCTAGTACTTATTGTTTATTTAAGTGCTCGTTGTTACCGATACAGTATTCGCCGGCATTCGTTAGGTTTTAAGGGTTACCAGGCGGTCTAGCATGAGTTGCGTTCTCGCGCGCGAGTCCATACTTGAAGTCGCGCTAGATGTAAGTAGGGTCATTGTGCCTGTTTCCGTCCACTTGTTCAGTTTTCGTCCACTTGACGGATTTGCAAATTTAATTTTTAGTTTGCTACTTGCAAAATATCATTTTTATGTAGCTAGATATATTGTTTAAATATTAAGGATTGCAATAAGTAAATTTATGCTGCAATGTAGGTTATCTCAAATTTCGTCAAGTGGACGAAAACTGAACAAGTGGACGGAAACAGGCACAATTACCCTATAGAGTCGCGCGCGAGAACGCAACTCATGCTAGCAGGTCTGGTGTGTCAAGTTCAAAATTAGTGTTGGTTAAGACTAGAGTCCTTGGAGTCATCTGCTTTAAGACTCGGTTTCACTCTTATAATGAAGTCAAAACTCGAGTTATTTTCAACTCTCGACTCGAGAATCAAAAAGACTCGACTTGAGACCTCGAGTCTCGTAAGTTAAGTTAAGACTCAAGTTCTCTACAACGCCAGGTAATTTACTGTGAAGAAACCGTGTAGGTATGACATGAGTGACCTTATTAAACATTAAACCGGGTCACTCACGTTTATAAAGTCGATGATTGCTCGACATTATTCGCTCCATAACGAGGAGCGTTTTCAAGGAGCGCTCGTTTCCCGGAGGGGTAGGCTGAGACCACGGATTTCCACTTGCTACGATCCTGACATACCTCTTTCGCTTACTTCACTTTTATGCTATAACATTCCTCATACACGCTCGCTCATTTCTTCAATTTTATGATTATACTTTCCTGAATATAATTGTGACTTTTAGGGAAAAATGGTCACCAGTAATTTTACTAGGTAGCTATTATTATAGCTATTTAAATACAATAAACATATTCCATAAAGTTAGGAATACCACCCAGTATCCACGCAGAAAGTTCGTCCATTCCTTTTAAAAAAAACTGAATACCATTCCATATATGCATTTTCTATAAAAAGGGACCTTATTGTCGATGGCGCTTACGCCATTATAAACGATGCTCCGATATAAATACAATGCCTCGCGACGCCGTGCGGCGTAAGCGCCATCGACAATAAGGTCCCATTTCATAGAAAATACCCTATATTTGGTCCGGGAAACCGCCTCCGGAGTTACGAAAACTGTCATTTTGGGCATTTTCTATGAAAAGGGACCATATTGTCGATAGCGCTTACGCCGCACGGCGTCGCGAGGCATTGTATTTATATCAGAGCATCGTTAATAACGGCGTAAGCGCCATCGACAATAAGGTCCCTTTTTATAGAAAATACCACATTTGATCCTAGACGCATTCGAAAGAAATTTTAGCGACAGCAAGCGCCACTTTTAGTTCCTGCGCATAGCCAATAAGAGTGACCTGTAGAACCATATCAAGTGTAAGTAGAGAGAGCTCACTCTTATGTTAGACAGTGTAGCGCCCCTACCCTTTGATATTTGTACCCATTTAGTCTTTTGCTAGGGTTGTCACATAATTCGGCGGTTACAAAATTTCGAATGTTGTACAGTTTCACACTCTTAGTTTACCCTGCAATAATATGTTACACAACGAAGGCCGCAAAAATATCTGACACGATCTTATTTGTGGAGCCATAAGAGCGTACATATTTTTGCGGCTTTCGAAGACTAGAGAGCAGTTTATGTAGGTACTACAAGATAGCGTTAGCCCATTTCGACTTCATTCGCTTTGATGCTATATTAACTTATAAAAAAACCGAATCATGCTAGTACAACTTTTTAGTATAAAAGAAGTATTTAGTTTTAGCAAAGATAGATATAACTCCGTAATAGATGGATACAGTCTAAGGAAAAAACGTGCCTCGAAAATCACGAAAATTTGATTCTCGATTAGAGGGCGCCACTAGTTTTGGCCTACACTCGTATAGAGGGCGTTGACTGTTTCGTTTGTTATTTATAATTTTAACGCATACCAGTGAAAGAACATGGGTCAAAATCATATAAAAATAAATGGTTTTAGTTTTAGATTTAAGTGTTAAATACTAGATTTAAAGACACAAACATAATGGTTTATACCCTAGCGATTTCGGAAGAGCGGGGTTTTCTGTCACAAGCATATCTAATGCTTAAAAGAAGATCCCATCCCATGCTGTAAACTACTTGTAAGGAACCAATAAACATTTTTCATTTTTCATTTTCATTTTCATTTTTCATAAAAAAACCGGCCAAGTGCGAGTCGGACTCGCGCACCGAGGGTTCCGTACTTTTTAGTATTTGTTGTTATAGCGGCAACAGAAATACATCATCTGTGAAAATTTCAACTGTCTAGCTATCACGGTTAGGTACAGCCTGGTGACAGACAGACAGACAGACGGACAGCGGAGTCTTAGTAATAGGGAAAGAAAAAGTGACCAAGTCCACCGGTGGACGAGGCGGGAATCGAACGCGTCTTCAGCTTACGCGCTAACGTCCAGAGTCCTGACTACTCGACTACCCGGCCACGGCGGTACCCGTCCCAATCCCAAATCCTCTAGTGTATGCTATCTGTGACCAAATAAGGGCAAGCAGTACGTGCTTACACCTATATCCTTCTCTCTCCTCGGTATAGCGAGAGAAATGGTGCTGCCATCTATCCAACTAGGGAACAAATCAAATCATTTTATGAAATATTTTGATCAAAATATTTCATAAAAACATTTGATTTGTTACCTAGTTGGTTTTTAGGGTTCCGTACCCAAAGGGTAAACACGGGACCCTATTCGGGACTCCGCTGTCCGTGTGTCCGTCTGTCCGTCTGTCTGTCTGTCACCAGGCTCTATCTCTTGAACCGTGATAGCTAAACAGTTGAAATTTTCACAGATGATGTATTTCTGTGGCCGTTATAACAGCAAATACTAAAAAGTACGGAACCCTCGGTGCGCGAGTCCGACTCGCACTTGGCCGGTTTTTTCTTATGCAGAATTATCATAATCATTTATTTAACTCCAGACAACAATGGTCCACAATAATACAAATTAAAAATTACAATTAAATTAAAATTATAAGGACTAAAGAGGCGATGAGGCATGATCCGTGTATTTTTTGAAAATCTGGACCTTTAAGGCGGTTCCCTGAGCCATGAGGCGAAAAATCTCCATCTCCAAAAATCCAAAAAGCTAATTATTATGATCATATTTTTCTAAGAGACGTTGATATTCGTAGACGTGGAAAAAATATATGTCGTTCTTGACTATATTATCTTTAATAACATAGCTTCCGATACACGAATTATGACACTTCGCAGGATACAATTAATTACCAAAATAACCTCTAACTAGGACTTTTAATCCTACTTTACTCGGTTATTTATTATGTGACACTATAAACGAAAAAAAGAACAATAACAATCTTAACTTAAATATTAATTTGACTGCTTTCGAATTTCGATATTGTAAGGCAACGTTTTTAAAATAAATAAAAATCGACAATATTCGATCAAAATTGACACTTGGCGCGAATGCTCTTTCCCGTTCTTTCCTGCGAAATGTGACAGTGATAGCGGCAAACCGATGGATAATTCTTATCACAAGAGTCACAAACTAATTAACACAATAATAAAGTTGTATTAGGTATAATTAAATAGGTCCTTCTATCAACGGAAGTCGATAACACGTTAGGTAATGTATTTGTGTATTGTTTTTCCTGGTCGCTAATCTCGATATTACATAAAAAAATATTACTGCGATAACGATAACTGTTACATTAATATTTAATGGGATCAGATTTCCATGGAACTAAAGGGGTCCACTGACTATCAGTCCGCCGGACGCACAGAAATAAATATACCATAGAATATACTTCGCGTGGCCGAACCCCGACCAAGCGTCGAGGTTGACCGTCGCTCTTTACAGTCCACGCGCGTCCGTTGTTGCAGCCGGACGTCCGTGAAAACTTAAAAAATGCTTCGTTGCATGATAATTAACTGCAACAGCCCAAAAATTGAGAGCACCCAAAGGCAAGAACATATTTCCTATCACAGATAAGTAATTTTAACATTATATTATGCGTAAATTTTGTATGAAAAGGTCGGCACGCTTGGTTTCAATACAAATCGTCGTATTTGCGTCATCTAGCGTATTATATTAAATCCGTGGCCGGACGATATCGGCCCGTTAGTTGTTCGGAACTGTCAAATTTTTCTTCTAACTGACAGGCCGATATCGTCCGGCGGACTGTTAGTCAGTGGGCCCCTTTAGCAAAAATCAAAATATTACATTTGAGTTTCTGGTGTCCTCATTTTGGTCTAACGTATTTTAAAAAGAGGTCACTTCTATGGGCAATTTAATTAAAGTTTATATTACCACGTCGGTGGCAAACAAGCATACGGCCCGCCTGATGGTAAGCAGTCACCGTAGCCTATGGACCGCCTGCAAGACCAGAGGTGTTCCATGCGCGTTGCCGACCTTAATTTAATGAAAGTTAACGACCCAGGTACAAATATATCATGGTTTTCTCATTTGAATTCAAGTACTAAAAAAATGTATCTCGCCTTAGGTTTTGGATTCTCTTAACCGTCCGATGTCTACAGGAAAAACATGAACAAGTTAATACAATAAAATGTGTAGGGCCTATTTCGACACCTAAACCTATGCTTATTGTGGCAAGTGAGAATGTTACTATTATCCGTTTTGTACATGTAAGTTATTAGCCATATTTTTTCCACAACTCATTTTTAGGGTTCCGTACCCAAAGGGTAAAAACGGGACGCTATTACTAAGACTCCGCTGTCCGTCTGTCCGTCTGTCTGTCTGTCTGTCTGTCACCAGGCTGTATCTCATGAACCGTGATAGCTAGACAGTTGAAATTTTCACAGATGATGTATTTCTGTTGCCGCTATAACAACAAATACTAAAAAGTACGGAACCCTCGGTGCGCGAGTCCGACTCCCACTTTTTTTTTATACCACGTCGGTGGCAATCAAGCATACGGCCCGCCTGATGGTAAGCAGTTACCGTAGCCTATGGACGCCTGCAACACTGGAGATATTACACGCGCGTTGCCGACCCTAACACTCCTCTCCCTCGTTGAGCTCTGGCAATCTTACTTACCGGCAGTAACACAACACTATGAGTAGGGTCTAGTGTTATTTGGCTGCGGTTTTCTGTAAGGTGGAGGTACTTCCCCAGTTGGGCTCTGCTCTAGATCTGGAATGACATCCGCTGTCCTGTGCCCTACCACACAAAGCGAGATGTCATTCACAGTGCCCATACCTCTCTTTTGGACGTAGTTTAAGGACATATCCGGGTCCGGACGCAGTTTAAGGACATACCCGGGTCCAACTTGGCAGGTTTTTTGTTTTAACTGATCACTTTTCCCCCTTAGGTCTCTGAATTGTCCTGGCTGGCGCAGCGCGCCGCGCCGCCTCCAGCGCAAGGCCGCACTGGCAGGGTCGCCATGTGATGTTGGGCGTTAAGGACAGTCAGTAAGTACGCCTTTAATCTGGATAATATACATATAAATAGGGCTAAGCTAGAAGCGTGTGTGTGGCGTTACACACATACTATTGACCACTACCTATATAAATTCGTTCATTCGTAATACTGATCGAATCAGAAACACGGAACTACGCTCCAGAACTAGAGTTGCAGATGTAGGCGTCAAGACCGCTAAGCTTAAGTGGGACTGGGCGGGACATGTCTGTCGCATGCACCCGGAAAGGTGGGCCAAAATGGTTTTTTTTTTTTTTTTTTTTATGAAATAGGAGGCAACCGAGCAGACGGATCACCTGATGGAAAGCGATTACCGCCGCCCATGGACACCCGCAACACCAGAGGGGTTGTAAGTGCGTTGCCGGCCTTTAAGATGGGAATACGCTCTTTTCTTGAAGGTTTGAAGGTCATATCGGTCCGGAAATACCGCAGGCGACAGTTCATTCCACAGTTTAGCTGTGCGAGGCAGGAAGTTTCTAGAGAAACGCACAGTTGAGGACTGCCAACCATCTAAGGTTACTGAGTGGGACCCACGGAGCACCATAGACGGTGCAGGCCGGGGCCTGAAGGCAGACCAAAAAGGAGATGGCGGGACGACTTGGACGCATTCTACCCCAAATGGTGGGAAAATGGCGATGACAGGGTCGAGTGGAGAAAACGAGGGGAGGCCTTTGCCCAGCAGTGGGACACCAAAGTAGGCTAATATAAAAAAAAAATACTTTTGACCACTGTGAGATTGCTACTATACTCTGATTTGTAATTAAATTCCAAATAACTAACCTCACTCAGATCCTTTTTCTTTCGTAATAATGGAAAATACGTAAAGAAGTAAACTCAAATTTCCCTTTTAAAATTTTAAAATAAACATAGAGTAACTTATACTAGAGCGGTACTGTCATAGTAAATTTTCTAACCACAGTAAATTCACTGCCATCTGTCGACACACTTTAAAACTAAAGAAGAAGATATGGATAAATGATTTTTTTTATTTGCATTAATTATTTTTATGATTTTGACCTATGTTCTTTCACTGATATTCGTTAAAATTGTTAAATAAAAAACGAAACCGTCAACGCCATCTATACGACAGTAGGCCAAAGCTAGTAGCGCCCATTGAACGAGAATCAAATTTTCTTGATTTTCGATGCACGTTTTTTCCTTAGACTGTATCCATCTATTACGGAGTTATATCTATCTTTGACATAGATACCTTCGTTTCGTTAGGTCAATATACAGAAAACATAGAAATAAATATAGATGTATCCTTTTAGCTTTGTTTAGTTTCTTAAAACATACGGAAAAGAGAAAAAGTGAGTTTAGATTATTGGCATTTAATTATAAATCAGAGTTTACAGTATTATGAATGGACGTCTATAGTGGTCTATAGCATTATTAGCGGACTCCTATAGAACAGAATAGAATAGAATGAGATTTTATTCGTAATCACAAACAAACAAGACATTACATAATACAAAAGAAAACATAAAATAAGATTAAAGTGCCACGAAATGGCCTCATCTCAGCATGTGGTGACTTCCAGCGCTGATCTTCCGATGAGACCATCAGGTGAGAAGAATCACGGAAGGTAACAGACAAGAAGAAAAGATACATAAAATAACATACAATTAACAAATAGTTAAATACAACAAGCAAGAAGATACAACATAACGCTTAAATTAAAAATTACTACTGTAGTATGAGTCCTCTAATAATACTGTTTATAACTGTAGAAGTCTTAACAATACTATTTCATCATCATCATCATCATGTCAGCCGATAGACGTCCACTGCTGGACATAGGCCTCCCCCAAGTAACTTGGGGGGGATTGCCGTAGTCGCCACGCTTGGCAGGCGGGTTGGCGACCGCAGTTTGATAGAGGTAGTTCTCGGAGGACGCTGCTGCCCATTCACCGGATTTTCCTTAAGTCGCCTCTTACGACACCCACGGAAAGAAAGTATTATTCCCACAATACTATTTACCACAACAGAAGTCCGATTATAATACTATTGACCGCTGTAGAAGTTAATAATACTCCTGACCACTTACTATTCATCTTCCTCGCGTTGTCCCGGCATTGTGCCACGGCTCATTGGAGCCTGGGGTCTGCTTGGCATCAATCCCAAGAATTGGCGTAGCCACTAGTTTTTACGAAAGCGACTGCCATCTGACCTTCCAACCCAGAGGGGAAACGGCCTTGTTGGGATAAGTCCGGCTTCCTCACGATGTTTTCCTTCACCGAAAAACGATTGGTAAATATCAAAGTACGAGCCGGGGTTTGAACCCGCGGCCTCCGGATTGCAAGTCGCACGCTCTTACCGCTAGGCCACTAGCGCTCTCACACATTGAGTATTATCAAAGATATATATAACTCCGTAATAGATGGATACAGTCTAAGGAAAAAACGTGCCTCGAAAATCAAGAAAATTTGATTCTCGTTCAGAGGGCGCTACTAGCTTTGGCCTACTGTCGTATAGACGGCGATAACGGTTTCGTTTGTTATTTAACAATTTTAACGCATATCAGTGAAAGAACATGGGTCAAAATCATAAAAATAATTAAATGCAAATAAAAAAAATCATTTATCCATATTTAAATACATTTTATCGTATTTTTATAAATATTTATTTTTAGTTTTAAAGTGTGTCGACAGATGGCAGTGAATTTACTGGGGTTACAAAATTTACTATGACAGTACCGCTCTAGTATAAGTTACTCTATGGTATTATAGAAGTCTATTAATAATACTATTAACCATTATAATACTAGCGACACTACAGGCAGTACACAGGATGCCGTTAGGGATATTAACGTGCTTAATGTATTAACGATATCAGGAGTTATATAGAGTTGATTATACCGCATTTTGTTTAAAATAAACTTAACAGGGAGTTTCGGGACCTGCAATACAACCACATCTCAAAATTTATGATTTTTGAGATTAGAGATATTTGTGCCCATGATGTGGCCGTATCGCAGGCACTGAATCATCTCATTTGATATTTACCTGTCGCTTTTCTTCAAAAACCTTTAAAAAATGGGTACTCATAGACATATGGGGCATTTTCTATGAAAAGGGACCTTATTGTCGATGGCGCTTACGCCGCACAGTATAATGGCGTTAGCGCCATCGACAATAAGGTCCCTTTTTATAGAAAATACCACATATATATTACTTCGTAAAGACCGGCCTTACGAGCACTATGAACATGAAGTTAAGTTTTTACCAAAGTAAACCCCGGATTCCTAGTAACCCCATTCCATACAAACGTCCTGAGGCGCGCAAATGTCGGAGGCATTGAGGTGTATCTGATGAGGCGGCAGCTGCGGTGGTGTGGGCACGTGTCTCGGATGTCAGAAGACAGAGTGGCGAAGCGCATATTCTTTTCAGAACTCCAGAATGGTAAGCGTAAAAGTGGTGGCCAGCACTTGCGATACAAGGATGTTCTGAAAAGACATATGAAGAGATGCAAACTACAACCCTCGGTCTGGGAGCGGAAGGCAGCGCAGCGGCCCGAGTGGCGGCGCCTCATTCACGATCGAGTCACTGATTTCGAGACTGAACGCTGCAGTGAGCTCGACAGGAAACGAGATGAGCTTAAGGCTCGGCCGCCAACCTCGATTTGCTACAACTATGTAGGTAGTGCGCTGACGTGCCCAAAATGTGCTCGAGTATTTAGCAAGAAGATAGGGTACATGAGCCACCTAAGGGCGCACCAGAGAGCGGATCAGCTACACGCTAATAACGCGAATTAAAAATTGCCTACTCCAGAGCACACAGTCGCTGTGGCCGAAATCGGTCAAGAGAGCATCATCAACCCCATTCCACGGTACTGAAAATCGTATTTATCGTTAATTTAGTGAAACGCGGCGGGGGGTTCACCTGCTCCGTATTGATATGACATTAATAAGTTAAACAAAATGTTTTTATACAACAGTGCTCTTAATTAGGCTTATCAGCGATCATTTAACAACTTTTCGATATTTGTGCGATTAAAATTTGTAGTATTGTGTATCATTATCATTATCAAACGCCTTATATGTTTAACGATTGGCAACTTAACAAAGTTACGGTGCAAACTTTAATCTGTATAATAATTCAGTATTCAAGTAGTTTATTTGCTTTCATCAGTGTTGCCAACTTGGCATAATTGGTGCCAGATATGGCATAATTTCACACTCTCTGGCATCGAAAATTTCCATTTAGCATCTGGCATCTTTTTTAGCATAATTTAGTGAAGTGATTATGTCCCTAGGCCAAGTTTGAAACCTACTTGGCAATGATATACAATCCATGGCACAACCGTCAAAGGAAATTTTATACATACGAGGAATTATAATAAGCCGTAACAGACTACCGCACCGCACCGCGACCTTTTTTTCATACGCGTTACCAATTAAATTGTCAATCAGATTGTGCGAAAAATTGTCTCGTCAACACCCACTAATCTTTTTGTGTTATCTATGGTATAGTCAATGTCAATGTCATGTCATATGTCATAATGGCCGGTTTTTTGTTACCTATAATATTTTAGCATCTTTTTTTAGCACATTTCAAAATTATTTAGCATATTTCTGGCATAATTTAGACATGTCTGGCATTGGCTGCAACACTGGCTTTCAAGTTGTTGTACATAGGTTCTTATAAGATAAAAGTATCAAACATGAGCCCCGTTAGGGCATGGCAATTCTTAAAAGTAACTTAAGCTAACTTAAACTAATGTTTTTTTTTTTTTACACAAGGTAACAACTGTAACTAACTTATTAAACAAGAAATTACATTTTATAGTTGGCCGTTTAAATATTCATTTACAGAATAGTAGGTTTTTGTTACAAGCAAGTATTTTTGGGGTTCCGTACCTCAAAAGGAAAAAACCGGCCAAGTGCGAGTCGGACTCGCGCACCGAGGGTTCCGTACTTTTTAGTATTTGTTGTTATAGGTAGCGGCAACAGAAATACATCATCTGGGAAAATTTCAACTGTCTACTATCACGGTTCATGAGATACAGCCTGGTGACAGACAGACAGACGGACAGACGGACAGCGGAGTCTTAGTAATAGGGTCCCGTTTTTACCCTTTGGGTACGGAACCCTAAAAAACTAAACCCTTATAGGATCACTCGTGCGTCCGTCCGTCTGTCATAGCCTATTTTCTCCGAAACTACTGGACCAATTAAGTTGAAATTTGGTACACATATGCAAATTTGTGACCCAAAGACGGACATGTAACGTAAACAAATGAATTTTAAACATGGTTGGCCACTTTTGGGGGGTAAATGAGAAAATGGGCGCTAAAATACCACAAATAAAAAAATAGTTTTTAAACTATATCGTGTTACCAAATGAAAGAGCTCGTTGTGAGAGTCTCAAATATATATATTTTTTTAATAAATAGTTTAGAAGTTATTTAAGAAACTAGGCAAAAAAATACCCCCCCCCCCCCCCCCTCCTCGCTTTATCTCGGAAACTACTGGGTCTAAATTTATGAAAAAAATACACAAAATAGTTCTTTACCTATGACGACAAAAAACCTATTAGAAATGTGCATGTGCAGTCAAGCGTGAGTCGGAATTAATTACTTAATTTGTTCCGACCCCTATGGGTTTTAAAAGATATTTCACTCATGTTTCACATTTTAAAAAATGTTAAAAATTGTGCAATGTACGAAACCCTTGGAACGCGAGTCTGACTCGCACTTGGCCGATTTTTTAAGGCTTGCATCCATATATTGCTCTGACGAGAAAGAACCAACTTCACAAAACACTTTCAAATGCCATTATTTTAAAATATTTATCAGTACGGTTTTTACTCACTATTATTTTTAGTCGCTTTTTGGCGACATGTTTCGGATTCTTTGGGAATCCATCCTCAGGCACGAGTGTCCGCGGCGGTTGTTCGTAGTGCACGACGAACAACCGCCGCGGACACTCGTGCCTGAGGATGGATTCCCAAAGAATCCGAAACATGTCGCCAAAAAGCGACTAAAAATAATAGTGAGTAAAAACCGTACTGATAAATATTTTGAAATATGTCTCACGATAGTTTAAGTGCCATTATTTTATTTTACCTACTTATTGTTCAGTGCACAAACGTATAAAAACTAAATAAAATAAATAGTAGGTATAATCAAAGATAGATATAACTCCGTAATAGATAGATACAGTCTATGGAAAAAACGTGCCTCGAAAATCAAGAAAATTTGATTCTCGTTGAGAGGGCGCTACTAGTTTTAGCCTACAGTCGTATAGATGGCGTTGACGGTTTCGTTTGTTATTTAACAATTTTAACGCATATCAGTGAAAGAACATGGGTCAAAATCATAAAAATAATTAATGCAAATAAAAAAAATCATTTATCCATATTTAAATACATTTTATCGTATTTTTATAAATCTTCATTTTTAGTTTTAAAGTGTGTCGACAGATGGCAGTGAATTTACTGGGGTTACAAAATTTACTATGACAGTAACGCTCTAGTATAAGTTACTCTATGGTATAATAATATAATAAAAAAATCAATTTCCATAAGACTTCTTTTACTTTCGTGCTGTTTGATTTTGTAAAAGGAGTATCTGTCCGCCGGACGATATCGGCCTGTCAGTTGTTCGGAACTGTAAATTTTTTGTTCTAACTGACAGGCCGATATCATCCGGCGGACTGATAGTCGGTGGTCCCCTTTAGATAATCCCTTTCCATTTTCGAAAATCTTTTAAAATCTCATTACCTATATCTGCCTTAACTTGCCTTTATCTATGATTGTATAAATAATACATACAGTATTTATGTATATTATGTGTCTGTACCATAGAGTAACTTATACTAGAGCGGTACTGTCATAGTAAATTTTGTAACCACTGTAAAGTCACTGCCATCTATCGACACACTTTAAAACTAAGAATGAAGATTTATAAAAATACGATAAAATGTATTTAAATATGGATAAATGATTTTTTTTATTTGCATAAATTATTTTTATGATTTTGACCCATGTTCTTTCACTGATATGCGTTAAAATTGTTAAATAACAAACGAAACCGTCAACGCCATCTATACGACAGTAGGCCAAAGCTAGTAGCGCCCTCTGAACGAGAATCAAATTTTCTCGATTTTCGAGGCACGTTTTTTCTTTACACTGTATCCATCTATTACGGAGTTATATCTATCTTTGGTCTGTATTTATTATATGTATGTATAATAAGTATAACTATAATTGTATGCGTCGTCAGTTTGTTTAATTATATGTATATCGGCACCCAAAGGTTCGATGAGATCCTTCTTAGCGATAAGACCTCCTGTTGTTATCTGGTTTTTAACTATATTTCATTTTCTGTCTTTTTAACTGTATGGTGCAGTTGGTGCACAATAATAGTACATTACGATACAAGTGCGAAAAATAGTAAATTCGTAACGAGTAGCGATAAATTAAAACGACCAAAGGGAGTGTTTTAAATCGACCCGAGTTGCGAATTACCTATTCGCACATGTGTCGTATGTTTTACAGTATATATGGCCCTTTAAATGTTCGACATAGTGACGTAATATGCTAATTATCGTACTAGTGCGGTAAAGTAGCACCGTATGTATTGTAAACAATATTTGGAGGTACAAGTGCCACCACATGATGACGTCACACACGTGTCCGTGGGCTTACGCCGCCGAATGACGCGCGGCGACGGATTTAAAATAATTAGATTGGGACATACGGACGGAGAGGATGACGAGCTGGGAGCCGAGCCAAGGTGAAAATGACAAATAGTGTCGACCGAAACATGTTTTTTTTGCCGAAACCGAAACCGAAGAATCACGTTTGTTGTATGGGAGCCCCATTTAAATATTTATATTATTCTGTTTTTAGTATTTGTTGTTATAGCGGCAACAGAAATACATCATCTGTGTAAATTTCAACTGTCTAGCTATCACGGTTCATGAGATACAGCCTGGTGACAGACAGACATACGGACAGACGGACGGACAGACGGACGGACAGACGGACAGCGGAGTCTTAGTAATAGGGTCCCGTTTTTACCCTTTGGGTACGGAACCCTAAAAAACCAGCCAAGTGCGAGTCGGACTCGCGCACCGAGGGTTCCGCACTTTTTAGTATTTGTTGTTATAGCGGCAACAGAAATACATCATCTGTGAAAATTTCAACTGTCTAGCTATGACGGTTCATGAGATACAGCCTGGTGACAGACAGACAGACTGACAGACGGACGGACAGACGGACGGACAGACGGACGGACAGACGGACAGCGGAGTCTTAGTAATAGGGTCCCGTTTTTACCCTTTGGGTACGAAACCCTAAAAAACCAGCCAAGTGCGAGTCGGACTCGCGCACCGAGGGTTCCGCACTTTTTAGTATTTGTTGTTATAGCGGCAACAGAAATACATCATCTGTGTAAATTTCAACTGTCTAGCTATCACGGTTCATGAGATACAGCCTGGTGACAGACAGACGGACAGACGGACATCGGAGTCTTAGTAATAGGGTCCCGTTTTTACCCTTTGGGTACCGGAACCTTAAAAATGGCCGAATTTCCAGCCCGTGTGTACGATTCATCCAGAAATACGCTACCTTTCGTCTCATTATCCCTACAATTATACATTTGCTGATTGACAGTGCTACTGCATCCTTCGGCGCTACAACATAAGGTCTATAATCGCGTGGCCGACTATAAATAAACTTCAAAGAGATAGGTTTATATTGTAGAGCGGAGGCGAGGCGAGCTTTTGAGGCAACCACCCGACATAGTATAAGTAAAACAAAGTCGCTTTCCGCTGTCTGTTCGTCTGTCCCTATGTATGTTTAAAACTTTAAAACTACGCAACGGCTTTTGAGGCGGTTTTTTAGGGTTCAGTACCTCAAAAGGAAAAAACGGAACCCTTATAGGATCACTCGTGCGTCTGTCTGTCTGTCTGTCCGTCTGTCCATAGAGTAACTTATACTAGAGCGGTCCTGTCATAGTAAATTTTGTAACCCCAGTAAATTCACTGCCATCTGTCGACACACTTTAAAACTAAAATTGAAGATTTGTAAAAATACGATAAAATGTATTTAAATATAGATAAATGTTTTTTTTTATTTGCATTAATTATTTTGATGATTTTGACCCATGCTTTTTCACTGATATGCGTTAAAATTGTTAAATAACAAACGAAACCGTCAACGCCATCTATACGACTGTAGGCCAAAACTAGTAGCGCCCTCTGAACGAGAATCAAATTTTCTTGATTTTCGAGGCACGTTTTTTCCTTAGACTGTATCCATCTATTACGGAGTTATATCTATCTTTGGTCTGTCACAGCCTATTTTCTCCGAAACTACTGGACCAATTAAGTTGAAATTTGGTACACATATGTAAGTTTGTGACCCAAAGATGAATATGTAACGCAAACAAATTAATTTTAAACACGGGGGCCACTTTTGGGGGGTAAATGAGAAAATTTAAAAATAAAGTTTGTCAAACTATATCATGTTACATATCAATAGAAAGAGCTCATTGTGAGAATCTCAAATTTTTTTTTTTATAATTTTAAGATAAACAATTTAGAAGTTATTCAAGAAAACAGGCCAAAAATGACCATCCCCCTTTATCTCCGAAACTACTAGGTCAAAATTTTTGAAAAAAATACACAAAATAGATCTCTACCTATAGATCACCGGAAAACCTATTAGAAATGTGCAGTCAAGCGTGAGTCGGACTTAATTACTTAGTTTTTGATCCGACCCCTACTGGTTGTTTTAAAGACATTTCACATAAAAAACACATTGTTAAAATTGTGTAATGTACGGAACCCTTGGAACGCGAGTCAGACTCGCACTTGGCCGGTTTTTTAATAGATTCAAGAGGAAGGTTTATATGTATAATTTGTAAAGGTTTTGGGTAAATTAGTTGTACTCGTGGCAAGCCGGGGCGGGTCGCTAGTGAGAACTAAAGGGGCCCACTGACTATTCCGCCGGATGATATCGGCCTGTCAGTTAGAACAAAAATTAGACAGTTCCGAACAACTGACAGGCCGATGTCATCCGGCGGACTGATACTAAGTGGGCCCCTTAACGGAAAGTTGTAGTTTTTATATTGACTTATGACACGTTTTAATGAAGGGAAAATGCCGTGAAAAAATTCCTGTGAAAACTAGATTATATTTACAAAGGCTTACTACAACCAAAACCTTAAAAAATTTAAGTGTACTTGATAGAAAAAATCACGAAAACACGTCTATTTTTCATTTATTTTCTGTTGTTTTTCGTCTAATTGTTACCCTGCTATGGTATAGTCTGAATCTTCTCAAACGATTTTTACGTCTAAGACGGTAATCCGTTAAACAAAAGCCATTGTTTCTTTTGTGCGAGCGGTCGGCCATTGTGTGCCATTGTCAAACACAATGGCACGCGCCGTGGCACGCGCTCAGAGACAGCAGTTTTTTTTATACCACGTCGGTGGCAATCAAGCATACGGCCCGCCTGATGGTAAGCAGTTACCGTAGCCTATGGACGCCTGCAACACCGGAGATATTACACGCGCGTTGCCGACCCTAACACTCCTCTCCCTCGTTGAGCTCTGGCAACCTTACTCACCGGCAGAAACACAACACTATGAGTAGGGTCTAGTGTTATTTGGCTGCGGTTTTCTGTAAGGTGGAGGTACTTCCCCAGTTGGGCTCTGCTCTAGATCTGGAATGACATCCGCTGTCCTGTGCCCTACCACACAAAGCGAGATGTCATTCACAGTGCCCATATCTCTCTTTTGGACGTAGTTTAAGGACATATCCGGGTCCGGACGCAGTTTAAGGACATACCCGGGTCCAGATCTATAGAGGAGAAAGAGAAGAGTAGGGTCTATTGTTTAACACAGTAGGGTCTTAGACGTAAAAATCGTTTGAGAAGATTTATACTATACAGCAGTGTAAATTGAATAAGTGAAATAGCTATTTGATATGGCCATGACATGACTGGCAAATTTTTCTCTTGATTTTCGAGGCACGTTTTTTCCTTAGACTGTATCCATCTATTACGGAGTTATATCTATCTTTGACGCAGACGAAGTCGCGGGCAAAAGCTAGTAAACTATCTTTATCTTCGGATTCCTCCCTACCATTCTGTATAGGTCTACTCTTACTGGCCGTCGCAGTGAGCGTTCACAACAACACCATGTATAATATTTCGTCAGCTACGCACCATATTGAATTACATCTATAATTCTGTTACATAATGACGTCTGTTGCAGACGATCATTAAATTTAATGATGGATTAATTGTTGCAAGGCAAAATGACAGGCCATTGGTACGTGCACTGAAATCAAACCGATATTAGATATTTCATCATCATCATTCGCTTGCCCTTGTCCCATTCACTTGGGGTCGGCGCAGCATGTCTTTATCTTCCATACATCTCTGTCACCCGTCATCTCATCATTCACTTGCGTTAGTTTCATATCATCTTTCACACAGTCCATCCACCTTTTCCTCGGTTTTCCTCTCCTCGTACTTCCCTCCACATTCATTCTTAATACCTTTCTCGTCACATGACTTTCATCCCTCCGCATCACATGCCCGTACCATGCTAGGCGATTTGCCCTTACTTTTTCTGTTATGGGTGCAACTTTCAGGCTTCCTCTTATATACTCATTCCTTATCCTATCCATTCTCGTCACGCCACACATCCACCTTAACATTCTCATCTCCGCTACATGCAATCTCTTTTCATCCGTCACCTTTAGGGCCCAACACTCTGATCCATACATGACGACAGGTCTTATGATCGTTTTATAAATTTTACCCTTCAACCGAAGGGGCATACGGGCGTCACAAATGGTTCCCGTAACCTGTCGCCATTTCATCCATCCTGTGCTAATCCGGTTTTTCACGTCACGGTTAGATATTAGATATTTATTGGAATCATATCAGTTACTGATTTAAACTAACACACTACACCTTAGTCAAAATATGTGGCTTATCCTGTTTTCGTCATTTTTTCGGTTCCGTACCTTAAAAGGAAAAAAAACCGAACCCTTGTAGGATCACTTTGTTGTCCGTCCGTCCGTCTGTCTGTCAATACTCTTTCGGCGCGATTCGAGAAACGATTTAGAGATTCACTATATGAAATAGCAAAGAGGATATAATATTATAGAGCGGTACTGTCATAGTAAATTTTGTAACCACAGTAAATTCACTGCCACCTATCGACATACTTTAAAACTAAAAATGAAGATTTATAAAAATACGATATACTGTATTCAAATATGGATATATGATTTTTTTATTTGCATTAATTATTTTTATATGATTTTGACCCATGTTCTTTCACTGATATGCGTTAAAATTGTAAATAACAAACGAAACCGTCAACGCCCTCTATACGAGAGTAGGCCAAAACTAGTGGCGCCATCTGATCGAGAATCAAATTTTCGTGATTTTCGAGGCACGTTTTCTCCTTAGACTGTAACCATCTATTACGGAGTTATATCTATCTTTGGCTGGAAGAGATCCCTCTAGGGGGATAAGTTCGCCTTTGTACACATTTACTTTATTCTCTCTGTGTTATGTACTTGTTTTGTGCAATAAAGTGTTTACTACTACAACTATAGTATAGTATAAATCTTCTCAAATGATTTTTACGTCTAAGTTGTGCGAGCGGTAGGCCATTGTGTGCCATTGTCTCTGAGCGCGTGCCACGCGTGCTATTGTGTCTAGCAATGACACACAATGGCCGACCACTCGCATAAAAGAAGCAATGGCTTTTAACAAATTAGGGTCTTAAGGGGCCCACTGGGTGATATCGGCCTGTTAGTTAGAACTTTGACAGTCCGAACAACTGACAGGCGGATATCGTCCGGCGGACTGATAGTCAGTGGGGCCCTTTAGACGTAATAATCATTTGAGAATCATCAGATACATAGTGGGTTTCAGTTGGGACAAAGCGTAAGCGCTTCGAACACAAACGTAAACATATTGGCAACTTTGTATAGCTTACAATATTATGTATTCCTCCCCCCCCCCCCTCCCTAGGCCCTTAGCCCGAGCTCCCGGTCCATCCTGTTATTTTATCTTCCGCATACATTTATTCGTCTTCGGTGCCAGAGAGAGCAACCGCTTCAAAAGGGAATAATCGCAGTATTTAAACTACTACTATTTTAAACCGGGTCACTCACGTATATTAAGTCGAATAGCTCGACATGTTTCGGTCCAATTTACGAGGACCGTCTTCACGGAGCACGACACGTCTTCACTGGTCGAGGGCGCCGTGTACTGCGGGCCAAAGCGACTCATATTATTGCGGGGAAGCCACTCCTTCTTCTTCTTCCTCAGGCCTTATCCCATTTTTATTTGGGGTCGACTCTCCTAATCAATTTTCTCCAGTTGTATCTGTTCCGGGTCGTCGTTGGGTCTATATTCTTATTCTCTAGGTCTTTCTTAACTACGGACATCCATGTAAGTCGGGGTCGTCCACTCTTTCTCGGCTTTTCCACACACTCTAGCACCTTCCTAGTCATGTGGTCCTCCGGCCTTCTCATGACATGACCATACCATCGGAGTCGTGTTTCCGTTAGCTTGTCCTGTATGGGTCTTATTTTGAACGAGCCTCTGATGTAACGGTTTGGCACTTTGTCCACAGAATAACTAATAGTACTACCGTACAGAAAATTCACTCCTTCACAAAAGCCAGATTTAGGTATAAAATTATACCTACACTCGCCGCCTGCAAGCAAAATTGAAACTAATAACCGCGCACGAACCGTGAATCTTCTTTGCGCGCCGCAGTTTTATGACCGAGCTGCGAGTGTCGGCATGGGGTTGTCACTTGACAAGTTTTTGTACCTATACCTACTGATTTATTATTTTTAAGATAAATATGTAGGAATTACAAACGTTGATTCTGTAAACATAAATTTTTTAGCCGGAGATAGTATGTCTGATTCTCACGGAAGTAGGTATGCCACAGAAGTACTTATTCCTTTGAAAATATGTCGGTCAATATAGTCCGGAATTTAAAAAAAAAAATGTTTTTTCTGCTTCCTTGATCTTCCGTTTATTCAGACATCCGTAAACAGAACATTATCTTTTATACAGATTAGATCACGATTTAGGTTTCGAAGCCATTGCGTATTTTCAATTTTGCGCGAGCGCCACGTGACACGACTATCGTGCGAGCCGAGCGGCAGCCCACTGCCATATACCTGCCCGGGCGGTGCGCCGGCCAAATATACCTAAACTACGCAGTGACACCTTTGTCCATGAGTGTCACTCCAGCAGACCTTTGGCCAAGCCACTCCTGCCTCTATAATTTTTTCAATATAGGTACTTCGTTTTTTTTATTAGAAAAAGGGTAAACATTCTTGACATGTTTTTTTTTATTGAAAAACGCTTTTATAAAAATACTAGAAAAACGATTACATCTATAAAACCAAATGAATGTAAATATTTATACACGCTATACGATTGCTACATACTTATATTACTTACTTGCTTTTGCCCGCGACTTCGTCTGCGTGGACTTAGTAACCCCAGCTAGAGTAAGAATAGCGCCTGGAGAAAATCTTATAGCAATTATTCAATTTGAGCATATTATGCACACAAATTAGCAGACACTTCATTAATTATCTCAATTCCACCCCGCTTTTTACATTCTTAAGAGATTATTTTCGGGATAAAAACTATCCTATGTCCTTCTCAGGGACTCAACCTATCTCTATGCCAAATTTTATCTAAATCGATTCAGCGGTTTAAGCGTGAAGAGGGAACACACAGACAGACAGACAGACTTCCGCATTTATAATATAGTATGGATATGGATTTACTGTCTTATTTTTCAAAAGTGTTTTTCAATGAAAAGACATGTCAAGATTGTTTTCCTTTTTTCTAATTAACAAAAACGATGCACAGTTAAAGTGGCAATCGAAGAGGGAAATGTAAAAAAGTTGCAGGTTAGTTTTCTAGTAGAAGCTTTTCTAGTTTTAGGACTAAAATTAGTTTACATTTTATAAAAAAAAAAAGATAATAAAAATTTCTATGTAACCAAGCCTTTAACCAGTCAGTAGCTAACCATAATAACTTCTTACCAATCACCTTAGTTAAATGGTATTCCTATAAACCTAATATTAACTTCTAACCTTACAGCAGGAGCATACTACAGGGCTTAAAAAATATCTTTATTTCGGAACGTTCAAAATTCCATACAATATTGTTAGTACCATCGTTATAGCTATGTTAAATCATACACCTTTTTTCAAGCAGTAGAAGGTTAGAACTTGAAACGAGCCTATACGATACCGGCAATTTAATGTATTAATGTATGATGTTTACAGGAAAGTCGCATAGTAACCTTAACTCATACTAAAAATGATCTATGACCCATTAACGTTTTTTAAAACGCCGCGTTTTTCCACACTTTCCAGTCCAACCCGTTTATCTCTCAACCCGTATGTGTACAGAATAATATATTGTATCAAACAGGATTGCAGCAAAAAGCGACCATCTCATATAAGGGCGTGCTCGTTTTTGCTCAGGTACCATTACCACGTCATGAAATTAATATCAATTGCGGGCTCGCCATGTACGGGCCAGAAAAACGCATGTGTCATCTGGTATGCATGGGCTGCGCATTTCTGGCGGTTTCTAATTAATTCCGTTTTTATGTCATACTTATTGTATTAGTATATGTACCTACATACATTATTATGTATGTACAGTCGCCATCAGATATATCGGAGCGCCCGAGGTGCTCAAAATGTCTGAACACGCACTCTAACGCCTTGACAATAGAGGCGTGTTCAGATATTTGTGAGCACCTCGGGCGCTCCGATATATCTGATGGCGACTGTACACGCATTGAACTGTAGAAATATTAATATTAATAATAGTAACCCATAAAATTTCAAAAACATTTGTAGGTATAGAAACTAAATGGGTAAATCCATCTGGACTGGTATTTAAATCCCAGGACCTCCTGGGATCACTATACCGACTAGACTAGGATCAAAGATAGATATAACTCCGTAATAGATAGATACAGTCTAAGGAAAAAACGTGCCTCGAAAATCAAGAAAATTTGATTCTCGTTTAGAGGGCGCTACTAGCTTTGGCCTACTGTCGTATAGATGGCGTTGACGGTTTCGTTTGTTATTTATAATTTTAACGCATATCAGTGAAAGAACATGGGTCAAAATCATATAAAAATAATTAATGCAAGTAAAAAAATCATTTATCCATATTTAAATACATTTTAACGTATTTTTATAAATCTTCATTTTTAGTTTTAAAGTGTGTCGACAGATGGCAGTGAATTTACTGGGGTTACAAAATTTACTATGACAGTACCGCTCTAGTATCAGTTACTCTATGCTGGTATTTAAATCCCTCCTGGGGTCACTATACCGACTAGACTAGGACCATTGGCCTGACACTCTTTGATAGAGAAAGATAGTCTTATTGCGATTTCTATAAGAGGAAAGAGAAAATAGTGCCATGCTTTGTCCTCATCACCGACCGGGTGGCATCATAGGTAAGCGAAGGCGAAATACCGAAATTTATAAGTGAAAGAGAAAAAATCCTATGCTGCCCAAATTTTATATGAATATTTTTTCTCTTACCCCAGGTCGCTCGGTGGCGCGTCTATAACTACTTTATACTATGTCTATGACTAGAATCAATAGGAGGCCGTCAAAACTAAATTAACAAATCATGCTTACATGATGAGGCCGGTAGCTTTGCATAAAGGTTAAAACTAATCCTTAATTTAGTCCTCTCTGTCAGTAAAAACAAAGATAGATATAACTCCGTAATAGATGGATAAAGTCTAAGGAATAAACGTGCCTCGAAAATCACGAAAATTTGATTTTCGATCAGATGGCGCCAATAGCTTTGGCCTACTCTCGTATAGAGGGCGTTGACGGTTTCGTTTGTTATTTATAATTTTAACGCATATCAGTGAAAGAACATGGGTCAAAATCATATAAAAATAATTAATGCAAATAAAAAAATCATTTATCCATATTTAAATACATTTTAACGTATTTTTATAAATCTTCATTTTTAGTTTTAAAGTATGTCGATAGATGGCAGTGAAACAAAATTGACTATGACAGTACCGCTCTATCTTATTATATCCTCTTTGGTAAAAAATAACATGTATCCACCCTCCGGTCAGATTACAAAGGGCGGTGGATCAAAGGACTCGGGTTCGAATCGCGACGAGGCACATTTGGTGTCCTATTTTGGTAAAAGGGTGGTTCTATAATAATGATACACTATCTATTAATAATTTCAAGGGCTTTTGGTAGTTAGAAACTCGACATCCCGATTTAGGGCTGGGTTTTGATTTTACTAATTGACTCCGTGTTTGTGCCATTTTTTATCGATTTTTATCTGTTAGAATTTGATATAAAATTTGGTGGATAAGGAGTTCATAAAGACGAAGTTGCAAGTCTTCTTCTTCTTCTTCGTCGTTCCCTCATGACTGAGTATCGTGACCAAGAACTATATCCCTCCATTTAACGCGATCTGCTGCCTGGAACTCTGCATGGAACCACATGCTTGTCTAATGGAATCCGACCATCTTGCCGGGGCTCTTCCTCTAGCGCGCTTGCCTTCAACTTGCCCCAGTATGATGTCACGTTCGAGGCTGTGGTGCGGCGATCGCATTATGTGCCCAAAGAATCTGAGAGCCCTCTCCTGGCAGATTGTTGAGAGTCGTTTGGTGATTTTTAGTTCTCTCGGAATGGTTATGAACAACCATTGTATTTTACAAAGATGTTAAAAGTCTAATTAAGTACAAAAATGGACCCTACTAGGGTGTAGCAGTTTACATTATAATTATTCTTACCCAGTAGGTAGTGGTGAATAATTGAATATTGGCTTATAACTACAAAAGGCTTATATTGACCGGGATATAGACCGTGATTACCTTTTGTATTATTTGTGAGCTCCCGATATTTCGACGCAGTTACATGCATCATGTTCACGGGTGACTGAAGATAGCGGGTGGGTGTCAAAGTTGTGTAGACAGCGCTCTGTCTACCCTCATTCTTGCGCGTCGGCTGCGTTCACTTTCAACGTTACCAACGGTCGCATTCACACTTGTTGGTCCGGTCGCGTTCACAATCGTTGGTCTGTCCAAACACACTACACTCACGGTGTCACTACGCGTGTTTGATTCGGATATCACTGGTTTTTTACACAAACAAATCACAGGATTCCACACATTTGACAGTTTAAACCCATCTTCACGATTGAAATTTTTGTATTTGTGTATTTCAACGGCTTCTCTTACCAATCTTGGTATATAGTGGCGTTCTGTCGAAATGACCTTGGGACTATGCAACTCGATCCAGTGATTTGTACCCGACTCAAGGAGCAATAGCTGACTTGCGAACGTCATTGTTCTTGACCGCAGCAATGTGTTCTTTAATTCTGCAGGCAATAGTGCGTTTGGTCTGCCCAAGTGTGAATGCGACCGTTGGTAACGTTGAAAGTGAACGCAGCCGACGCGCAAGAATGAGGGTAGACAGAGCGCTGTCTACACAACTTTGACACCCACCCGCTATCTTCAGTCACCCGTGAACACGATGCATGTAACTGCGTCGAAATATCGGGAGCTCACAAATAATACAAAAGGTAATCACGGTCTATATCCTGGTCAATATGAGTCTAGTGAAACTAACCGTGAATCATTCAAAACTCTAACTACAAAAGGAATACAATCTTAACATTTTTCATTATTATATAAGTATAATATTGCACTGATCACTTATATATACACAATCGAGGCTAAGGTTGGTCTTGGAAGTAATCCTGCAAGGAATATGGACATAACTGTAATAAGTAGGCCTTTAGTTTTTTTTACAAAAGTTGTGTGTTTTTTTTTTCGTTTGAAATATGTTGAGGAATTTGAATAGTATTTGATAAAATAATTATAACCCAGACATTTATTTATATTTTATTTATTTTTATTTTATTCATTTTAGGGATAACAAACAACTATTTATACAATATAATGTTACATTTAGTAGTACCAAAGATAGATATAACTCCGTAATAGATGGATACAGTCTAAGGAAAAAACGTGCCTCGAAAATCAAGAAAATTTGATTCTCGTTCAGAGGGCACTACTAGCTTTGGCTTACTGTCGTATAGATGGCGTTGACGGTTCCGTTTGTTATTTAACAATTTTAACGCATATCAGTGAAAGAACATGGGCCAAAATCATAAAAATAATTAATGCAAATAAAAAAAATCATTTATCCATATTTAAATACATTTTATCGTAGTTTTATAAATCTTCATTTTTAGTTTTAAAGTGTGTCGACAGATGGCAGTGAATTTACTGGGGTTACAAAATTTACTATGACAGTACCGCTCTAGTATAAGTTACTCTATGATAGTACAGTTAAAATTGACATATGCATAGCCAACGACATTATCCACAAATTAAAATATTACTTCTGATAAAAACCTCGGACAATAACAAACTTTACAGCCCTCCGCTAAAAAACGTAAAAACACATCAATTTACCACACTTACCAATTATCCCGAGTTAGCACCACGCGGGTAACAGACAATTTATAGAACAGAAAACTCTTTGTGCAGCGCAGGCGCAGGTGCGTAATACACTTATTTACCTACTGTTGAAAAGGGTCATTCCAGAAAAAAGTCGGGCACGAGACGCTATTTTTTTTTTTTTTTTTTTTTTACCACGTCGGTGGCAATCAAGCATACGGCCCGCCTGATGGTAAGCAGTTACCGTAGCCTATGAACGCCTGCAACACCGGAGATATTACACGCGCGTTGCCGACCCTTTAAAAACCTGTACACTCCTTTTTTGAAGAACCCCATACTGTAGCCCCTCGGGAAAACCTCGGCAGGGAGCTCATTCCACAGCCGAAGCGTCCGCGGGAGGAAATTCCTCTTAAACCGCACAGTACGCGACCATTTAGGTGCTAGGGTGTGAGGATGAACGCTATTTTTAACACTTCCGATAAAGGCTAAGAAACCGATATTTAGTATTGATAACATTTACATGTCTAGTCACTTTTTTCGAAAAATGAGATTTTCATCTCAAAATGTAGAGCTCCTAATGAACTATTAGTTATATCTATTGCTACCACTGTATAATATATGTAACACAACTTTTTTTTTAGTTAAAAAAAGACCAGCCCGCGCAGCATGGTTTCCCCTATCACTAAGTCTGTCACTTTCGCACTCACATACTTGTTAGAACGTGACAGGCATGGTGATAAGCGTACCGTGCTAAGACTTCTGGTCACGGTATTACCATACATTTTGACATGGTTCCAAATTTTAAAACCGCGATTACTCAAAATGTTACTAAAGTGACTAGACATGTTCTGACTTCTTTCCGTGTATCCTTCATTTATGTCAAAAACCGGTCAAGTGCGAGTCGGACTCGCGCACCGAGGGTTCCGTACTTTTTAGTATTTGTTGTTATAGCGGCAACAGAAATACATCATCTGTGAAAATTTCAACTGTCTAGCTATCACGGCTGATGAGATACAGCCTGGTGACAGACGGACAGACGGACAGCGGAGTCTTAGTAATAGGGTCCCGTTTTTACCTTTTGGGTACGGAAGCCTAAAAACTAGTTTTTAGTAGATACTGAGGGGCTACCCGAGTTTTCATCGATTTTTGACAATTGGAATAGTATCCCCTACTTTTGCACTACCTACAGATTATGGATGGTATAGAAAGGATCGCAATCTCTTATGGCAGAATTGTTGTAAAAGTGACCGCGTTAAGCTTTAAATAATAGTTCCTAATCTCTCCGGTGGCGCTAGTTAGACTCTGGGACATGAATATAACATGAACCATATAAGGCAACAAATAACCCGACCAAATTACGTAGGTTGTTTTTGGTAGTATTTCGGTGTATGGTGGCGCCGCCTAATTACTGTTTTTTGATGGACACTTTTCATACATAGAGATTTGGCTCCTTTATACAGTCTCCATGCTACAGATATTAATATTCTATAAAACAAACGGATATCAGTTCTTCAATATTTTTATCACCATTTTTGTCTACCAGATTTTGAAGGTGATGAATACTTATTTAAACGATTTTTTTAAACGTCTAAAAAACGCTTTTTTCGTATCTCGATTGCTGTGAAAGATCTTACATATACGAAATCTAAATATTTGGGTTCGTCTTTGACGTCTCTAAAAATTTGTCTAAGGTTTTAATTTTAAACTAATTAACACAAAAGTTATGACCAGAAAACCAGTTTTTTGGCCTAAAATTGTTTAACTTTGATGCCGAAAACAATGAACTTTGAAGTAAATATGGGATAATATATTGCTTAAAGCCATTGCTGTTAATATGCTACTAGCTTTTGACCGGTAGAGTAAGTATAGCGCCTGGATAATGTGTAATAGCAATAATTCAATTTGAGCATAAGCTTAATTAAGGCCGTTCCATCGGTTTGCCGCTGTCTTTGTCACATTTCGCAAGAAAGAACGGGAAAGAACATACGCGCCAAGTGTCAATTTTGATCGAATTTTGTCGGTTTTTATTTATTTTAAAAACGTTACCTTACAATATCGAAATTCTAAAGCTATGAAATTACTATTTACGTTAAGATTGTTTTTTCTTCTTTTTTTGTTTATAGTATCACATAATAAATAACCGAGTAAAGTAGGATTAAAAGTCCGAGTTAGAGGTTACTTTGGGAATTAATTGTATCGAGCGAAGTGTCATAATTCGTATATCGGAAGCTATGTTGTTAAAGATAATATAGTCAAGAACTACATATATTTTTCCCACGTCTACGAATATCAACGCCTCTTAGAAAAACATGATCATATAAGGAGATTTTTCGCCTTCTGGCTCAGGAAGCCGCCTTAACAGGCAATTCATTAACTCTCTCAATTCCACCCCCTTTTCACTCTATTAAGGGATGATTTCCTACATAAAACTATCCTATGTCCTTCCCCGTGACTCAAACTCTCTGTCAAATTCTGTTCAGGGGCTTAAGCGTGAAGAGGTAACAGACAGACAGACAGACACACTTTCGCATTTAAAATATTACTAGCTTTTGCCCGCGACTTCGTCTGCGTGGAGTTAGTAATTTGAGTAGCTTAATTATTTTTCACCTCAGCAGCTCGAACAAGCCTACTTTCGTACACAATGTAACAACACACACAATGTAGCTTTTTAATTTAGTGAAGGCCATGAACTTCATACTACGGTACGGTACGGTACGGTACGGTCTCGTATCGTATCTTATCGTATCGTATCGTATCGTATCGTATCTTATCGTATCGTACATATTATAATACTTTTTTTTTCTGTTTATTCTGTGTAATCTGAAATACATTTTAACCTTTAATATGTTCTCACTACTGAGGTGAAAAATTATGTGTGCAACACGAGAGCAAAGTTATTTTACATCTCGTGTTTTTGAGTCCCTCGCTACGCTCAAGATTCTACCTTAGAATCTTTCGCTTTCTCGGGACTCGAAATAAACACTCGCAAGAAAAACCAACTTTCCTCTCTTGTCGCACAAATAACTATTTTATCCAATCAGCTTTTTATCGATTTCCCACACAAACTTCCACCCCCCTTTTCACCCCCTTAAAGGATGAAACTACCCTATGTCTTTCCCCGGGACTCAAACTATCTTGGTTCTAAATCGGTTCATCGGTTTAAGTGTGTAGAGGTAACAGACAGACAGGCACACTTTCGCATCTATAATAATAGTAATGGATATACCTATAGTATGGATTTACGTGAATGAACAATGTAAACGGAATGCAAAAAAAGGAACCTTCATTCCAATTAAGTAGAAAATAGGAACCTCTTTCTTGATGAATAATATCGTAACATAATCTGAATTCCATCTGAATTTTTTTATTTTATTTTTTTATTATATGGCCCACTGTATATTTAATAAATCAACAATCAACAATTATACCTCCTAACAGTTGCATTTACAAAATTATATATCACTGTGGCTTTAGCTGAGGCAAAGATAGATATAACTCCGTAATAGATGGATACAGTCTAAAGAAAAAACGTGCCACGAAAATCAAGAATATTTGGTTCTCGTTCAGAGGGCGCTACTAGCTTTGGCCTACTGTCGTATAGATGGCGTTGACGGTTTCGTTTGTTATTTAACAAATTTAACGCATATCAGTGAAAGAACATGGGTCAAAATCATAAAAATAATTAATGCAATTAAAAAAAAAACACTTATCCATAGTTAAATACATTTTATCGTATTTTTATAAATCTTCATTTTTAGTTTTAAAGTGTGTCGACAGATGGCAGTGAATTTACTGGGGTTACAAAATTTACTATGACGGTACCGCTCTGGTATAAGTTACTCTATGGCTGAGGTGTGGATTTTAGACAAGTGGATTTAGCTATGTCGGTATATTTTCTCACAAAACAAAGGAATGATTTGCAAAATCGCACATGGTATATAATACGTGTCGTTAGAATTTAAACCGTAATGTAAAAGAACACGGTTGATTTTCGTTGTCTAAGGTTGAACAAAAGGTGCTGCGAATTTAAGATGGGGCCTAAAATAACAGTCGCTTTGGAAGTCAAAGGCGGCTCTTGAGAGCGGAGTCGTGCGCGACCGCAACGTTCTTGGTGGGTTCTTTCTGTAGTTTCTGTACGCGTGGCTCCAAAACTTTATTGGAGTTTTAATTAAGGCGGTTCCCTGAGCCAGAAGGCGAAAAATCTCCTTATATGATCATGTTTTTCTAAGAGGCGTTGATATTCGTAGACGTGGAAACAATATATGTAGTTCTTGTCTATATTATTTTTAATATCATAGCTTCCGATACACGAATAATGACACTTCGCTCGATACAATTAATTTCCAAAGTAACCTCTTACTCGGACTTTTAACCCAACTTTACTCGGTTATTTATTATGTGATAATATAAACAAAAAAAGAAGAAAAAAACAATCTTAACTTAAATAGTAATTTTATAGCTTCGAATTTCGATATTGTAAGGTTTTTAAAATAAATAAAAATTGACAAAATTCGATCAAAATGGACACTTGGCGCGCATGCTCTTTCCCGTTCTTTCTTGCGAAATGTGACAGAGACAGCGGCAAACCGATGGAACGGCCTTAATACGTTACCTTAGGTATTAACAAGTCATAGTGGGCCGAATTTAATTTTGTAGTTTTTTTTGTATGAATTCAATCAAATGTGGTTTATATATATTATTATACACAGTGTAGTTTTACTGTATGCCCTACAAAACCTTCATCTATACCAAAGACAATATTTTTTCTTTTTTTTTTCTTTTTTTTTAAATAAGGGTACTTATTGTCGGTTGTCAATAAGGCGCTATTTCCATATAGCTTCAAGTCGAAATCAACCTTATCGACAAGCGACAATGTGGTACCTTTTGGTTGAAAACGTGACATATAACTCCGTAAGTAAAGTGTTTTATATAAATATTGTATATAAAGATACTGATTTTGATACTGGTTTATTCCGCCGATAATGAGAAGCTTTACAAACCAAATTTTATCAAATTAGCTCCATGCATGAATTTATTTTTATTTTTGGATTCATAATTTATATCGTTGGAACACCAAAAGTGATAAAAATACTTTTGTAAACCTTAACATTATTTTATTAAAAAATATTTAAAATGTTGAAAATTTTTGAGCGGTTGAAACGCTCATAATTTTTGGCGCGAATTCGACAGAGCGTGATGACGTCACACGTTGGGCGGCCCAACTGACGTTTGCTACTAATGACACTAATCTGTCGAACGCGTGACGTCACGTGGCGTTTCGAGCGTTTCACTCACTAGCTTTTCGCGGGCAAATTTTTGTACTTTTTATTTATAATTTTAAGTAATTAAATGGTAATTTAAAAACGGAAATGCATTTGTAACATGATATAACGGTAACAAACATCCGAATAAAACATTTTTCGTTCAAATATAAACTTCATGCATGAGGCTAATTCAAATAGAAAACCAAATAAAAGTAGGCCCTAACTGTAATGACAGCGGTACCCTAAAAAACCGGCCAAGTGCGAGTCGGACTCGCGCACTAAGGGTTCCGTACCATTACGCAAATAACGGCATAATAATCACGTTTGTTGTATGGGATTGTATGGGTGAAAATTTCAACTGTCTAGCTATCACGGTTTATGAGATACAGCCTGGTGACAGACGGACAGCGGAGTCTCAGTAATAGGGTTTACCCTTTGGGTACGGAACCCTAAAAAAGGTCCAATCTCAATAGACCAATAAACTTGAAGCCCGACTTCTCGGAACGATTCTCACGGCCTTTCATTTCGATAGACTCAAATCTAACATATAAAATAAAAACATATTAACTACATATAAAACTCTTGGGCGGGTACGACATTTTCAAACTAACACTAAATTTATGACATCGCAGAAGCGTAATGTAATAAAAGAGTTTGTGGAACAGTTACATAATACGTTTTTGTTACGCCCTTGGGTTGTAAATGCTTGATTGTAGGTTAGCATTGTAAAATCATATAATATGTTTTACAATGGCTTAAAGTATTTTTTTAATTCGGTTCGAAATTGTTTTACAATTGTGTTAGGTGTGATTAATTTATACAGAGATAGATATAACTCCGTAATAGATGGATACAGTCTAAGGAAAAAACGTGCCTCGAAAATCAAGAAAATTTGATTCTCGTTCAGAGGGCGCTACTAACTTTGGCTTACTGTCGTATAGATGGCGTTGACGGTTCCGTTTGTTATTTAACAATTTTAACGCATATCAGTGAAAGAACATGGGTCAAAATCATAAAATTTATTAATGCAAATAAAAAAAATCATTTATCCATATTTAAATACATTTTATCGTATTTTTATAAATATTTATTTTTAGTTTTAAAGTGTGTCGACAGATGGCAGTGAATTTACTGGGGTTACAAAATTTACTATGACAGTACCGCTCTACACGCATTTTTGAGTTTTTATATCTTTTCCGAGCAAAGCTCGGTCTCCCAGATATTATGCTTGGAATGGATAATGATCATTGCTATAAACTACCCTATGGCCTACCCCGAGTCTCAAACTGTCTCTATGCCAAATTTTATTGCGGTTTAAGCGTGAAAAGGTAACAGACAGACATACATACAGATATCATTACGTCCACCCGAGTTATGTTAACGTTTTACAACTGAGCGTTTTTTTTACTCAAACCATCTCATGAGAAGCTGGGGTCTTATCTCCACATCAAGACAGATCATGACATGGCTATTACCTGTGTCGGTTTTATGAGTAAAGTCGAATCGGCCCCCAGTACGATACTACACGTAAGACGTACCGAAGTATTGTTTTTTTTTATGAAATAGGAGGCAAACGAGCAGACGGATCACCTGATGGTAAGCGATTACCACCGCCCATGGACACCCGCAACACCAGAGGGGTTGTAAGTGCGTTGCCGGCCTTTAAGATGTGAATACGCTCTTTTCTTGAAGGTTTTATTAGTTTTATTACTTATGTAAACGGAATCGTTGAAATTGGACGTTCCTTTTACTGCGCAACGTCACGGCGACCCTTTTTGAACTGATTTTATTACGTTGCGGTAAGTACAGATAGCAAAAGTATATAGTGCGACATAAAATAGGAGAAAATTAATGAGGGCGCCACTTCCTACGTAACTGTGTATGGAAAGTAAAATGCTTTTAAACATGGCAACAATAGGAGGTATTACTGCAATGTTCTGTCACCAGAGTGCAGCGCTAGCCCGTTTAGTGCAATATTATTATTAATTCTGACATTATCAAATTTTCTTGATCTCCGAGGCAGGTTTTCTTCCTTAGACTTTATCAAAAAAACGTGCCTGTAATCAAGAACGGACTTATAAAGGTATTTAATCAATAAAGCCGCTAAACCGGGCCAGGCCCGGGCCGAGGCGTCCGACATGTCATTTTCTATGACGGCTGATCGGTGATCAAATGGTGCTTTCCATAGAGAAGCGTCGGAAGCTCCGGCCCGGCCCCGGTCCGGTCTAGCGTGCGTCCTTAAGTCTCTATGATAAATAATAGGTATATTAAATTTGGAGACGTATAAGGTCCCCAATGTCAGAGAAAATACTAATACTAATAAGATCTAGAGGTGTAAACGTTCTCCAAGCATCAAAATGAAATTTATATGAAATAGTGTTTCGCGTAAGATCTATTGACAAATAACGAGTACACAGATTTTTGCAAATCAAACATAAAAAACCGGCCAAGTGCGAGTCGGATTTCCTACGTTCCATACCATTACGGAAGAAAACAGCAAAAAAATCAAGTTTGTTGTATGGGAGCCTCATTTAAAAATTTATATTATTCTGTTTTTAGTATTTTTTGTCATAGCGGCATCAGAAATACATCATCTGTGAAAATTTCAACTGTCTAGCTGTCACGGTTCATGAGATACAGCCTGGTGACAGACAGACAGACGGACATACGGGCAGACGGACGGACAGACGGACAGCGGAGTCTTAGTAATAGGGTCCCGTTTTTACCCTTTGTGTACGGAACCCTAAAAAACTAAAATAAAACTTTTTTTTCTGTACCTGCCAACCCTACCGTTCTAAATTTTATGAGAACCCTAAATAACCGGCCCTAGGTTTTAGATCAGCGTCCTAGGACCGCGACGTAATTTATCCTATAATTTATGTCCGCAATTCACTTTATTCTCTGATTGGCCTGTAAAAGACCCGGTTCTTTATAAAGGACACCTGTACTATATAGAGGACAAAATTGACAGGCAATTTTCCGTTCACGAAAGTTAAACCCGCACCCTCGTGTTCTACCTCTCTTTATTAGGGTTCCGTACCCAGGGTAAAAACGGCACCCTATTGCTAAGACTCCGCTGTCCGTCTGTCTGCCTGTCACCAGGCTGTCTCATGAACCGTGATAGCTAGACAGTTGAAATTTCCACAGATGACGTATTTCTGTTGCCGCTATAACAACAAACCCTTGGTGCGCGAGTCCGACTCGCACTTGGCCGGTTTTATATTTATCAACTGCATAAATAACCATTTATGCACAATTCAAAAATAAAAATTCACTGTCTATGTTACGAATCTTTAGGGTAGAGGTAAAGCAATAAATGTGGTATTTTCTATAAAAAGGGACCTTATTGTCGATGTCGCTTACGCTTACGCCATTAATAACGATGCTCCGATATAAATACAATGCCGCGCGACGCTGTGCGGCGTAAGCGCCATCGACAATAAGGTCCCTGTTTCACAGAAAATGCCCCAACTATGTCTTATTGCTGGACAGGAATAGATACGTAAACATTATATTTCTATAAAAATTGTAACTAAATATTAAATGTATTAAATCACATTTAAAATCGGGTCTGTCGCGAATTTATTTCGTTACCTTTATTTATCTCTGTTTTGACATTTTGCTGGGACGTCAGTTAGCCGCGACCACGACCAGTGAAACCTGCCGGGCTAGCACATGATTGGCGCGAGAGTATCTCGCCGCGACATAGACTACCCGTCCCCCTTTCATTCATACAGTTAGTAAAAGACGGGTAGTCTATCTCGCGGCGAGATACTGTCGCGCCAATCATGTGCTCGGCCTACTGTGTCGAAACGTCGGTAAATAAAGGTAACAAAATAAATTCGCAATAGACCCGATTGTAAATGTGATTTAATATGTGGTATTTTCTATAAAAAGGGACCTTATTGTCGATGGCGCTTACGCCATTATAAACGATGCTCCGATATAAATACAATGCCGAGCGACGCTGTGTGGCGTAAGCGCCATCGACAATAAGGTCCCATTTTATAGAAAATACAACATATAGTTGTATACTGCTGTAATATAAGCTTATTGTAGTGTTTTTTTTCTGCGGCAATAAATGACTTTTTTTTGTCTTACTAATATATTTTCAAATTATCCTTAGAGATGTATAGGGTCTCCAATAAACTACAGTGGTACCTCGTTAACTCAAACCTCGATAAGACGAAATCCTTCCCTTCCCTTAACATCCTGAAACCTCCGTAACCCGAAATTCACCAATGATTCCCTTCACGGCTATCCAGTACAAATTTTACCCTTATAACTCGAAAACTGGAATTTGACCTCTATAACTTGAAATAATACACGTGTTCTTTTGTCACCTTTATATCTCAGAATTATTAACAACAAATCTCTGTAACTCGAAAATAATAAAAACGTACTTAAAATGTATGTATTAATTATAGTTAACGCTATCTCTACTGAGCTCGTTCACTTCCCTGTACTAACAATGGCATTCTGTTAAACAAAAGCCATTATTTCTTTTGTGTGAGCGCGTGGCCTTTGTGCCTGAGCGCGTGGCCATTGTGTGTGACCCTCAGGCACAAAAAGGCCACGCGCTCACACAAAAGAAATAATGGCTTTTGTTTAACAGATTGCCATTGTTAGTATAGGTAAGTGAACGAGCTCAGTAGAGATAGCGTTAACTATACCTCTCTAATACGAATTTTTCATTCATTTTACCTCTTTAAATCGAAACCTCTGACGAATAAAAACCTATAAGAACCTATATTATATTTAAAGCTCGCGTTTTATACACATATTCACTCACATTTATAGACGGGTCTATCTCCTCGAAGGTTAGCTGGAAGAGATCCCTTATAGGGATAAGTTCGTCTTTGTACTTCCATTACTGTAATTTATTTTTGTAAACCTGTGTTGTGTACAATAAAGTGATTACTACTCCTACTACTACTACTCCTATAAAAACCTCTCTCCCTCTACAATATATCTAAATCTCGTCAACACGAACTTTTGGCGTTTCCCTTCAGATTCGTGCTATCGAGGTTTTACTGTATTATCAAAGTATCCTTAGAGATGTATAGAGTCTCCACTTGAGACTATACATCTCCAGGACTCTCCAGGACTTGAACTATGATGTACGAAGGGCGCGAATGTGACGCCAGCGTGTGATGTGACGTCACTCGGCTAAACACACTGGATCCAAGATCCAATAGTTATGCAAATGCGCGTGCGCATAATGAAACCGGCCGTTAGTCAGCCCGCGCCGTAACTCACAAGCTAAGAGAAATTGGACTGGGGACAGGGGTGGCGTAGAGACAAGCAAATTCATATAAATCAAAATCAGGTAAATATAAAAAGTTTGGTTTAACGATTTTTTATTTTTATTATTTACTTTTTTTTAATCCATATCCCTACTTAATATTATAAATGTGAAAGTCTGTCTGTCTGTCTGTCTTTCTGTCTGTCTGTCTGTGTGTTCCCTCTTCACGCTTAAACCGCTGAATCGATTTAGATGAAATTTGGCATAGAGATAGGTTGAGTCCCTGAGAGGGACATAGGATAGTTTTTATTCCGAAAATCATCCCTTAAGAAAGTAAAAAGCGGGGTGGAATTTAGATAATTAATGAAGTGTCTGCTAATTTGTGTGCATAATATGCTCAAATTGAATAATTGCTATAAGACTTTCTCCAGGCGCTATTCTTACTCTAGCTGGGGTTACTAAGTCCACGCAGACGAAGTCGCGGGCAAAAGCTAGTAGCCTATATTGTGTCCCACTGGTGGGCAAAGGTCTCCCCTGTCTTCCGCCATTCGTCACGGCTTTGTGCATGCTCCCTCCAGTCGCGACAAAAAGAGGCCAGGTCGTCTCACGATCTCCTTTTTGGCCTGCCTCTGCCTCGGGTGATCTGTGGTGCCCATTCGGTCGCTATTTTGGCCCATCTGTCCGTGTGCATCCTACAGATGTCCCCCCCAAACCCACTTGAGCTTGGCGGCCTTCACACCCACATCCGCGATACCAGTTTTGGAGCGCAGCTCTGTGTTCTTTATCCAATCGGTTCACGGACTCCCAGTATGCTACACTCCATTTACTTAATGAGCAAATATCGTATGTTTAAATCAGTGATATATACACACACACAACATTACAACGCATATTTAACATTACATTAAATAATATTAGCCACGAAATGGTACCTCAGCATGGTGTTAGCCTGGATTATCGCGGGTATAGCCCCGATTTTCGAAGTAAACGGTAATAATTGCTTCATCAGATATCTGCAGAAAATATCTGGACATCGGCGATCGCGCTCGGGTTTGTGACTTTGTGCCGCCATTTTGAAAATCTGCAAAATGTTCTAATTAGCGACACAGTGGATACAACACAGCAGTGTTGTATATTTTGTGTATTTTACCGCTGTTTGCATACAATGTCGTGTTAATGATAGGTATTATATCTCTATGTTTGTAAGTATCTATCAATATTAAGAGGGCCCGGCCCTCTGTCGCTGCAGCATTTTCCATTCCAGCCTATTCTGGGCTTTCTTTTCCACCTCCTGGTATGAATGGCTACAGCACCATTCTTCTATCCGTGTCATGTATGATATTCTAGGTCTCCCTCTTTCTCTTCCTTTCTCAATTCTACCCTCCAGTATAATTTTGTTTAGCCCTTCGTGTCGGAGTACCTATGTGACCTATACATTAAGCTCTACGTTTTTCAATGGCGTGCATTATTTGTCTTTTCTCTTTTGCCTTCTCTAGAACTTCATGGTTGGTGCGCTTTTTTGTCCAGCTGATTTTGAGCATCCTACGCCAACACCACATTTCGAATGCTTCCAGACGACGGCGGTCAGTAAGTATCAGGTATGACATTCAAAAGAGCGTCTCCACTCATCCCGCTGTGAGCTAATCTCACACCTCCGCCGAACACAAAATTAATAACATGTTGATTTTTAATTTTTGTTCTTCATACACTTATTATTATTTAAACTGCCCGGGCGTTATTTATTACTATTTATATAACATATGTTGATCATTTTTCAATGTTTCCAAGCAATTAACACTTCATTTCTGTGTTAAATGCTGTTTTGTTTGTGGACGATAAATTGTTTCCCGCGAATCTGGTTAGGAGTTACGGCTGGATTTGATATTTGTCTTGCAGGCGTTTGTCAGTTTTGCATTGAGCGGTGCCGCGGGGGGCATTCGTTAATTTCAAGTTTGGATGTCAGATGTGCCTTGAAATAATGGAAAGTTTGAACACATATTAAATCACATACACCACCACCACCACCAGTGACACCACCAGCGACCACGACCAGTGATACGTGTGTCGTAACGTCGGTAAATAAAGGTAACAAAATAAATTCGCGATAGACCCGATTGTAAATGTGATTTAATAGGTTAGTAAATATATTTTTACCTTTTTTATTGTGGGACGTACATTATTACAATCTATAAATTGTAAATACAGATATCAATCACAGTGAAAAAATCAACGATGATCAACTCTGGTCAAAGTGGGACTCGAACCCACATCCTTAGATTGCCGGTCCATTATCAAAAACCTTAAATCTTAAAAAACCGGACAAGTGCGAGTCGGACTTGCCCACTGAGGGTTCCGTACTTTTTAGTATTTGTTGTAGCGGCAACAGAAATACATCATCTGTGAAAATTTCAACTGTCTAGCTATCACGGTTTATGAGATACATCCTGGTGACAGACAGACGGACAGACGGAGTCTTAAGTAATAGGGTCCCGTTTTTACCCTTTGGGTACGGAACCCTAAAAAATGCCGATGTCGCTATTAACGTTGTTCACAGTTGCAATGACAAAATTCGCGTTGATTGGCAGATGGTCAGCTGGCGGAATTGGTAACGCATTGGACCGACAATCCAAGGACGTGGGTTCGAGTCCCACGTTGACCAGAGTTGATTGATCATCGTTGATTTTTTCATTGTGATTGACATCTGTATTTACAATTTATGGAAAGTTAGTATTTTAAACCTTCCTTCTTCATGTCAATTCTCGTCATACAATAAGCAAACCCAAAATATCCAGTGATTGAACGTATAGTGTAGAAAATGGGGCATTTTCTATGAAAAGGGACCTTATTGTTGATGGCGCTTACGCCGCACAGCGTCGCGCGGTATTGTATTTATAGCGGAGCATCGTTTTATAGAAAATACCACAAATAGTCAATTTTGGATTGGGTGAAGATTTGACAACATAAAAAAAAATGCTACTCTATATTCTATTCCAATTGAAAATGATTTTAATTTCATCGAGCTTAATAAGTCTTAAAGGTAGGACCGACAGACAGACGGCGGAGTCTTAATAATAGGGTCCCGGTTTTACCCCTTGAGTACGGAACCCTAAAAATTAACTGTCATAGGAACCGTCATTCGACAATTAGTAGAATCCCAAAGCGGACTTGCCTTTAGGGTACGTACCTAAATACTTATGCCCCAAAATCCGTCATAGATTGACAGTGCCCGGTCTTTGTGCCCCTGGGTGAGTGGATATTTCGAGTTGATAAATCTGAGCCATTTATTCCGGCTTTACCCTCGGGCGTAATGTATAGTCAGCATACAACGGACTTAGGTTATGACTGTTGTCATACCGTTTAACCGAGGCGGTTGGGAAGAAGCTGTTATGGTCAGCAACGTGGGCAGCTACTGACTGGATGTTTGAAGCTGATCATATTATAACATATAAACTACAACATATTACTAAACCTATGAAAAATGGTAAAGTATGGAAATAAAAACCTTGGGACACTATTTTCCTCCTATTAGACTTGAAAGGTTTGCTGATTTTATTATTATTATTTGTCTGTCTTTCCATATCTCGGGACCATGGGGTCCCGGACTTTTGGGCGTTCGTGGGGCCGAAGCCAACAGCGCAGAGGCCCTTTAAGACAATTTAATCTAAAAGCAAGGGATACACGTGGCGGATATCATCCCCGAAAGCACAATGTGATACATCCGGAGATGGTCCCCGCCAGGTTGGTCCCAGCTAAATAGCTGCTCGCTCTTAACTATATTATTATATAGGCGAGCAGCTATTTAGCTGATGAGACTATGTCACACAGTGTCCAGTGTAATATGTGGTATTTTCTATAAAAAGGGACCTTATTGTCGATGGCGCTGACGCCATTATAAACGATGCTTCGATATAAATACAATGCCGCGCGACGCTGTGCGGCGTAAGCGCCATCGACAATAAGGTCCCTTTTCATAGAAAATGCCCCATATAATATAGTTCGCGGTTGAGTAGATATAACATAAAAATTACCAAATTTGAAAAAAGTGTGACCCAAATATATGTTAGGTAGTTACTGAACCTACAATCAAAGCGAGTGATCCTATTATTTTTTTCGTAATTTTTTTGCAAAACTGACGAGTTCACGCCAGCTTTTAAACCTTTTTTCCTCGGGTTAGTTCACATGAAAACCCGAACCTTAGGTTTTATGGCCCCACAATTATATGGTCCCTCAAAAGCGTTTATTGGCAGTGGCCGAGATAGGAGTTTGTTAGGTAGGTATGCTATAAATGTTGATTGTTTACTTTGATTGCTGCGAGAAGCGAGAATTAAAAAATAAAATGGAGATTGAAGGCGGGAATTGGGATTGTTCTTGAGTGTTCCGTATAAATGATTATTATTTGTATCTCGTATAAACTCACGGGTATATACATCCCGGTCATTTGATAGGCGTGCGTGGGGATACAGATCCAACACGTAGAGGCCCTTTGGAGAAGTTTGCTGTTATGTAATACACCTGCTAGAACCCATTCACGGGTACAAATAGATACCCGTAAATCGGTTCCAACAGGCGTAGGGGCTATTATAAACACAGTGGAAAAGAGTGCCGGTTATGGTGTTGAAGTTTGGCTGGTCAAAAGATTGGGCTATTGCTGAGAGGTCCGGACACCTGCCATAACAATGTCTGTACACGTTATCGAGGCAGGCGGTGACTCTTATATTATTATTATTATTATCTTATTTTATTTCTTTACACAAATTACGGTAGATATATTATAATGAAATGTTTTAATAGATATTAGATAGTAAGTTAAACATTGTTGTTGTGCCCTAACAGGGTGTCATGAATTTACTAACTTTATTTGTAACACCCTATTTTATGTATCATGACTGTGCAATAAATGAAATATAAAATAAAGCCGATTTTTTCTTCTTTCTGTGTGTGTGTTACCTCTTCACGCTTAAACCGCTGAAGCGATTTAAGTAGTTGAAATTTGGGATAGAGATTAAGTCTCGGGGAAGGACATAGGACAGTTTTTATGTCTGAAATCATCCCAAAAGAGAATAAATAGGGGGGTTGAAACTAAGAGATTGAATGAATCGCCTGATAATTGATGTCTAGCAATTAAGCTTATGCTCATATTGAATGATTGCTACTACATTTTATCCAGGCGCTAAACTTACAGCTGCTGTTACTGATTCCACGCAGACGAAGTCGCGGGCAAAAGCTTGACTGTGAACAAATTACCAGCGGAACCCTAAACACTATCATAACGTTAAATGTAAATAGCCGGGCCCTTAACATGTGTAAAATTCGGTTTTGTTTGTTGTTTACGAGCTCAGATTGAGACGAAGAATGTCAGGTTGATAACGGCCCGTATATCAAGTTACTTACATCCATGATGTCAAGGGGCTATGGCTCTACCGTTCAAAGAGGGTAAACTAGATAAATCTAAATCAAACATCATTTGTGACGTTCACAAACTTCTTCTCGTGTCGATGGTTTCAGACTTTCAGACTGTGCTGCCAAAAGGTAGCGACATTTATCGTCCTGTCCGTGGCATCACGGAGATCCTGTGCTCAGACATGCGGGCACGCTGGGCAAGATAGCATGTGTTTCATTGATTGGGGATTGGGTAGTCGTCCTACATGGACATTGGGCGTCTGAGCCGCTTAGAGCGCCCCACTTCAGCATTCTTGCCGCGACAGCAGATTGACGACCTCTTGCGGACCGCTCAGTACCTTTTTTAAGCAACTTACTCATAAGGGCCCTCCACACTCATGCGCGAATCACGGCGCGAAGCCGCGAACGTAAGTGTGGCGTCGATTTCGCAGATTGTTCACGCCTTCGCGCCTAGTTCCCCGTTTTTTGTCGGTTTTTTAGCCCGCGTCAAAGGAGGCGCGAAGCGCGAACTGGCAAGACTCCACATTACATACTATTTTGACTCATATGTGGCAAGATAAATAATAATGATATAATATAAAGCGGCTATTACAACAAAACAAAATGGAAAAATAGCTAAATCACGTATGATGCCATAGATAACTAACAGTTAAGCTCGATCAGCTGATGCTTTTCCGCCATCTTGGCGAGAACCAAACTGCGAAATTGCCGTGAAGTTTGCGAGTGTGGAGTCATACGCCAACGTCGCGACATGTTCTCTCCGCGAAGTCGCGCCGCGATTCACGCTCATAGTCTGGAGGGGCCTTTACAATGACGCATGCCGCGTGTACAGACGTGCCGTTCACACATAGAAACGCAAGTGATTCCGCCCTGTGGTCATACTGAGTACCTTTTAGTATTAGATCAAGCGCGAAATCGCGAATATTTTTACAAGCTTTTATTTAATTTCACTTTGCGAACTCGGATGAATTGAGAAGTTGAGTGACAATGCAATATATAATCAATATACCATCGAGCTGATCTAATGAGACAGGAGGTGGCCATAGGAACTCTGTGATAAAACAACTCAACCTTGTTTGGAGTGGTTAGAATTCTCTCGAAAAGTATTATATTTTGATTAAGTTTTGTAAAATAACCATCTGCCTCGTGTATGGAACGGGTGCATGATGATATGATGAAACAATCAGAGTTTACAGCGAGTCGTCTCGTAAATCATGGCGTTATGTCTTACGGGATCGCTGCGAGATGGCCGGCTGTTACACCGGTTTAAAAGTAAGGCATTTATTCGAATCACAAAACAATACGAACGACCTTCCTTCCGACCTGCATTTATAGCTTTCAAGCTATAAATGCAGTACCGGAGACAACCCACAGCCGTGTGATGTGGCGCAAAAACACTAGGAGGGCTGACCCCAAGTAAAATGGGATAAAAAGCCAGGACCAAGAAGATGAATCACAAAACATATACGAACATATATAGGCAAGAAAAGCAGAGAAATAAAACATTATCTTATCTTATCTTATAGTTTCGGGGGCCCTTACGGATACACTTCGACCCATAAGGATCTTTTGTGCAGTTACCCCCTAGGAAAGATCCGTCCGCTACTCAAGAGCTTTCCCCACCATCTCCATATGCCGAATGATGGACCTTATGGGTAGCTTTTTGAATTCCTTTGGTACCAGGTAGCCTGTTCCAAAGTCCTTCATTCTTTGTCTGGCGAGGGCGTGACATTCACACATAAGGTGTTCTATTGTCTCTTCCTCTTCGCCACACATATAACATTAAGTGCGCATCACGAAATGGACCCAACTCAGCATAAAGAGAACTACATAGTATAAATTCTACTACTATTATTAATTCTGCTGCCCTAGCAATATGGGAACTATGAAACAGCGGCGCGCGGCATTGTATTTATATCGGAGCATCGTTAATAATGGCGTAAGCCCCATCGATAATAAGGTCCCTTTTTATAGAAAATACCACATATATACATTTTGACCACTTATTTATACCCTGGAAGAGATAATTTTTTGATATTGTATTTAGTATTACCAATGAGGATTACTATCATTATTCTCTAACATTTTATCTCACTGTATTTGACTTTAAATTTTTTTATTTCCTATGATTTGTTTAATTGTTTTTATTTTTTAATTATTTTACTGAATTATTATTTTTTACAATTTGACATTGTTAAATATCATGTTATTCCCAATAAGAAAAAAATTAATCTAATCTAATCTAAAACAAAGTCGCTTTCCGCTGTCAGTCCGTCTGTCCATAAGTATGCTTAGATCTTTAAAACTACGCAACGGATTTTGATGCGGTTTTTTTAATAGATAGAGTGATTCAAGAGGAAGGTTTATAAATATGTATAATTTGTAAAGGTTTTGTGTAAATTATTTGAACTACCCGTGCGAAGCCGAGGCGGGTCGCCAGTATGAAATATACCTACGCCAACGAGTGACATAAATATTAAATAAAACAGTTGTCAGCAGTTAAGGACATTGAGTAACAATCACTAATCTGAACGGGAACTTTCTAAGTGGAAACTTGCATGAGAATTTTCTCTTTTTTTTTCAAACAACTTAAACAGCATAACAGTGAAAATACCAAACCACTGCTAACTTACACGGAAAATTAAAAGAATAAAACCGGCCAAGTGTGAGTCGGACTCGTGCACGAAGGGTTCCGTACCATTACGGAAAAAAACAGCAAAAAATCACGTTTGTTGTATCACATTTAAATATTTATATTATTCTGTTTTTAGTATTTGTTGTTATAGCGGCAACAGAAATACATCATCTGTGAAAATTTCAACTGTCTAGCTATCACGGTTCATGAGATACAGCCTGGTGACAGACAGACAGACAGACGGACGGACAGACGGACAGCGGAGTCTACCCTAAAAACGGACTAATGTAAAAGCGGGCGGAGCGGCGGAAAGCGCCGTAATTTTAAAACGTAATAAATATAAGAGCATCGGTAGAGTACCATTTTGTTCCATTTGGAGCTGAAACTCTAGGATCCATGGGGTCCTAGCGCGCACAAGCTATTTGTAGAAATCTCGAAGCGTCTGGTTGACGTAACTGGCGACCGAAGAGCTGGCGGCTTCCTCGCACAGCGGGGAAATGCCGCCAGCATCCTTGGTACAATGCATCCAGGGCCTATATTAGATTTAACCTAGTTATTAATTTCGTTTACGTAGTACCACTGTATATATCTTGTACTATGTCAATAAATAGATGTTTAAAGAAAAAAGAAAACAATAAACAATCTATCACAAATGAAACATTTAAAATTTTGAGAATGTTCTTTTAGTTGTGCAATTTGCACAATGCTGTCTTCAATAGTAAGTAAAATTCGCGTACGGTGTGACTGGCACCAACGCTAATATCGTTAACTACACACCGTCTGCCCACATTCCTAATTCCATCCGCAGTAAACCTAACTGGCGGCTCCGAGCAAATAACACAGGCCCGAGAGCCTCATATTCCATATTGTTTTCAATTACTTTTTAATCGTGTTTGCGTTGCGCTTAAAAAATGGTTGCAGTCAACGTGTTGAACTATTGGTAAGAATAAAATTGATGTATAACGGATAGCTTTAATGTTTAAGAAATTTCAAGATTCTGTCCAATCTATAAATTGTATATACAGATGTCAATCACAATGAAAAAATCAACGATGATCAACTCTGGTCAACGTGGGACTCGAACCCACATCCTTAGCGCGCAATTGGTAACGCATTGGACCGGCAATCCAAGGATGTGGGTTCGAGTCCCACGTTGACCAGAGTTGATCATCGTTGATTTTTTCATTGTGATTGACATCCGTATATACAATTTATAGATTGTAATAATGTACGTCCCACAATAAAAAAGGAAAAATATATTAACATTTATTCTGTCCAATGTTCTGAAAGGAGACTTTTTTCTGGTTGCGGTGGTCTATGTAATAATTGTGCCATTTTCAACCAAAAGGGTACTTATTGTCGCTTGTCAGTAAGGCGCTATTTCCATGTAGCTTCAATTAGAAATCAACTTTATCGACAAGCGACAATGTGGTACCTTTTGGTTGAAAACGTCACAATTATTGATGCATGACACTGACAATTTCCTCTACATTTCTGTCCGTCCGTCCGGCCGCCCGTCTGCCACCAACTTACCAGGCTGTATCTCATGAATCATGAAAGCTAGACAGTTGAAATTTTCACAGATGATATATTTCTGTTGCCGCTGATAACAACAAATACTAAAAACAGGATAAAATAAATATTTAAGTCGCTTTTAACAAAAGTGATTTTTTTGTCGTTTTTTACGTAATGGTACGGAATCCTTCGTGCGCGAGTCCGACTCGCACTTGGCCGGTTTTATTTTACTATGGTATCTGAAGCTACATAAATTAATTACAGATAGATATACTTTATCCTATTGTGAGTACAAAGTTTCAGAGCAATCTAGATAGTCGTTTGAAAATTAAAGCGTTACTACGTGGTTACTACGTTAGTATGGATCCCAGGTAGCAAAATGACGTCAAATGACGTCAGCGACGTCATAATGACGTAATAATGCCGTCATTATGACGTCGCTGACGTCATTTTACGTCATTTTGCTACCTGGGGAGAACCGAGCTCGCCGATATTGCTACAAGCATATTTCACATTTCTATAGACAAATACTGCCTAAGAAAAAGAAAAATACACTAACAACAGTAACAACCTAACAACTCACTCGTAATTGCAGTTAATTTCTGTAGACATTTATTGACCAGTACCAAGATTTAAATTAGATAAGAGAATTGAGAATTGCGAGTAGTGTAAGACTTGAAAAAATCGTAAAATCTCGCAGATGTTTAGCGCTTTTATAAAATACGAGCGGGATGTGAAGGAATTATCTTCTTTTCATAGTTTATTTCGTAAGTCGCCATCAGATATATCGGAGCAGCCGAGGTGTTCACAATATCTGAACACGCCTTTATTGTCAGGGCGTTAGTGCGTGTTCAGATATTGTGAACACCTCGGCTGCTCCGATATATCTGATGGCGACTGTAAAGTGGGCGTCCGCGTTCCATACAAACGAAGTCTTCAATACTCTTAATTCTCCTCTCTGGATATTAACGTTATTGAAAACAATTTGACAAAATTGGATTTACATCAACCACATATAGCTATGGCACTTCGCTTGTTTTTTAGGGTTCCGTACCCAAAGGGTAAAAACGGGACCCTATTACTAACTCCGCTGTCCGTCTGTCCGACTGTCTGTCACCAGGCTGTATCTCATGAACGTGATAGCTAGACAGTTGAAATTTTCACAGATGATGTTTTTCCGTTGCCGCTATAACAACAAATACTAAAAAGTACGGAACCCTCGGTGCGCGAGTCCGACTCGCACTTGGCCGGTTTATTTATTTATTTATTCATTCTTATAAGTTAGGAACATTTAACATTTATTTGTTTTGAATATGTTTTTCGAGGGAAGCTTTATAATTAATAATTGAAAAATCTAAAAAGTCAAACGAAGGGACAGTTGCCATTAATATACATCAAATTATGTTTATTTATTTTATTTTTATTTTTCAAATACCACGTCGGTGGCAAACAAGCATACGGCCCGCCTGATGGTAAGCAGTAAAATAAACTTAAAACTCCTCCTTTCAGGCATTCTTGGCTCCGTTCGGCTCAGCATTGCTACGAGCAATCATTAGGGTTGGTACAACTAGACGTGTACGACCACAGATAAGATAATGACCAATTTTGACAAACCTAAATAGCCGATACTACGATTCCTTAAATAAACTTCGGTTTTGTAAGAAGTTTCTTTTCTGTACGCTAGTACTATTTTATTCTGTGGTTTCGTTAGGGCAGATAGTTCTACTAATCCTTATTTGCAATGCAATATTGATAACAGGGTTTGGTCATGAGAGTGCACCGTGCACATGGTCTGAACACTGCACACTCTGCACTCGGTGCAAGGTGAAATGTGGAAAAACTGGCACACTCACGCAACATATGCCACAGCGAATATACCGTAGGCAGTGCGATGACTGCGTAAAAACGCTTGTTATATTCCTTTTCAGGGTTCCGTACCCAAAGGGTAAAAACGGGACCCTATTACTAAGACTCCGCTGTCCGTCTGTATGTCCGTCTGTCTGTCATCAGGCTGTATCTTATGAACCGTGATAGCTAGACAATTGAAAATTTTACAGATGATGTATTTCTGTTGCCGCTGTAACAACAAATACTAAAAAGTACGGAAGCCTCGGTGGGCGAGTCTGACGCACTTGGCCGGTTAATTAAAAGATTAACGCTAATAAATAGCCCGAAAAAATGTATATAAGTATGAGTACATGAAAAAAAAGACGGTTTTTTTTTATCATAATTTGGTGTTTATTACTTTTATTAATCTTAGTATTAATCTTATATTTTTAAAATTGTATCACTAAGCACATAATATGTGCATATGAAAGGTAGTAAAGTTACCTACAATACCTACTATGCTCTGTATGTAAATAATAATGAGTTATTCACGTTTTTAATTTAGTGGTTTTTGACAATAAAGTACCTATATAAAGGACGTACATTTCGTTATTATTATGAATGGACTATGGCCACTTGTTCCTGGTCTTTCGGAGTAAATCGGTTTCTTTATTAATTGAAAACCCATTTGGAATTTACGAGTAACGTTACTACTTCAGGTAAATAAATTATTTATTCATTCAATCTTAAAAAGTTAGTATAACGACTCCATTAACACAGGGCGGACACGCTTTACATCAAAAATCACTTGCGTTTCTATGTGTGAACGGCACGTCTGTACACGCGGCATGCGTCATTGTGTGAGTAAGTTGCTTAAAAACAGTACTGAGCGGCCGGCAAACGGCCGTCAATCTCCTGTCGCGGGGCGAGGTAATTCAAATCGGGGCGGGGCAGTGCGTGGCCGTTCTGTATAATAATATTGATAATACTATTACTTATTCTGTGCCATTACCCTCTGTGTTCAATTGTGACGTTTTCAATCAAAATGTACCACTATGTCGCTTGTTGATAAGGTTGATAATTGAAGCTATATGGAAATAGCGCTTTACTGACAAGCGACAATAAGTACCCTATTGGTTGAAAATGGCACAATTTGCCACCGCTACGGACGCTAGTCATTACACTGCACCAGCTTTCACCGCGCCCGTCTGTTTTTATCCCGAACCCGGTTAAAAAGTCGGATTTCACAAAATTAACGAACGTTGACGAATGGTGTTCGCAACAGGAGAACGGCCCCTTGTCCCAACAAAAACGCCGTATGTCCAACCCAACGTCCTTCGTAAAGGACATTTTGGATTGACAAAAGGCGCACGGTCGGTACGTTTGAGATCCGGAATTCCTGGCGATTTTTATGCTTACTAAGTTTCAAGTGCGCTTAAAAGTCATAGTTTTTTACTTTTTATACGTAGTTTAGGTTAGTTTTTATGGAGAGTGACGGAGTAAAATAGCGTTTTGTTATTCTAAACTGAGCCATTATAGGGAAAATTGTGAACTGCATTTTTTAATTTACTAAATTTTATGTTATTTCGATACGGAATGGAATCACAAGTATTCAGGCATTTCAGTTGTATTATGAAAAATTGTACCTTTGTGTATTTATTCATACCAAAGAAAATATATAGGATAGAGGGGTACTGTCATAGTAAATTTACTGCCATCTATCGACACAAGATTAAAACTCTAAATAAAAATATCAAAAGTTGTATTGTTGTATTTTACATGTTAAAATTGTTAAATAACAAACGAAACCGTTAACGCCATCTAGCCGAGAATAGGCCAAAGGTTGGTATTGTTGGTACCGCCGTCTGTGCGAGAATCTGGGGGCACGGTAGTGCCCCCGCCAAGTCGAGCAAAAGAAAGAGGTACGACCGTACCATCCTTTTCTCGAAGCCATTCAGGCCATTTTTCAACGTTCTGTAATTTTGTGATAGCTAAAGCTAGAACCCTGAATTTTCAGTGACGTATAGAGCATAACATGATTTAGATATATTCTCAATAACATGTAATTTAAACATGTAGGTAGTTTAAGAATTATTGCATGTGATAGTTCCTTAGTTTTGTCACTGACACACTCACTCACGATCATCATAATTCTAAGGTACTTCTAGCAGACCCACAAGCTCCAAATTTTAATAGTAATTAGTTTTTAGCGTATTAAGCCAATAAAAGCGATTTCCAAGTCATTATAAGTATTAAAAAATAAAGGTATCTAATATTGTTACGGTTTTAACACCCCCTGACACTGACTAAAAAAACCGACTTGGTTTCACATTACATTTCAAAACTTTTTTGTAGTTGAAGAACTGGGTTGCGAGACTTGCATTTTTTTACATGTAATGTTTTTAATGGGTTCAAATTTTCTCGATTTCCGATCATACATCTCGCCAAAAAGGACAAAATGGCGGATCAATAATTGTCCTTTTTATTGTGATAACGTTTAACATTTAATTTGATTAAAACATAAAAAAGTGTGATGAAAAACAGCTCGGTTCTCCATACAAACGTAAATTTCTCCACTCCATAAAAAAAAAATTTGAAACTTTGTACTTACAATAGGATAAGGTATATCTAAATCTGAAATTAGTTTATGAAGCTTCAGATACCATAGTAAAAAATACAGCGAATTTAAGGTTTTCATACAAACTTGTTTTTGCTCTATTTCGTTTGTTTTATATACTAGAGCTATATAAACGAATTACAGACCTAGATATACCTCATATCACTGTATGTGCAAAGTTACATTACAATCCAACACGTAGTTTTAAAATGAGAACGAAACTCCGTTTGTATGGGAAGGTGAAATGCGGCCGAGCTTGCCGGGGACTCCATATTTTCTTTAAGGGGCCCACTGACTATCAGTCCGCCGGACGATATAGGCCTGTCAGTTAGAACAAAAATTTGACAGTTCCGAACAACTGACAGGCCGATATCGTCCGGCGGACTGATAGTCAGTGGGCCCCTTTACTTTCAGTACCATTTCGTACCTTGGCGCAGTGACAATTAATATGAAAGTCGCTAGAGACGTCACTATTGTCACTGTGACAAGGTACAAAATGGTACTGGTAAATTCCTTGACCATACTATCTGCAATGTCATAATCAAAACAAATGTATACTTAACCACAACACTCATCGACAACAAGACCAAAAAACGCTGTCAACCCCGCGAACCATCATTCATAGTTCACATAAAAAAAGGAAAAAAAAAGATATTACGACAAGGATGTAAGTTTTTGTCCGCGCAGCGACGGCGCCATCTCGCGTTACAAAGGGCCCGAGGGCTAGAATGGGCGTTTTTTACTCGAGTGATGTATCACGCGGTTCCGTACTGGATTTGTCCTTTACGAAGGACATTGGGCATTACATTTTAATATTAAGTACAAAAACGGGACCCTATTACTAAGACTCCACTGTCCGTCTGTCTGTCACCAGACTGTATGTCATGAACCGTGATCGCTAGACAGTTGAAATTTTCACAGATGATGTATTTCTGTTGCCGCTATAACAACAAATAATAAAAACAGAATAAAATAAATATTTAAGTGGGACTCCCATACAACAAACGTGATTCTTTGCTGTTTTTTGCGTAATACCCAGGTAGCAAAGTGACGTCAGTGACGTCATAATGACATATAAATGCTGTTAGGGAGTACGAAACCCTTCGTGCGCGAGTCCAACTCGCACTTGGCCGGTTTTTAAAGGACGGAAACGGTGCCATACTTATTAGTTTTATTACAATAACTAACGGTACAAAAATACCTTTTCATATATTACTGCTAACTTTAAACTTAATAAATTTTAAACCGAACTAACTAGGTAAAAAATCTAAATCTGCATAAAACCAAATATGACCCACAACTTCCCTTTGCCATTCATCAACAAAAAAAACACCTAATGAATTGCGACCAAATCAACCCAGAACGTAGTTCAAATCTACATGTGACTCTTACTTCATACGAAATATGGTACAATTTTAAATGAGTTTTAGTTTTTGACATGTATTTTTATGTTGGTAAACGTAGAGGCTAAATCTTCGGTTACCGTTTAGGTTACTAATGTTCTTTTTTTTAGCGTGTATGATCATAAATTATGACGTATGACACCCTCACGATTGTGGAGTGTGATAGTGTTGGTTACTAATGGTTCCAGAAGGGAGATGGGTTCGAGTTGTACTATTATGGTAACACACTTTGAACAGACTTGAAACAGGAGTAACATCTTTTTCACCTCAGCAGCTCGAACAAGCCTACTTTAGTCACTCCCTGGAGTGAGGAAAGTGCGACTTTCCTCACTCCAGGGAGTGAAGAAGGTGCGACTTTCCTCACTCCAGGGAGTGAAACAAAGTAGCTTTTTAATTTAGTGAAGGCCATGAACTGCCACTTCATACTTTTTTTTGTGTTTTTGTATTCTCTGTAATTCGAAATACATTTTAAGTATTTTAACCTTTAATAATATTATGTTCTCACTACTGAGGTGAAAAATTATGTGTGCAACAAGAGAGCAAAGTTTTACATCTCGTGTTTTTGAAAATAAACACTCGCAAGAAAAACCAACTTTCCTCTCTTGTTGCACAAATAACTATTTCAGCACACCGGCTGGTAAAGGCTCTCTTAACTGATCAAAAACTGATAAGAAAGTTGCATTTTATTCACATGTGAGGCAAAGTAATCGAATGGCAAATTTTGAGTTGTTTTCTTATGTTTGCTGGTAGAATCGATTTGCTTTGATTTTGTTTGATATTTTACAGTTAGTATTCTCCTTGTGTTGGTGTGGTGAAACTCGGTGGCAAAATTCGTTTAACCCTGGTGCCTTGATACCCGCGCAATTTTGGAATTTTTCGCTTGCTCAGGTATCAATAATAACACGAGAGGCTAAAAAACAACTTTGCCTCCTTGCAAAACAATAGTTATTTACGATACAAGTGCGGAAAGTTGGAAATTCGCAACGAAGAGTGATAAATTAAAACGACCGAAGGGAATGTTTTAAATCTACACGAGTTGTGGATTACCTATTCGCACGGGTATCGTACGTTTTACCTATACAGTAAATACATTATGGCCCTTTAATTTTTTGACATACTAGGCACGGAATGTGTTATTTAGTTAAGTAATTTTATCAAATTAAGTTATTTTGTACAAATGGACTCGCCGGAAGGTCAGTGCTGACACTTTGGTCGGCATTATGCTGAGGCGAGCCCATTTCGTGGTAAACACTGCTAATATGGGGCATTTTCTATGAAAAGGGACCTTATTGTCGATGGCGCTTACGCCGCACAGCGTCGCTCGGCATTGTACTTACATCGGAGCATCGTTTATAATGGCGTAAGCGCCATCGACAATAAGGTCCCTTTTGAATTAATTTTTAACAAGCAGAAACGTCTGCGATCGATGCTATTAAGCTTAGAATAAATTTAAAAGTGGAAAAATTACTGCCTTGGGTGAGACTTGAACTCACGGCCTCTGGATAGATACTCCAGCGCTCTGCCAACTGAGCCACCAAGACCTCATCCATAGTCAGCAAAATCTTCCCAAGGCAGTAATGTTTCCACTTTTAAATTTATTCTAAGGTCCCCTTTTTTATATAAAATACCACATATGTTTTTTAATTTTCCTTGTAATGCTACTAACGTAAGTATATCACAAAATAAATGATTTATGATTTTACTTGTGCGGGAAATTAATTAATATTTAATTAATATAAAGAAAGCATTTACATTGTTTTATAAAAATAAATAATATATGTGTTAACAGGTGAAAACAATAACGCCGCTATACTTACTCAAACTCGTATCTGCAACACTCATTATGACAAAAACACCCGTATTCCGAATGAAAGAAAAGCGACATTTCCATCAAATGATTGTTGCAGATATGAGGTTGAGTAAGTATAGCGACGCCCAGGTAGCATTTACATGTCATTATGACGTCCTTTACTTCATAATGACGTCATAAAGGCCTCATTATGACGTCGCTGACGTCACTTTGCTACCTGGGCGATAAGGTGTCTCACCTGTTGTGGTAAAAAGGTAATTTATTGAACCTCTCCGCGGGGTTCCACTAAACGCCCTTATTCAACGTTACTTATTGATCATATTTATTGATTATGGTTAACATTTATTACATTAACACAAGCAGTGAATCATCACTCAACTCATTTTACTGACGAGTCGGATCAGTGACTTTTTATGAAACGTAAAATGTATTTTTCCCCTCACTAGCTCGGAAAGTTCTTTCATCCTTCATAACAAGCGGGGAAAACGCGTTTTATCCACTAGTGGGGAAAGTAATTTGACCTTGGATGGAGCGTGTTTAAGTAGCTTGACAGATAACAAAACCTAAAACGCTCATGATAATGGTTCGTTCGATATTAATTATCATTAAATAAATGGTTTGAGAATCTAATAAAAAATACCAAATTTAGCTTTATTTAATGATTTTAAGTCATATACCTTAAAATTCCATAAGAAACGTTTGTTTTTTTATAATGATGTTAAATATAATTCTGAACGCACAAGTTGAGTCGATGCAATTTCAAAACGCATCGTTGACATTTCATACGTCAGAAATGTCAACATTGTCAACAAATTTTTTACTTAAAAACTTTTCTCACCGACTCGCGTAAAAATACACAACTTCCAGAGTTTTCTGTTATAATATCGTAAAAAAAATGAGTGATTCCAGTGATGAAGATGATCTAACGCCTGTGGATATTGCACTTTCCTCGCTATAGTGAGGTGAAAAGTTTTGTGTTACACACGGGTGCAAATGTATTTTACTTCTCGTGTGTTGAAACACTCGCGGGTAAAATACAACTTTGCACCCTTGTATAACAAATAACTATTACAGTACATATGGTGCTACTTTTCTGCACTAGTGCGTAAATTAGCACATTTCGTAACTATGTCAAAAATTTAAACTGCCATATGTACTGTAAAACGTTGTACGATACACGTGCGAATAGGTAATTCGCAACTCGTGTCGATTTAAAACACTCCCTTCGGTCGTGTTTTAATTTATCGCCACTCGTTTCGAATTTCCTCTTTTACGCACTTGTATCGTAAATAACTATTACAATGCATGTGCTCGAAAAGTGCGTTTCCTACGGAGCCATATCATGCGGAAAGTACTACTTTTCTGCACTAGTGCTTTTTGTTTACAATTTTTTTTTACAGTACATATGGTGCTACTTTCTCGCACTAGTGCGGAAAAGAGCACTTTTCGTGCATATGTCGAAAGTTTAAAGGGCCATATGTACTGTAAAACGCTGTACGATACACGTGCGAATAGGTAATTCGCAACTCGTGTCGATTTAAAACACTCCTTTTAATAACTAAACTTATTCGCCATGATATGTTTTTTTATTTACTCGCACAATGCATAGTAAAACATTGTATGATACACGTGCGTAAAGATGATTTCCGCACTTGTTGCATAAATAGCTATTTTAATACAGTTGCTCAAAAAGTGCTACTTTACGTAACTGTTTAGCGTGCGGAAAGTTGGTATTCGCGAACTAGTGCTTTTTACTTTTCCAATTTTTTAAAATTTATTTATTTATTGGTTAAAAAAATTACACAGCATTACAGTAGGTACTAATGCACTGCGAAATTTAGGACAAAAAGTAATACATACAAACAATACAGTATACAATCTGGGACTAGGTATGACAATTTTTTTTTTTTTAATTTACACAAATTTAAAGAAACGAGGTATATACACAAAATAAAACAATATACAAAGAAATATTAATAACTAACTGAGGACGGACGGTCATCCATTGCCTCACAAAGGTTTTATACTTGTTCCAAATCATTTAATTCGATCGGCGTTCGTCGATGTAGGTACGATTGTCATTTTGTCTAAGCCCCCCTGGTATGCAGGTGTACTTACGCTACAGTTGTCAATGAAGTCCCATTCTTACATCAACCCTCTAAAAGTCCAAATGATCCAATGATTACACCACACCTGAGTCCTGTCAATCGAGCCGATGCGATGTAATGGCGACATATGCCGCGCGTTTGAAGGGTTGAAAAAATATACTTGTTAATTGTTTGTATTCGTAACCCCTCGTTCGCCGGACAGGTTTGACAGGTCAATAGGTCTGTTTCAGGGTTCTGTAGCCAAATGGCAGTTTTATAAAATTTTGACATGTCCATTTCTTTGTCTGTCGTTGGCTTATTTATTTAATCTTTATTGCACAAAAGAAAAACACCTTACAGTACAAAAGGCGGACTTAATGCCATAAGGCATTCTCTACCAGTTAACCTTAAGGCTAAGCAGAGATATTGTGGGCGGTGCAACAAATACAACAGCAAAACCAATAAAATAAAAATTACATATAATCACATATATACAAATATAATATACATATATACTATATATAATGTATATAAATAACGACGAGACTCATTATGAAGCTAATACACTAAGAAACTTTCATTCCGCTAGCAAAGAAAGAACGTAAGTATTTTTTGAAAGCGAACTTATCTAATCGAATTTAAACTGTTGTGAGACATACTAACATTAAAACATTTGATGGTTTAGACTCACTTGTTTTAGTCACTCGCGCGACATGTTTCGGAGAGCCTAGGTCTAGCACCTTTCTCAAGCACTAATAGTGCGAGCAGCGTTCACGACGACCGTGTATTGCGTACTGAATACACGGTCTGAATACACGTCCGCAATACACGTGCTTGAGAAAGGAGACCTAGGCTCTCCGAAACATGTCGCGCGAGTGACTAAAACAAGTGAGTCTAAACCGTAAAATGATTTAACGAACTTATCTAGGTTTTTTTTTCTTCGTGTTAGGGACTGGGGTCCTTTGTTTGACATAATTATTGAAAGTCATAATGATTGTCATATTATCATAGTCATAATTCTGAAACCGTTAACTTTTCAGGGTTTTCCTCGGGTTATCCTATAGATAGGTTAGCTTAGGTTTGTTTTAAGGCAATCCTGAAAAATTACGCGTTTCTGAGAAAAACCAATGACTAACTAATGTGGACAAACAATACATTACGACTTAAAACTATATGGGAAACAATAGAGACACGTTAGGGGCTCCAAAGATAGATATAACTCCGTAATAGATGGATACAGTCTAAGGAAAAAACGTGCCTCGAAAATCTCGAAAATTTGATTCTCGATCAGATGGCGCCACTAGTTTTGGCCTACACTCGTATAGAGGGCGTTGACTGTTTCGTTTGTTATTTATAATTTTAACGCATACCAGTGAAAGAACATGGGTCAAAATCATATAAAAATAATTAATGCAAATAAAAAAAATCATTTATCTATATTTAAATACATTCTATCGTATTTTTATAAATCTGCATTTTTAGTTTTAAAGTGTGTCGACAGATGGCAGTGAATTTACTGGGGTTACAAAATTTACTATGACAGTACCGCTCTAGTATAAGTTACTCTATGGGGGCTATATAAGGCTCCAAAGCCTACACCACACCACAGGGCGGACACGCTATACATCAAAAATCACTTGCGTCTCTATGTGTGAACGGCACGTCTGTACACGCGTCATGCGTCATAGTGGGAGTAAGTTGCTTGAAAATATTACTGAGCGGCCGGCAAACGGCCGTCAATCTGCTGTCGCGGGTCGAGGTAATTCGAGTCGGGGCGGGGCGGTGCGTTGCCGTTCTGTATAATAATACTATTTACATATTCTGTGGTATCACTGCGACCATCCCTGATCTATTGTGATCGCAACCTTTTTTTTTTTTTTTTTTTTACCCAGGGGGAATCCGTAATGGATCCCACCGGCCCGGGAGAAGCCTAAGGTGGGTATGTCCGACTCCCACGGACTAAACCCCCTGGGGTGTTCCGCCGCGCGCTTTGTGGGCGGGGTTTCGGGAACGTGACTTTAGGCCTCCGATACCCCGCCGGCGTTGCCCTCGCGGGCTCGTCTTTTGGGACTGCTCCAGCAGCCTACTCCGCTGAAGGCGCCTCGGAACACTTGAGGGCCTTCCAGCTCAGAACCTCTTCAGGCGAGTGATGGAACTCCCGGCCCATCACCCGCAGGTCCCCGTTAAGGCGGCATCATTCGGGCTGCGTAGGTTGTGATCGCAACCTACTACAACTCTCGATCCAAACCTGCAACTTCAAACATCTGCGGGATCTTGTTAAGTTTAGATTACACTGCGATAAATTTCTTGCGGTTCCAGTCTAATTTCTTGCGGTTACAGTTTAATTTCTTGCGGTTCCAGTCTTACAAGTGCGTGCGCTTATGAAACATGTGATTTGCATGTATATCGAGTACTTCTTGAGACCTTTCTAATGAGCCTAAACTTGATGTGTTTGTGTTTTTCCATCGAGGAGTTCCTTTGGCTATGTACCGGCTGCATCATCAGAACACCTCCATGTTAGCATATTACTGCATTGTCACCGGAATTACGATAGTACTTCAAATTTCAACTGAATCAGATACCGGGAAGTGGTACCCGGGTATGTCCATAAACTACGTCCTGACCCGGGTATGTCCTTAAACTATGTCCAAAAGAGAGGTATGGGCACTGCGAATGACATCTCGCTTTGTGTGGTAGGGCACAGGACAGCGGATGTCATTCCAGATCTAGAGCAGAGCCCAACTGGGGAACTCCACCTTACAGAAAACCGCAGCCAAATAACACTAGACTAGTGTTGTGTTCCTGCCGGTGAGTAAGGTTGCCAGAGCTCAACGAGGGAGGGGAGTGTTAGGGTCGGCAACGCGCATGTCGTAACTCCTCTGGAGTTGCAGGCGTACATAGGCTACGGAGACTGATTAACATCAGGCGGCTCGTATGCTTGTTTGCCACCGACGTAGTATAAAAAAAAGTGGTTCAAATTTTAGGTTCAAGATTTGAAGCACTATATGAAAAATGAAAAAATGAAAATGAAAAATATATTTATTTTGCACACAAAGATGGGAATTTGCAGATGGAGTATACATGAGGTCCAGGTTGCGCGCATACAGCGGTACATATATAACAGTATGAACAGGGGTCCCCAAACTAGGCATAGCCTGTATCTTGGGCGACCAGTTAGTGAATTAAAAACTAGATTGAAAAAAAAAAGAAAGTATGTCTAAAGATGAAGATAGGTGCTAATGCTAATAACCTTAGCTACTAGGGATTTACGTTGGTCAGTCTGTCAGTCAAGTCTCTTACGGCTAAGTGTCTATACCTATAGGTATATATACAATTATACATACAAAGGTATACGCAGTGAAGCTAAATAAAAGTGTGCAATAAAAACAAATATAACGCTTCCAGCTTGCTATGTCCGTGCGCATGATTCAGCAATAGCGATGATTCAATCATCACCATCCACAATACGGGACAGGTGATGTCTCACTGACAGTTCTAGTCAGTTAAGAAATGACTTATGTCTACACCTTTTTATTATTGAGCTGTGAAACTGGAGATCATTTCTATCCTAGTTCAAAAAGAAAAAATAAGCGGTTTTGACTTATTTACAGTTTTAGTGGTGGTAATTACAATAACTGTTCAAGATTTTAGGTTCCCGTCATAATGTCTCGCATTTAATCGATTTGCAAGAACGAACTGATCCCGTTTCTCTAATTATTGCCGAAAATTATTTTGCCGAATATCTCGTCAAAAGGTCTCTACGTGTTGGCTTCGGCTCCGCCTCCCAAAGGTCCTGAACACCATAGTTCCGTGATGGGGAAGACAGTATACACTGATAATGACAAGTTTAAACTAGTTCTGTTGTCTGTGTATGACAGGGTCCTGACCGAGTTTTTAGTCATCTTTTTTCTGCCCTATTTTACACACAAAATTTCTATTCGCTCTATATTCTTTTCATTACAACTTCCAGCTAAAAAAACTAGTACCAGACATATAGGGTTAACTCTCATTATTTGGTGACACGCCTAATTCGGTGATACAAGTTTTGAAGCATGACTCCCAGGAAAGCTAGTGAATTAGGGCCTTTTAAATGGGACACAGCAAAGTCGCCGAAGCCGTGAAGCCGTGAGGTCCCATTTAAAAGGCACTAATTCACTAGCTTTCCTGGGTGTCATGCTTCAAAACTTGTATCACCGAATTAGGCGTATCACCAAATAATGCGAGTGTACCGTACATATATATATTTAGGCTTTACGGTGGCGGATTCGTTTAACTAAGTGAAGGCCGTTCCATCGGTTTGCCGCTGTCACTGTCACATTTCGCAAGAAAGAACGGGAAAGATCATGCGCGCCAAGTGTCCATTTTGATCGAATTTTGACGATTTTTATTTATTTTAAAAACGTTATCTTACAATATCGAAATTCGAAAGCTATCAAATTACTATTTAAGTTAAGATTGTTTTTTCTTCTTTTTTGTTTATAGTATCACATAATAAATAACCGAGTAAAGTTTGATTAGAAGTCCGAGTTAGAGGTTACTTTGGGAATTAATAATGTATCAGAAGCTATGTCATTAAAGATAATATAGTCAAGAACTACATATATCTTTTGCACGTCTACGAACATCAACGCGTCTTAGAAAAATATGATCATATAAGGACATTTTTCGCGTTCTGGCTCAGGGAACCGCCTAAAGACGTAAACATTAAATAAACAGACAGAGTTACTATCGAATTTATAATATAGTAATAAATTCAGCATGTCATTTCCACTGCGCGTATATCCGCGGGCTGTCAGTCTGATAAATGATTCGGCGGCTACTTACGCCGCGTCTTCATTTGTGTTATTCAATCGCGCACATCTCAAACGTTAGACTGTGGCCAAGCGACGGGTTGTTGCGTTTCATGCCTTTCTTAGGAGGCAAACGGGCACACGAATCCGTACCGTTGCCCGTGCTCATGGACACCCGCAATAGCTAGCCATACACGCACGGATTTGTCCGTCGGATCTGCCTGAAAGATGTGTCTGGCAGACACATCCGTCAATGTGTGGCGAGAAATAGACACAGATTTGTCCGCCGGATGCCCGTCCGCTGCCCATCTGTGTCTATTTCTCGCCACACATTGAGGATGTGTCCGTCAGACACATCTTTCAGGCAGATCCGACGGGCAAATCCGTGCGTGTCTGGCTAGCTATTACCAGAAGGGTTATAAACAGAGACCGGAATTTTCGCGGCAAAACAAAATACTGTCGCAATCTTGCTAGAGTTAGAAACATTTTTTTATCGATATCAATAGTTGTGTAATAGAAAAAACCGGCTAAGTGCGAGTCGGACTCGCGCACTGAGGGTTCCGTACTTTTTAAATGTGAAAATTTCAGCTGTCTAGCTATCACGGTTCATGAGATACAGCCTGATGACAGACGGACAGACGGACAGTGGAGACTTAGTAATAGGGTCCCGTTTTTACCCTTTGGGTACGGAACCCTAAAAAAGACGGTCGACCAAATAAAAAAATATTAAACAGAAAATTGTGAGGTTTGTATAGAATTATATACAAACAGATACAATTAGTATACATAAATGGCTTAATAGTGATAAACGAAACTGTTGTCTCCCAGAGAAGTTTGAGAAATTAATAATAATGATTATCTACTCGTATCACTGTGACAAACCAAATATAATGTCATGTGCTGCTAAGCTGTATACACTGTGTACATACGTAGATTTCGAAGAAGAAAATGCATCTGTTTCTATATAATTTTATAAAAACTTAATTCGATAAAAAATGTTTCTTACTCTAGCAATATTGCGACAGTCTTGCCGCGAAAATTCCGAACTCTGGTTATAAGTGAGTTTCCGGCCTATGAGATAGGGGTAATACGCTTTTTTCTTGAAGTCTAAGATTTTGATAATCGGGAAATACCTCTGCAACAGTTTATTACACAGTTTAGCTGTGTGAGGCAGGAAGTTTCTGGACATACTCACAGTTTAGAACTGCAAAGTTGCAAACCATCAAAGTGGTGAAGATGGAAATGATGAAAAAGAGCGATGGTGGAAAGAAGCGGCAGGGATTAATTTCGAACAATTCCTCGGAGAATGTCCTTTTATATACGATAGGAAATGCACAGCCAAGCCACATCTCTATGAGGTGTCAAGAAATCAAGCCGATATTTAATGCCCAGTGCAAAATACACATGATCGCACTTTCCTGTGAATCTAATTATTTGATATTAATCGATATTAATAATCGCATATCGGCGAAGGAAGACATTATTAGGGAAACTGGACAAGTCACAATTAGGTGTAGTTATCACTGTGCCAATTCTACACAAGATCAGTGGCGAAAATATCTTCGCAACTGAAGGCCGTTCCATCGGTTTGCCGCTGTCTCTGTCACATTTCGCAAGAAAGAACGGGAAAGATCATGCGCGCCAAGTGACAATTTTGATCGAATTTTGTCGATTTTTGTTTATTTTAAAAACGTTACCTTACAATATCGAAATTCGAAAGCTATGAAATTACTATTTAAGTTAAGATTGTTTTTTCTTCTTTTTTTGTTTATAGTATCACATAATAAATAACCGAGTAAAGTTTGATTAGAAGTCGGAGTTAGAGGTTACTTTGGGAATTAATTGTATCGAGCGAAGTGTCATAATTCGTGTATCGGAAGCTATGTTGTTAAAGATAATATAGTCAAGAACGACATATATTTTTGCCACGTCTACGAATATCAACGCCTCTTAAAAAACATGATCATATAAGGAGATTTCTCGCCTTCTAGCTCAGGGAACCGCCAGAAATGAAAAACAGAATGCGTGGACTATTAGAACTTCTTAAATATAAGAAGGAAACATTTAAACTTTTAACAGAACGCTTTCCGCCTTAAACCGTTCCACACGAAACCTCAAAAGAAATCTATCTTAATACCTGACAATAAGCAATCACCGACCTCACTGTAATACTAGTAGTCCCCCAACTTGCAACAACCTTACAATCTGTTGTACCTGTACCAACTCACAAAAACACTCGCAGTGGCTCCACTGTCTATGTGAACCGTCGAAATTTCTATGGAAAAAATTTAGTTCCGATATTATACGTCAGTGAGCTTAAATTGGTAGCAATAATTGTTTAAAATCCGAATAGAAATTTAAAAGTTACCTTGCAGACCTCGTATCTAAATATATAGTCGTGATATTTTGAGTTTTATTCACCAGCACTAGAGTTCACTTCTAATAGCGATTTCATCGATATGTAGCGTTATTGAATTACATTTGAGTGATATAGAGTTGAGAATGTAACTGCGAGAACCTCGTATTTCAGCCTCTATAAAATTAGAACATTGAGCTTCATTGCTTAATATAAAAGTCCAGTTTTGAATAAATGACATGGTTATGATACGTTATGACTGAAGTTCTTTGGTGAATAAAAGTTTGAAGCTTAAGAATCTCGTATCTCATCGTACAAACCTGAGAATTAAACTTATTGTTAATGAAGTTAAAGTTTAATTTGGTCTGTATGGCGTTGATAAAGTTGTAGTTATAATGTTAGGTCACAGTGAGTTGCAAGCAGCCGCACGTCAGTGATGTACGGATTAATTTCTTTATATTTCGGGCCGTATCATTTGATTTGGTATTGTTTTTTTTGTGATCATCCGTCTTGTTATCAATATGGCGTTTCGTGGAATTTAAGCATATTAGTCCGGTTCAAATAGTTACTAAGCTTTGCGTGGGACCTTTTAGCTTAGTATTATTTTTTATTAATGTTTCTCCTGAAATAAACTGTTTCCCGGAAAAAAAAATGAAGATTCCTTATCACTACTTTGGATTCCATTTCTAACATTTAACAATCAAACAAGTACATAAGATAAGAACGTCCGAAATTAAAGGATATCTACAGCAATATTCCTAGATTTACAACAAGCCTTTGACAAAATCTAGCACGAATTGTTGACGAGGTATAAAATCAAAATGAATTTGATTTTACACAGTCAAAACACTCAAAATAACTAAAAGAACGTGTCTTCCTTGTAAAAAATGGGAAACATCCGTCTCATCCGTGCCTTATCAAAGCTGGAGTAGCGCAAGGAACAGTCTTAGGACCAATTCTTTAAGCGTTGCCAAAGATAGATATAACTCCGTAATAGATAGATACAGTCTAAGGAAAAAACGTGCCTTGAAAATCAAGAAAATTTGATTCTCGTTCAGAGGGCGCTACTAGTTTTGGCCTACAGTCGTATAGATGGCGTTGACGGTTTCGTTTGTTATTTAACAATTTTAACGCATATCAGTGAAAGAACATGGGTCAAAATCATAAAAATAATTAATGCAAATAAAAAAAAATCATTTATCTATATTTAAATACATTCTATCGTATTTTTATAAATCTTCATTTTTAGTTTTAAAGTGTGTCGACAGATGGCAGTGAATTTACTGGGGTTACAAAATTTACTATGACAGTACCGCTCTAGTATAAGTTACTCTATGGCGTTGCACAGAGCTGATGTACAAAGATTTAAATTTCGGACCCATTTTGTACCTTGTCACAGTGACAATAGTAAGAGGTCGCTACCGACTTTCATATTGATTGTCGCTGATATACGTATATTTTTTGTCACTTTGACCTAATTGACTTATAGTTAAAACAATTGATATATCGTGACAGTATCGCGTGTGGGTCATGTATAATGAACATAATTTTTGGCACATAATCACGTCAAAATTGGTGCTTGTCCGGACTCGAACCGGCTACCGGGAATTTAATAATGTCGCGGTTTCTCGAACGGGTTACAAAAAATACCTAGATCCTTAAAATAATTTGACATTAAACGACCATCGAACCTTCAAGAAAAGAGCGTATTCCCATCTTAAAGGTCGGCAACGCACTTGCAACCCCACTGGTGTTCAGGGTGTCCATAGACGTCGGTAGTTGTTTACCATCAGGGGTTTTATCTGTTCGTTTGTCTCCTTTAAAAAAAGAATACTGTTAGCTTAGGGCCTTAGGGTCACATAAACTTAAACTACAAGAAAGAGCATTTATTATAAAACAGTTCGCGGTTACCAAATCCATATTTCCATATCAATCCATACTAATATTATAAATGCTAAAGTGTGTGTCTGTCTGTCTGTCTGTTACCTCTTCACGCTTAAACGGCAGAACGGATTTAGTTTAAATTTGGCATAGAGACAGTTTAAGTCCCGAGGAAGGACATAGGATTTTTTTTATGTCGGAAGTCATCCCTAAAGAGGGTGAAAAGGGGGGTGGAAATGAGAGAATTAATGAATTGCCTGTTAATTGGTGTTAGCAATTAAGCATATTATGCTCAAAATTATTGGCATTAGGTCTTTATCCATATACTTACTCTAACTGCTGGAACTAATTCCACGCAGACGAAGTCGCGAGCAAAAGCTAGTTTATCCATATTTTAATATTATAAATGCGAAAGTGTGTCTGTCTGTCTGTCTGTTACCTCTTCACGCTTAAATCGCTGAACCGATTTAGTTTAGGTATAGATATACTTTCAATCCCGGGGAAGGACATAGGGTAGTTTTTATCCCAGAAGTCATCCTTTAAGGCAGGGGTCGGCAACCTTTTAGCAGCCAAGGGCCACATAGCAGTTAACGAAATTGACGCGGGCCGCACTTTGCTAATATCTATGACTTTATCAGGTATTGTCGTTTGTCAAAATTACATACAAAATAGCCAGGGAGGCTCGCGGGCCGCAAGTGAGAGGTTCGCGGGCCACATGCGGCCCGCGGGCCGCCTGTTGCCGACCCCTGCTTTAAGGTGAAAAGGGGGGGTAAAATTTTATATGAGAAATCGATAAAAAGCAGATTGGATAAAAATCAAGCTATCCCAAATTACTAATTCCCCGCAGACGAAATCGCTGGCAACAGCTAATATATTATCATACTCATACCCATGCTCATACTCATTTAATCATAATATTCTTAAAATATTACATAATAATAGGATAGAGCGGTACTGTCGTAGTAAATTTTGTAACTACAGTAAATTCACTGCCATCTATCGATACACTTTAAAACTTGAAAGATTTATAAAAATACGATAAAATGTATTTAAATATGGATAAATCTTCCTCGCGTTGTCCCGGCATTTTGCGACGGCTCATGGGAGCCTGGGGTCCGCTTGGCAACTAATCCCAAGAATTGGCGTAGGCACTAGTTTTTACGAAAGCGACTGCCATCTGACCTTCCAACCCAGAGGGGAAACTAGGCCTTCTTGGGATTAGTCCGGTTTCCTCACGATGTTTTCCTTCACCGAAAAGCGACTGGTAAATATCAAATGATATTTCGTACATAAGTTCCGAAAAACTTATTGGTACGAGCCAGGGTTTGAACCTGCGACCTTCGGATTGCAAGTCGCACGCTCTTACCGCTAGGCCACCAGCGCAGTCTAGGCCACCAGCGCAGTTAAATATGGATAAATGATTTTTTTATTTGCATTAATTATTTTTATATGATTTTGACCCATGTTCTTTCACTGATATGCGTTAAAATTGTTAAATAACAAACGAAACCGTCAACGCCCTCTATACGAGAGTAGGCCAAAGGTAGCGGCGCCATCTGATCGAGAATCAAATTTTCGTGATTTTCTCGGCATATTTCTTCCTTAGACGTATCCATCTATTACGGAGTTATATCTTTGATATTATATATCTGTTCTGTTGGCAACTGTACATGTCAAATCAGAATCTATGTCAATCACGCTGAACTGACAAAGGCCTACCGTTCGAGAAATAACTGCAGGCCCCTAAATAATTTAATGTGGACGTTTTGTTTCACGTCTTCCGTCCGTCAACGACTCATGCACCACCGGGGGGCTATTCTCGCATCTAGCTTCGGACAAATTATTATTATTATTATTATTTTTACTAGCCCATTATGGTGTCCCACTGCTGGGCAAAGGCCTCCCCTTGTCTTCCACGACTCCCGATATAGCGCCTCCTCCGGCCAGTTGTTGAGAAAGGTGTCTAGGTCGTCCCGCCATCTCCGTCTGGGCCTGCCGGGTCCGCGCCCCTCTTCTGGCATCCATTTGGTGGCAATTATACAATTTAAAATTCAAATAATGTAGTCACATAATTTAATTCCGTAGCATTATGTACGTTTTCAGTAACAATCAATATGAAAGTCAAAACTTTCGTGAGACACAGACATATTAAACATATTAATAACGGGTCACTCACGTATTTTAAGTCGAAAAACGCTCGACATGTATCACTCCGTACCGAAGAGCGACACACCTCAAACATGTCGAGCGTTTTTCGACTTAAAATACGTGAGTGACCCGTTATTATAATATGTTTAATATAATATGAAAGTCCTTAAATTATAAACAAATCTGTTTTTAAAATCATCCTTTTTTTCACCCCTAAATCCGGGTCCACTATAAATTTCCACCCCATTTTTTACACCCTTAAGGGATTTCGGGGATAAAAATTAATCTATATCCGTCCCCACAGCTCAAATTGTCCTCATACCAAGTTTCATCTAAATCGGTTCAGCGGTTATTGGTTCCCTTATACAAATTTCCACCCCCTTTTCACCCCCTTGAGGGGTAAGTTCTGGAATAAAAAGTATCCTACGTCCTTCCCCGGGACTCAAACTATCTCTATGCCAAATTTCAACTAAATCGGTTCAGCGGTTTAATCGTGAAGAGGTAACACACAGACAGACAGACAGACTCACGTTTATAATATTTGTATGGATATAAAACTTTAGCAAAAAATTTCAGTTAGGTACATTATGGTACATATATTGCTCAATGCTGAGTATTAACATCCTTTTATTCTTAAGGAAATTTGTTTGAGCCACATCCGCAATACATTGTGAAACATATTTAAAGTAATTGATAACGCGAGGGTTATTGCAATGAGGACTACCGTTTTTGTGCTCACCAGTTGGCGCCACTGTAAATGTAGGATCAGAAAAATAGATCTCAAAATTCTTCTATGCTTATTTTTATAATATCAATACGTTCTAAATGTGCCATTTTTTCAACCTGTTTAATTTTGCATATATTTTAGTTAACACTTTTTTTAAACCTAACATTTATTGAGCTATATGTATTGTTTACCATGATTAATCAAAGATCGACAAAGATTTACCACAATAAGGAGTAAAAATTCCCGATAAAAAAACTTGAAACCCCAAAAGCTTCTATGTATTTGACATTTTGAGAGACCTCCATCTACACTAGCGCCCCTAGCGGCGAAATAAAACGTGGTAGCCCTCATTCATTAGCGGCATGTCAAAATTTGCGGAAATACAACTAATAAACATATTAATAGTAAATAAGGACAAATGTAAATTGATTTATATTCATTTATAATTGTTGACGGTTTCAATAGTTTTCCTCCTGTGTCTAGTAAACCACAAGATCAAAATGTTTGTTTGTAATTCCTAAATACATAAATCGCAATAAGGATTAATAAAGTGAGTTTTATATGTGGTATTTTCTCTAAAAAGGGACCTTAATGTCGATGACGCTTACGCCATTATAAACGATGCTCCGATATAAATACAATACCGCGCGACGCTGTGCGGCGTAAGCGCCATCGACAATAAGGTCCCTTTTCATAGAAAATTCCCCACATTTACCTATCTAAAGAGTGTAATAAGTTATTAATAACGTTATGTGCATACGTGGAGAATTAACAAGTACAACTTCCACCCCCCTTTTCACCCCCTTGACGGATGATTTCAGAGATAAAAACTATCCACACACTGATTTAAACTTTCACGATTTTTACTCATTATTATTTACAACGACGGGACTTAATCGCGTAAAATCGCGTGAGTCTTTTCCGAGACCACGGGGACAACGCCGTCCTCGAAACGTCGGAGGTAAATTTAAAACTTATTTTACGCGATTAAGTCCCGTCGTTGTAAATAATAAAAACTATCCTATTTCCTTTTCCGAGCCTCAAAACTATTTGGTACCAAATATTGTGTAAATCGGTCTCAATATACACATAAGATAGGCACAAAAACCACCTTACTTTGATAAAAACTTATAACGTTCGATATTTAGCCTAACAGCTGTATATTATAAAATACTCGTCGATATCTCTCACGTAATACCCGCCTTAACGCAGAAATGCCGCGTCACTTCGCAGCCTACAATCATGGCTCCCAATTCCTCACTAATTCCACCACAAAAACCAACGAATAATATAATTATGTGTTTTCTTTCAGTGTGAAATCACTAGTTCAATAGGACTTCTGGCGGTTCGAAAATCAAACGTCATTGTATTAAAAAATGTTTTTATGTTTGAGGTTTTGTAACGAAATTCAGTAGACGCGCTCTGCATTCACAGAACAGAAAGTTTAATCGGAGTATGTCACATTCTTAGGTCACTTTCGAAGGTCACGTTCTAAGGACGTTACTTTCTAATTACGTCACATTCTTAGTACGTCACTGAGAACGCCGCTTTCTGAGGACGTCACTTTCTGAATACGTCAGTTTTTTAGCATAGTAATACTTTAGCGTATACCTGCGTGAATTGAACAATGGATACCAGAAATCATAATAGCTGTACTGCATTCGGCCGCTGCAGGTTCTTTAGTGGCCATTGATGGGTAATACTAATCTATAGACTATAACCATAACCATAACCATAAAAGCGGATCCATTGTTCAAGCAGATACACGCTTAAATCTTACTATTTTTTTATACCACGTCGGTGGCAATCAAGCATACGGCCCGCCTGATGGTAAGCAGTTACCGTAGCCTATGGACGCCTGCAACACCAGATATTACACGCGTTACTATGCTAAAAAACTGACGTATTCAGAAAGTGACGTCCTCAGAAAGCGGCGTTCTCAGTGACGTACTAAGAATTGACGAATTCAGAAAGTGACAAACTCAGAATGTGAATTACTCAGAAAATGACGTCCTCAGAACATGACCTAACTCGAAAGTGACCTCCTAATAATATGATTTTTACAAGTCAAAACCCTATGTTACATTGAAAATTATTTCCATACTGTATTTTTAGGTAATTATGGCATATTAAATATATTATATTAAATACATGTTTCGCTAATTAAAAAGATACCTACATAAAATACCAAACATCAAAGAATAAGCACACGAAAACCTCCCTAAATACCAAACATACGTCGCAAGCCACAATAATTCAAAAAAGTCCTATAACCAGTACACTCTCTGTACAAATACGTCTTTTTTAAAGTTGATCTCCAAATCCCCCGCGCGGACGAAGCTTATGCGAGTCAAGCGTCACTCGAGGCTGGGTTACCCGGCCACCTGATACAAAATGACCAAATAATTGATACGCCGGGGTGCGATATGTTTTTTAGGGGAGCTTAGCAGATTTTCTCGATTTTGGGGTTGGAAGCTAAGCGCTTCTGGGACTTATATACCAGAAAGTTCCTCGCATTTCTTGCAATCTTTGCCTATACGTTTCGCCTCAGGTTTGTCACTCGTTTAGCACCACACAGGGGACACGTGCAGGGTTGTGGTAGGTAAATCCTGCGGACGCGAGTAACTTTCGTCCCCCGTGCACATTCGTACTAAAGTTCCTCGGTGAAAAGCAGACTTTGCAAAGCAGTTTGAAATGAAATTATTATAGGTATTTGTCTGCGGTTTTCTGTATTCATTCATTCATTCACCCTCCCACCGCAAAAATAAATACGCACAATTTCAATTCCCACATCGATAATACTTTTTTTTTTTTGTTTCCTAGCGTGTAAGTAAATTTGAAATTAGAATTTGTTTTGACATTTTTATGCGCATGTTTTTATAAGTATTAATGTTGAGGTTAGTTTTAATTAGTTTCCATGTTCCTACTCATATCTGTACTCCTAGCATGTAAGTGAATTGGTTTTAAACTGTAAACTTACATTGTTTCCAATAAATAATAAAATACATCCTTCACGATATACCTAATAAACTTATCTACATTGATCTCACATCTCTCCCATAGCAACGCCCTGGGGTGAGGGTTGAGTCAGCTCCAAAACGGCTTATGTAACCCGCAATATGGGTGTATAAACTTCGTGTTTTAGGTGGGTTGCCATGTTACCATATGGCGACGATTTTACGCTAACAAATTTAGTAAATCAAGTGCGTAATAGAGGGTTCTGATAATGTCACATATGCTGTACTGAGGGTTGCGGTGGTGCTGGTCATTTTCATTGATATCAAGATTCTTATCAAACGCCGTACATTATTGAAAATCGGGGTTGGCAAAAATATGCACAAATTCGCCATTAGCATTCGCCTACATAAAAAAAATAAAACAGAAATATGACAAATTAGCTTCGACATAGGTAGCATAGGTTTGCCGCGGCACTATGCTGAGTGGGGATCCTTTTTGGCGTCAAAATGTTTTTTTGTCTGCATGCTTTTCTTTTTTATGTACTATGTTGGGGCGTCAAATAAATGTATTTTCTTTCTTTCTTTCTTTCAATAAATCGAAATTCCACTATAAATTTAATATTCATATTAATGGGCGTTTTGAACATGATAAGATTTCGAATAAGTTTAAATATAATTTTCGTAATAAAAAATTAATACGGCGAAGTCAGATAGGTTATTTGAGAATTTCATTTTTAGGGTTCCGTACCCAAAGGGTAAAAACGGGACCCTATTACTAAGACTCCGCTGTCCGTCTGTCCGTCTGTCTGTCTGTCTGTCTGTCTGTCTGTCACCGGGCTGTATCTCATGAACCGTGATACATCAGCCAGACAGCTAGACAGTTTTCACAGATGATGTATTACTGTTGCCGCTATAACAACAAATGCTAAAAAGTACGGAACCCTCGGTGCGCGAGTCCGACTCGCACTTGGCCGGTTTTTTATACAATATACTATTTTTACGCAGCTCTTTTTATTGTGAATTCAACGGATATCCTATATCTTGGTAAAATTATTATTTTAATATTTTATTTGGGCGAAGTTGGACACCAACTAAGGGGTTCTTAGGGGGGGGGGCTTAGGGTTGGAGTTTAGTATGCAGTCGATGTCGCTGGTTAGTCGCGTTCGCGCGATTCGCGCACGAGTGTGGAGGGGCCTTAAGATAAGATAAAAAATATCGTTTATTTCAGGCTTTTACCTTTAAATACATCGAAACAAACACATAGTAGGTTTTATACAATACATTATTAAAAGCAAATATAAATTCCATAAAAATTACATAGATTATCTACAAGTATTTACCCTCCCTCCGGTCGAAATACTGAATCAAACAATCCCATTAAGTTAACTCAAATCAACAATAAAATGATAACATTACCTGAAGCCCGCCGCAGCGTGACTCTTACCTAACTAACCGAGACAGTGAGCAAACTGACTACTTTACGGCCGGCTGTCGTAAATGAGACTATTCCTTAACGAGACAGTAGGTAATGTCAACGAAAAGTTGTAATAATTGAGCCCACACACGATACGGCCCAACTTGAGTCCGCGAAAGTCGGGCGCTCGGACGTCATATCCACTCGGTCCGTTTGAAAAGTTGCAGATTTAGAAAAAAGTATGTGTCGTTTTCTAGTAACAGGTACCACATTGACGGTTGCCATAAGGTCCTTATGGTAAGCGACAATGTGGTACCTTCGGATTGAAAACGACACATATGATATTGATTTATGGCATTGACGACCGGTCTAGCCTAGTGGGTGGGTAGTGACCTAGCCCATTTTTAACGTCATTTAAATTTGGAATTTGATTAATTAAAATAAAATCGAAATTCCTTCAACTCGAAAATGACGTATGCCACTTGAAAGGCTAGTGACCCTGCCTGTGAAGCCGATGGTCCTGGGTCCGAATCTCGGTAAGGGCATTTATTATGATGAACACAAATATTTGTTTCTCAGTCATGGGTGTTTTCTATGTATAAGTATGTATTTATCTATATAAGTATGTATATCGTCGCCTACCCATAGTACAAGCTTTGCTTAGTTTGGGGATAGGTTCATCTGTGTATTATGTCCTCTGATATTTATTTATTATTTATTATTATTTATATATTGACTTTCACGATTTCTACTCATTATTATTCACAACGATGGGACTTAACCTCCGACGTAAGTTTAAGTTTTATTTTTATTTAGACTTATTGTAATTTTAAGTTGTTTTTATTTATTGTTTTTTTTGGCTTATATATTAATTATGAAATAAATACAAAAAAATACAAATAGTTTATTATCATAAAAGTTGTTTACATGTGTATCGATATATCCGTCAGACTCCAAACTAGGCTGAGCCTGTATCTTGGAAGTCTGCGAGAGCGATTGACAATTATGTCCACCTTATTATACATATCTTAATACTAAAAGTAATTACTACAATACAAGCTAAAGAATACAGAAACTAAACTAAAAGATCTAAACATGATATTCAAGTTTGGGTGTGAGCGTGTGTTTGTGTGGGTGGCGGTGAGTGTGCCAAAAAGGAGTGTGTGTGTGTGTGTGTTTATAACAAGTTTAAAAGTTAATTTTTCGCGATTAAGTCCCGTCGTTGTGAATAATATTAAATAATTGACTGATGGCGTTAATTCATAAACGCGTTACTGGCCAGAATTCTTCATTTTTAGTTTTAAGGTGTGTCGATAGATGGCAGTGAATTTACTGTGGTTACAAAATCTACTATGACAGTACCGCTCTATCTTATTATATCCTCTTTGCTAATATGAACCGTTTGTCTCTGTCATTTTGACTTATGTATTTGTAAGAAAAGGATAAAACATAATTGCAGGCCAGTAAAGTTTCATGAAAGGCGGTTTATAGTTACTTTGTTACTCAAGGATATGAGGATATAATAAGATAGAGCGGTACTGTCATAGTAAATTTTGTAACCACTGTAAATTCACTGCCATCTATCGACATACTTTAAAACTAAAAATGAAGATTTATAAAAATACGTTAAAATGTATTTAAATATGGATAAGTAATTTTATTATTTGCTTTAATTATTTTTATATGATTTTGACCCATGTTCTTTCACTGGTATGCGTTAAAATTATAAATAACAAACGAAACAGTCAACACCCTCTATACGAGAGTAGGCCAAAACTAGTGGCGCCATCTGATTGAGAATCAAATTTTCATGATTTTCGAGGCACGTTTTTTCCTTAGACTGTATCCATCTATTACGGAGTTATATCTATCTTTGCTCAAGGATATAGTCTAAAAGTTAGACAAAACTCAGTTTTTCTGTCTTTGAACGCGCTTTTTTTTCAAGTCCTTTTTTAGGCACTCAAAAAGGCTTAAACCATATATATGTATAATAAAGAGTCTAACGTTCAATTTAAAAATACCTACTTTCTCTGTAAAAAATAATAGTGTTTAGTATAAAAATAAAATTGTGGCTATTGAAATATATTTTATATCTAAACCTTGCATAGTGTTTTTTAGATTTTATAAAATTAAGTATCGGCTTGATTGAATAAATAGTAGGTCCATACTTAAGTCTTTACGTTATATCAACAATAGTTATTGCGTATTGGCTACAAAAAAAGATTTTTTACCTATTGTGGTACATACTTAATTCCATAATAACTTCAAATATCTAAAACACTCATAATTATTACACCTTTGCAACTCTCCGACCTCCCTCAAAGCTTGACGCAACAATTTTTATATTATTTTGACACGCGCATTAATTTAATAAGCAAAAACCATGTATCCGATACAATCAGCTAGGGTTGTACCCACTGAACGGAACAATTGCCTCCTGATGACTTCATTAGGCGAGGTGACACCCCTATGACATATCATCTCTAATACCACTAACATTTGCCAACGCCTCACCTTTATATCATCACACTAAGGTTCACTTTAGATTAACCATCGTCAATACGTCTTTGTAGCTCTTTATGTGTAACCATGGTAACATTTGCGAACGCGTCTTCCGTATTCCATTGGCGTAAGGTTTATAATCGAGTTTTAATTGGTAAAAGGGTGTTGTAAAATTGTGGTTTTTATGGTTGGCAATTTGCGCTACGTATTTGTAAAATCAACAGAGCAGAGAGCGGATATGAGGAAGTGATTACGAGTACCTACAGTATGTGTAGTGTGATAACCCATTAGGAGTCATCAGGTTAACTAGACGCCTCCATACAATTGATAGTTACGCTCGAATTTTAAAACTACATTCAGAAATAAAATATGTGACGTTTTCAAGCAAAAGGTACCACATTGTCGCTTACCATAATTGTTTGTAGGTATCTTTATACGAAAAACCTGTAAGATCGTTCTTATGCTAAGCGACAATGTGGTACCTTTTGCTTGAAACATATTATGAATAGTAGTTACAGAACCTCTATTCGCTCTATTTTCTTTGTGTAACAATGTTTAGGAACGAAATCCACTACCAGATATATACTTATATATATGTAACGTAATAATATTACTTTCTCAATCAAAAGGTACCACATTGTCGCTTGCCATAAGGATGCTCTGACAGGTTATTTGTATAAAGATACAAGCAAATTTGGTTTTTATTAAGCGACAAAGTGGTAACTTTTGATTGAGAACGCCACATATGTCCATGCCAATTTACATGTAATTTAAGCTTGTTGTTTTAAAATGGGGCATTTTCTATGAAAAGGACCTTATTGTCGATGGCGCTTACGCCGCGAGGCGTCGCGCGGCATTGTATTTATATCGGAGCATCGTTTATAATGGCGTAAGCGCCATCGACAATAAGGTCCCTTTTTATAGAAAATACCACAAATGAGAGCGTAACCTCGATTGTATGAAAGCGGCTTTTGGCGGCGGGTTCGTGTTATCACAACCTTTTTAGGGTTCCGTACCCAAAGGGTATAAACGGGACCCTATTGCTAAGACTCCGCTGTCCGTCTGTCTGTCACTAGGCTGTATCTCATGATCCGTGATAGCTAGACAGTTGAAATTTTCACAAATGATGTATCTCTGTTGCCGCTACAACAAATACTAAAAAGTACGGAACCCTCGGTGCGCGAGTCCGACTCGCACTTGGCTTAACGTGCCCATTAGAGAATCAACATGTCATCGGATAACATCATTAAAACAATAAAAATTGACGTTTTCAACTAAAAGGTACCACATTGTCGCTTGTCGATAAGGTTGATTTCTAATTGAAGCTATATGGAAATAGCGCCTTACTGACAAGCGACAATAAGTACCCTTTTGGTTGAGAATGGCACAAATGAAGTTGTCCAAAGTGAACGAGCAACACTTGATTGCCGATAATGATGAGGGGGGGCCGGAGACAGGGCCCCTCTGCCAATTACTGGGCACTTCACTGACGGTTCGAGGATTTCGATTTTTTGGATTTAATTTTTGAGGGGGATTGAAAATTTGTATAAAAAACCGGCCAAGTGCGAGTCGGACTCGCGTTCGAAGGGTTTCGTACATGACATAATTTAAACAATGTATTTTTTATGTGAAACGTGAATGAAATGTCTTTAAAAAACCCGTAGGAGCCGGATCAAAAAATAAGTAATTAAATCCGACTCACGCTTGACTGCACATTTCTAATAGGTTTTCCTGTAATCTATAGGTAAAGATCTTTTTTGTGTAATTTTTTTCAAAATTTTAGACCCAGTAGTTTTGGAGATAAAGGGGGGGGAATGGTCATTTTTTGCCTATTTTCTTGAATAACTTCTAAACTGTTTATCATAAAATTATAATAAATATATATTTGAGATTCTCACAATGAGCTCTTCCATTTGATATGTAACATTTTGAAAAACTTTATTTTTTAATTTTCTCATTTACCCCTCAAAAGTGGCCCCCGTGTTTAAAATTCATTTGTTTACGTTACATGTCCGTCTTTGGGTCACAAACTTACATATGTATACCAAATTTCAACTTAATAGGTCCAGTAGTTTCGGAGCAAATAGGCTGTGACGGACGGACAGACAGACAGACAGACAGACGCACGAGTGATCCTATAAGGGTTCCGTTTTTTCCTTTTGAGGTACGGAACCCTAAAAACATAAGGTTTGCAATAGGGATGATGGCATGTGTTCAAACTGATAAGCTAACCGTTTTCTACTACTGTTTTCACGTTGTTATAGATAATTTATTTTGCTATCGGCATGGTATTGGTGCGGATTCCTTAATTCGACGTCTCTTTTTTAGGGTTCCGTACCCAAAGGGTAAAAACGGGAGCCTATTACTAAGACTCCGCTGTCCGTCTGTCACCAGGCTGTATCTCATGAACCGTGATAGCTAGACATATGGATGGTATAGAAAGGATGCCAATCTCTTATGGCAGAATTGTTGCAAAAGTGACCGCTTACAGCTTTAAATAATAGTTCCTAATCTCTCCGGTGGCGCTAGTTAGGCTCTGGGACATGAGTATAACATGAACCAACAAATAACCCGACCAAATCACGTAGGTTGTTTTTGGTAGTATTACTAGTATTTTGGTGTATGGTGGCGCCGCCTAATTACTGTTTTTTGATGGACACTTTTCATACATAGAGATTTGGCTCCTTTATATAGTCTCCATGGCTAGACAGTTGAAATTTTCACAGATGATGTATTTCTGTTGCCGTTAACAACAAATACTAAAAAGTACTGAACCCTCGGTGCGCGAGTCCGACTCGCACTTGGCCGGGTTTTTTTACACGCGGTGAAATATGCGGCGTCGATTTTGACTTCCTTTGTGTGACTCTGTGTGACTTTGTGTGACTTTGTGTGACGTACCTAAAACGTACGTACTTATAAATTTCGGTATTTCGCCATCGCCTCCTATGATGCCACACGGTCGGTGATAAGGACAAAGCATGGCACTATTTTCTCTTTCCTCTTATAGGAATCGCAATAAGACTATCTTTCTCTATCAAAGAGTGTCAGGCCCTTGATCTTAGCATAGAGTAACTTATACCAGAGCGGTACTGTCATAGTAAATTTTGTAACCACAGTAAATTCACTGCCATCTGTCGACACACTTTAAAACTAAAAATGAAGATTTATAAAAATACGATAAAATGTATTTAAATATGGATAAATGATTTTTTTTATTTGCATTAATTATTTTTATGATTTTGACCCATGTTCTTTCACTGATATGCGTTAAAATTGTTAAATAACAAACGAAACCGTCAACGCCATCTATACGACAGTTGGCCAAAGCTAGTAGCGCCCTCTGAACGAGAATCAAATTTTCTTGATTTTCGAGGCACGTTTTTTCCTTAGACTGTATCTATCTATTACGGAGTTATATCTATCTTTGATCCTAGTCTAGTCGGTATAGTGATCCCAGGAGGTCCTGGGATTTAAATACCAGTCCAGATGGATTTACCCATTTAGTTTCTATACCTACAAATGTTTTTGAAATTTTATGGGTAATATACCATTATTAATATTACTATTTCTACAGTTCAAGGCGTGTACAGTCGCCATCAGATATATCGGAGCGCCCGATCTCTCTTTCAAAAAGTGTCAGGCCCTTGCTGACAGGTAACTATGGAACTTTACACTAAGCATGGCTTGACATGCTTTCGGGCAGTTTTGTTTAGGTACTTACGAGTAAGTCCATAGCGATAATTGGTACACAGCTACACAATAGCTAATCTGAAAAATCTGTTGAACATTTGAAAGCAAACACACTTGACTCGTACAATGACGGGCCTTTCTGTCATATTTCACCGTCAAAGGGTGCGTAAGTCAATAAGAGCTCAAGGCACGGGCGGAAGCGGTTTCATAAGTGGTTACCGACGGACCTGCCGATGGTCTTGGGTTTAAATCCTTAGTAAGGGCAAAGATAGATATAACTCCGTAATAGATGGATACAGTCTAAGGAAAAAACGTGCCTCGAAAATCAAGAAAAATTGATTCTCGTTCAGAGGGCGCTACTAGTTTTGGCCTACAGTCGTATAGATGGCGTTGACGGTTTCGTTTGTTATTTAACAATTTTAACGCATATCAGTGAAAGAGCATGGGTCAAAATCATCAAAATAATTAATGCAAATAAAAAAAATCATTTATCTATATTTAAATACATTTTATCGTATTTTTACAAATCTTCAATTTTAGTTTTAAAGTGTGTCAACAGATGGCAGTAAATTTACTGGGGTTACAAAATTTACTATGACAGTACCGCTCTAGTATAAGTTACTCTATGGTAAGGGCAATTGTGACATTTTCAACCAAAAGGTACCACATTGTCGCTTGTCAATAAGGTTGATTTCAAATTGAAGCTGTATGGAAATAGCGCCTTATTGTCAACCGACAATAAGTACCCTTTTGATTGAAAATGGCACATTTATTTGTGTAAGCCTAAGCACAGATTTGTTCTTGAGTCATGGGTATTTTGTAATATATTTAAGTATTTATTAATAAAAGATATACTAGTATGTAGATACGATAAAAGTTTTTTATTGCACATAGAAAAAGAAAAGTTACACAGAGATAACAGGTAGGTATAAATAGTAATGCGCATATCAGTGCGTGTACAGAAATTGCAGGTCCCCGCACTAGGCCAGGCCTGTTAAATAAAAATACAAAATTAAAAAAAAACTGTCAACCGGGTAAATTTCATGCTAAAAGGAGGGGTTGCGTCAGGAGTAGGGGAGGGGACGCTAGTGTGCGTAAAGCACCATACCCAAAGGTTGCGTACTTGCATACTACGTTCATTTAATGCTGGCTATAATTTGTTATTCTTCCCTATGGGGAAGAAGTAGTAGAACATAACTTCACCGATGTCCATTATGTCATGTTATTCCTATACAGTGGCGTAACTGGGGGGGGGGGGGGGGGGGCAGAGGGGGCAAGTGCCCCGGGCGCCATCCAAGGGGGGGAGCGCCAAAATGGGCAAAAGGCAGCAGCAGGGAAACTTTTGTCAGTCGTCAGGAGGCGCAAATTTGGTGACTGCCCCGGGCGCCATATCCTCTAGCTACGCCCCTGTTCCTATAAAGAGATTCCATCAATCCATCATCAAGTCAGAATCCCATCTCCAGGATGGGAGATGGGATTCTGACTTGATGACAATGGGACCATCATGGGACCAACTAAATACCTAAATAAGAATAGCTCGATATATATCAAGCCAAAAATCGCTCTTAACTCGCTGTTAATCGCTTTTAACTTATACCAAACTCCTTTGCAAATACCAGATACTGTTTAGAAAAAAAGTAAACATTCAGCAAAAGCAAGGGTGCTCAGCAAATATTATAATTGTTACCAATTATACGCCACTGGTGCCGTATTGTCGACTCCTGATTTTATAGGCGTATAATTTTTATTTGTAATGTTTAGTGAAATGTTGCCGACCCCCGCGTTGCGATTCGCGCCGGTCGTCAACAGTTGGTCGTAAATATTAGTGATGAGTTTATTATCATGTGTTTGTTCATGATTTCATAGCAATTTGGAATTATGATACGCACCAACTGTTTGTGTCAAACCGAGTGACAGGATTACTGGTAAAAAAAATGTTATGTACTCGTAATTTAACTTACGCCGCTATATTTACTCAACCTCGTATCTGCAACACTGATTTGATGACAAAAACACCCGTATTCCGAATGAAAGAAAAGCGACATTTCCATCAAATTATTGTTGGAGATATGAGGTTGAGTAAGTATAGCGACGATTACAAAGTTTATAAACCAAGGTTCAAATCCGGCTAAAACCTTTAAGTAAACTAACTTGGAAACTACATATTTGACATTTACAAGATGCGCTTGTGAAGGATGACATCGTAAAAAATAGAAATGTGAGTACGAAAATTGCCAAATCACCAAATCTTTTTTTTTTATACGTGTGTATGTGTAATGTATTGCTATTTTTCTCATCTACATATCAATTCCATCTCATTCAAGTGGTACTTTTTACTTATTGTGCCCTGTATAGGGGTAAATTGAAAAGTACAAATCTTTCAATGCCGAGTTTGCTCAGTCGGACACCAGAATTATATTTTTCGCTGCCAAGTTTGGCTCAGTCGGACACCAGAATGATATTTTTCGCTGCCGAGTTTGCTCAGTGGGACACCATAAGATATTTTTGCTGCCGAGTTTGCTCAGTCGGACACCAGAATGATATTTTTCGCTGCCGAGTTTGCTCAGTCGGACACCAGATGATATTTTCCGCTGCCGAGTTGGTGCCGAGTTTGCTCAGTGGGACACCATATGATGTTTTTCGCTGCCGAGTTTGCTCAGTCGGACACCAGAATTATATTTTTCGCTGCCAAGTTTGGCTCAGTCGGACACCAGAATGATATTTTTCGCTGCCGAGTTTGCTCAGTGGGACACCATAAGATATTTTTGCTGCCGAGTTTGCTCAGTCGGACACCAGAATGATATTTTTCGCTGCCGAGTTTGCTCAGTCGGACACCAGATGATATTTTCCGCTGCCGAGTTGGTGCCGAGTTTGCTCAGTGGGACACCATATGATGTTTTTCGCTGCCGAATTTGCTCAGTGGGACACCATATGATGTTTTTCGCTGCCGAGTTTGCTCAGTCGGACACCAGAATGATATTTTTGCTGCCGAGTTTGCTCAGTCGGACACCAGAATGATATTTTTCGCTGCCGAGTTTGCTCAGTCGGACACCAGAATGAAATTTTTGGCTGTCGAGTTTGCTCAGTCGGACACCAGAATGATATTATATTTCGCTGCCGAGTTGGTGCCGAGTTTGCTCAGGGGGACACCAGATGACATTTGGACGATAGTTGAGGTTGAGTAGATAATTGACGTAACTCCGGAATTTGTACTTGTCTGTCAAAAATAAGTCATTTAAGTAATAGGTAAATGACTAAATGACAAATTTTGGAGGATGCACTGAAAGAAATGTGTGCATAACAGTAAATAAAATTTGATACTACTTAATATTGTCTTCGGTTACCGCGATAGTGACCGGGTGACCCGTTGACCACGAACGCTGTAAAGGGTTCGAAACGTCGGGATGTATTATAAATTCAATATACGCGATATAATCCGTTTTCATAGTTTTATTTCTTGATACTACTTACATAAATAAAAAATGGGACGCGAAATATTGATATCTTAGGTACCTGTTACAGAATGTGTTGTAGGAATTTATTAATTTTATTACTAACTTTAGTAACTTTATAGAATTACTCAATGAGTTCGGCTAATTATTTTTTCAGTATCCTTTTCGCTAAAGTACGTCTAAACACACACATAAGCTTAACATAACATAAGCATAAGCTTGACATAAGCTTGTTTCAAAAATTTTAATAACAAAACTTCCGTGAGACACAGACATAACGGGTCACTCACTCATTTTCACGTCTCGTTTTGTCACGTGAGTGACCCGATATTAATTTATTTAATTTGTTTCAAAAATGTTGTCCTTTTTTTGTATTTTTTTAACCAGTGAAGTGAATCGAACATAACGGCCTATCCGCTATCGCTATCGGTCGTGTGAACGGCCAGACTGTCATCATCACTTATATTCGGCGGCAAAAAAGGGTTGCCCGATGGCCCGCGCGATAGCCGCGACAAAATGTCGGTTAGTATTGAAAAAACTAAAGGTGTCACCGTGCGCGGCCACGCGGCGAGCGGGAGGCTTCACGCGCTGGCATTGCTTATACGTGTAGCCTGTGTGAGGTATACGCAGAGAACGTTGAACACTATAAGGCCTACTGTCCACGACGCGTAGCTGCATAGACGCTGCATGAATACGCAGTGCAGCTGCCATGCAGCCCGGCGTACAGACGTTGTCCACGAAGCGTAGCGTAAGCGTATCGTAGCCTACATTTCCTTTCATTCGTGAGAATGTCGTCCAACGATGAAGACGTTATTTACAAAAACTCAACGTGCTCCTTGCGATGTAGCCCGGCGTATGACATGCAGTACGCCCAGCGGCGTGAAGCTTGCATGCAGCGTCGCTGACGCGACGTTGCCGCTCCGTCGACAGAGTTGTGCGGTTTTGTATGTAGGCTGCAAGCAAGCGTACAGCAAGCGTACAATGACGAGTACGCGTCTATGCAGCTACGCTTCCGTGGACAGTAGGCCTAAGAGTTCAATATAATAATGGGTTCAGGATGTTAATGGGGCTGCCGCGACACTGCAATGTGTCAGGTATGTGCAGAAACGCGTACAGATGGGTTTCACCGTAAGCGAGTCGCACCCCTGGCGCAGCGTGTTCGTGGCAGTACCAATGGCATCCTGACCGTAGTGAGCAATAGGCTAGACTGTCCTTTTCAGAAGCACTGGATGGAGCTTCATGTTAGAGCGCCTATCCAGTCTAGAATGTAAGTTTGTTGTGTAACTTTATTAATTTTTTGTAATTGTTTTGTTTTGTGTCCTATGTAATAACTAACCATAATTTTAATACCTATGTTACATGTAAATATTAATTGTACCTATACTAAGACACTATGGAACACGGTCTGCAATAAATATTTCAATTTCAATTTCAATTGCGCTTAGGCTAAGGCGACAACCATAGGTGGACACAAAAGGTCCAATCGCTGTATCTCGCTTCAACCTATGGTTCTCGCCTTAGCCTAAGCTAGTCGCGCAATGTCGTGGCCGGCGCGTAAGAGCCATCCCACACTAGCGTCTCCGCTCCGTTAGTCTCTATGGCCTCTATGGCTGCTGCTCGACGCAACGTTGACGCAACTGCGCAGCGCCGCCATTTTCTATAGCGCTGATAGGGTTGCCTACTAAGTCAAATCAGTTTCTTTTATTATTTGTTTATGCTACTATGGAATTTATATAAACCACTAGCATGTGACGTCACAATCAAATTACGCACTCTTTATAGTTTTATACGGGTTTTAAAATAGAAATTCGGCAGTCAAATACCCTATTAGACGCCGACGCTCAAAAAACGCTAGTCTGGGGTGGCTCTAAGATGAGATAACGGTATACTTTTGACTCATAGTCTGATACGGTACTTTTGATACTGACTGTACCATTTTTAGGGTTCCGTACCCGAAGGGTAAAAACGGGACCCTATTACTAAGACTCCGCTGTCCGTCTGTCTGTCACCAGGCTGTATCTCATGAACCGTGATAGCTAGACAGTTGAAATTTTCACAGATGTATTTCTGTTGACGGCGTTGCCGCTATAACAACAAATACTAAAAACAGAATAAAATATATATTGAAGTGGGGCTCCCATACAACAAACGTGATTTTTTCTGCCGCTTTTTGCGTAATACGGAACCTTCGTGCGCGAGTCTGACTCGCACTTGGCCGGTTTTTTATAACTAACGGAGCTCATAACTTTTACATCTACAATAATATCTTCTCATAGTTCCCGCTTGTCTTATGGCTCCACTTATCAAAACGGAAAAACCAAAAAAGTACAATAATGTACCCTATCCCTACGACATAGAGGTTAGATCTGTCGGCGACTGTCAATCATAGACTACCGTCAGTAGAGGCCGTATGTTATATAAACTCAAGTGACGTAAGAGAAACATTATTTATTCTCTTGTGTAAGACAAAAACCGTCCAAGTGCGAGTCGGACTCATTACGCAAAAACGGCAAAAAAATCACGTCTGTTGTATGGGAGCCCCCCTAAAATATTTATTTTATTCTGTTTTTAGTATTTGTTGTTATAGCGGCAACAGAAATACATCATCTGTGAAAATTTTAACTGTATAGCTATAACGGTTCATGAGATACAGCCTGGTGACAGACGGACAGACAGCGAAGTCTAAGTAATAGGGTCCCGTTTTTACCCTTTGGGTACGGAACCCTAAAAACTACCACACATTATATATAGGCTCCCTTATAAAGCCTGACCAGGAATATATGATGACGCGCCATTTTGCGGAATTTCCTTAGAACTAATTTTTTCATACTATACTTACTTAACTGTCACCCTATACATGAAAATAACAGCGCCCTCTTGACAATGATCATATATTCCTGGTCAGGCTTTACTTTTGAATTAGTAAATACTCTAAGAGAATAGAAAATTATCTGCTGTTTCGCTCTAGCATAGAGCTGGTAGACAACGAATATTGATATTTCCATGGCATTGCCTGCGCGCCTTCAGGTAGGGTGTAGGTTAAACTCGCACTATTTGGTGACACGCCTAATTCGGTGATACAAGTTTTGAAGCATGACACCGAGGAAAGCTATTGAATTGGGCCTTTTAAATGGGCCTCACGGCAAGGCCGCCGAAGCCGTGAAGCCGTGAGGTCCCAAGGCCCTAATTCACTTTCCTGGTGTCATGCTTCAAAACTTGTATCACCGAATTAGGCGTGTCACCAAATAATACGAGTTTACCCTATAATATGCGTCATCTCGGTCTGTTTAAGTTTACACAGGCTTCATGTTACGTCCTATCATAGAGTAACTTATACTAGAGCGGTACTGTCATAGTAAATTTTGTAACCACAGTAAATTCACTGCCATCTGTCGACACACTTTAAAACTAAAAATGAGGATTTATAAAAATACGATAAAATGTATTTAAATATGGATAAATGTTTTTTTTATTTGCATTAATTATTTTTATGATTTTTACCCATATTCTTTCACTGATATGCGTTAAAATTGTTAAATAACAAACGAAACCGTCAACGCCATCTATACGACAGTAGGCCAAAACTAGTAGCGCCCTCTGAACGAGAATCAAATTTTCTTGATTTTTGAGGCACGTTTTTTCCTTAGACTGTATCCATCTATTACGGAGTTATATCTATCTTTGGTCCTATGTAACTTTACTTTTGAGTGGCATTAACGTGTGACACTTCATTCGGTTCTTGTTTGTCTGATTTAATTTCTTGTCTTATAATTACTTATATAACAATTCAAGTCTTGGAGACTCTTTACACCTCTAAGGATAATTTGATGATCGTTTTTTTAATATATATATTTTATCTCTGACACCTAGAGACTTTTACATCTCTAAACAATTTTAGTAATTGTCTGTTGTTTGTATATTTTTTATTAGTTTTCTTTTTTTTGTGTAATTCGACATTTAGACTGGATACATCTCTAACAAAGTATCTAATATTTTATTGATTCCATATTTGTAATTGTTTTTTGTAAATGTTGGTTTTGTATTGCTTGTAAAAATTGACATGTAAAAGTGCCCCTGTGGCCTATTTGCTGAATAAATGTTTGATGTTTGATCTAGTGGGGGTGATCGTTGTAGTCAATAGACAGGCCGAGTTGATGCATAGTGACCGAATTTGATGTATGACGCGGAGTCCGATATCGGGCGTCCGATTAAAAATCCTCGTACCTTCGTCCACGACAGCTAGAGGTGTGAGGGTTAGACTGGTTTCTATTCATAATTGATAAGTCAATGTTTGGATTTATCCGATTTGGGTTTTAAGACATTATATGTGACGTTTTCAACCAAAAGGTACCACATTGTCGCTTGTTGATAAGGTTGATTTCTAATTGAAGCTATATGGAAATAGCGCCTTACTGACAAGCGACAATAAGTACCCTTTTGGTTGAAAATGGCAAATATACATCACTCGAATAAGATATTGACGTTTCAAGTAAAAGGTACCACATTGTCGCTTACCGTAAGAACGAAATTTGCTTGTATCTTTATACGAATAACCTGTCAGAGCGTCATTATGATAAGCGACAAAGTGGTACCTTTTGCTCGAAAACGACACATATATGTATCTAATGATAATTGATAACAAAGAACCGGCCAAGTTACAAGTTAGGCTGTTACTGAACCGGTGAGCTCAATCTTAGACCCTGTCTTCACTTTCCATCAGGTGTGACTAGGGCCGCCGATCAGTTTATAATAAAATAAAATAAAAAATAAAAAAGTGCGAGTCGGACTTCCGTATCATTACAAAAAAAAAGCGACAAAAAATTACGCCCCATTTAAATATTTATTTTAATCTGTTTTTAGTATTTGTTGTTATAGCGGCAACAGAAATACATCATCTGTGAAAATTTCAACTGTCTAGCTATCACGGTTCATGAGATACAGCCTGGTGACAGACAGCGGAGTCTTAGTAATAAGGTCCCATTTTTAGCCTTTGAGTACGGAACCCTAAAAAGCTCCCATGATATTTAAATATATATCAAAAAATATTAATTATAACGGGTCATTCAAGTAAACATTTTTTTTAGTTACAAAAATGTTTCTAAAACACTGATTTAAACATTCACGATTTTTACTTATTATTATTCACAACGACGGGACTTATTTTACACGATTAAGTCCCGTCGTTGTGAATAATAATAAAAACGTTTCTAATATGTTTCTAATTTGACGACCGGTCTGGCCTAGCGGGTAGTGACCCTGCCTGTGAAGCCGATGGTCCTGGGTTCGAATCCCGGTAAGGGCATTTATTTGTGTGATGAGCACAGATATTTATTCCTGAGTCATGGGTGTTTTCTTTATGTATTTAAGTATTTTATATTATATATATCATTGTCAGAGTACCCATAACACAAGCCTCCTTGGGCTTACCGTGGGACTTAGTCAATCTGTGTAAGAATGCCCTATAATATTTATTATTTATTTATAATATGTATGTGTAGATTGGTATTTATTATTTGACTGTTTTACCCGACCATTTTTAGGGTTCCGTACCCAAAAGGTAAAACCGGGACCCTATTACTAAAACTCCGCTGTCCTTCTGTCCGTCTGCCGTCTGTCCGTCACCAGGCTGTATCTCATGAACCGTGATAGCTAGGCAATTGAAATTTTCACAGACGATGTATTTCTGTTGCCGCTATAACAACAAATACTAAAAAGTACGGAACCCTCGGTGCGCGAGTCCGACTCGCACTCGGCGCCGTCTGTCCGTCACCAGGCTGTATCTCATGAACCGTGATAGCTAGGCAGTTGAAATTTTCACAGACGATGTATTTCTGTTGCCGCTATAACAACAAATACTAAAAAGTACGGAACCCTCGGTGCGCGAGTCCGACTCGCACTCGGCGCCGTCTGTCCGTCACCAGGCTGTATCTCATGAACCGTGATAGCTAGGCAGTTGAAATTTTCACAGACGATGTATTTCTGTTGCCGCTATAACAACAAATACTAAAAAGTACGGAACCCTCGGTGCGCGAGTCCGACTCGCACTCGGCCGGTATTTTTTCTCTCCAGGACGGAATCAAATTACAGAAAGATTTTTTAGCGAAACACACGAGAGGTTTATCATGTTTTAAGCCCTTTATCTTTGACAGAGAGGGCCTCAAAGCCCTCCACAAATGAATGCGTAACGTAATTAAATCCGTTTTGTGCGACCTCCGCACGCGGCGCGCACGCGCCCTCGTCATTAGAGCTGCGTGTACGCACGCGCGCGCGCGGCGGGTCACCCGATAGGGACTCTAATGATGCTTAGGAAAAAATCGGATAAATTACGAATATAGAATAAAAAACATGCATTTTTTATATAAGCATCATGGGCACCTTCGCACGGGAACGGCAGAGAGCAGCGGTCTTCCTAGAGTACCTAGGTCCTAGTCTTGCCATATAGTAACACAAATCATAAAGTATAATTTTAAAGTTATTAATAGGAACTAAAAAAAGCCTATTGATTAAATTTACTTGTTGTATCAGTCCGCCAGACGATATAGGCCTGTCAGTTAGTACAAAATTTTGATAGTTTCGCACAACTGACAGGCGGATATCGTCCGGCGGACTAATAGTCAGTGGGCCCCTTTATACATGAGCAAGCGAACAGGGTCTAATTTACACACCATTTTCTGTGGAAAAATGACATTCTTATTCTGAAATAAAATGTTGAGGTGACCAATATCTTTACGATATTCATTGCATTCCTTATCCGCGTACCTACAGATTTAGGGAGCGGCTTTTCGACATAAAAGTACCTAGGGACTTATTTTCTATTAGTTCATGTTTTCCTGAAAACTCCCTTGTACTCGTACGATTTTATTACATTTAATTAAAATCTCGTCAGTCGCACGACACGACAGTCCACTCGATCTCTTCAAAACATCATTGACATCGGACTCAATAAAAAAAACTTCGCTTCCGATTCCTAAACAATGGACTCCGGCCTATTTGCACGGCACTTACCAAGCGCACACGGGCCGCGTGCTCATTAACAACCGTGCACGGCACGTGCCACGCGCGTGCCAACTTCTATTGAAAAAAATCTGTATCAAAATGACACAACCCTAGAGTTAGCGTCGTTCAGAAATGAAACCTAAAACGTTTAGTTTTAGGTAGAGATTTGAGTAAGGAATTTTTCGAAGTTAGGGTTGTCAAAAATGTTAGGTTATTTGTTTTTATTATAATTTAACATGTTTATTTGAGATGTAATAGTGGTATTAGTGACGCGTTTAACGCTTCGTTTGATTTGAGGAGCGATTGATTCCGGAAAATTGCGAATTTCGCCTAATGACCCTTTTAATGGTAGTTTTCTCACGAAATGTGTGCTTTGATAGCTTTTTTTTATTGTAATGAGGAATCAATCGTCCCTCAAACAATGTTATTCCATCGCTACCTCATTACGCAAAATGAAATGAAATGAAATGAATGAAATGAATATTCTTCATGTCCATATACAATAACAAATTTATTTACATACAAGATATATACAGTGGTACTACGTAAATGAAATTAATAACTAGCTTAAATCTAAAATAGGCCCTTGAGGCATTGTACCAAGGATGCTGGCGGCATTTCCCCGCTGTATCGCAATGCTGATACGTTGTGCGAGAAAGCCGCCAGCTCTTCGGTCACCAGTTACGTCAACCAGACGCTTCGCGATTTCTGCAAACAACAATTAAATACAATTAAATTACATGTAAAATTAATATTAAATTATATAATAAATTTAATTTGTTAGTAGCAGTATTAAGCCTTACAACTAAGGTTAGTATATATATACACAGCATTCTATTTTTTTTTTACATACAGTAAATTGGCATGTCAGCACATGTATCATATGGCAATGGTTCATGTACTGACAGTCAAACCTTGACGCAAATGCCCTCAGGACGCTTCGTGTGTAAGGATAAAAAACCTAGGCTTTTTGTAATGATTTTCTATTTGCAATGGTACAAATGTAGGATTTTACTCAACTTTCTTCATGATTCTTGTCTCACGAACCCTCCACTAAAAAGTTGCTCTCATACAATGGAAGTTGCGCTTTCATTTAGCTACGCTAGCTAGAACCGCTAAGGTCCATCATCCGGCATATGGAGATGGTGGGGAAAGCTCTTGAGTAGCGGACGGATTTTTCCTAGGGGGTAACTGCACAAAAGATCCCTATGGGTCGAAGTGTATCCGAAAGGGGCCTCCGAAATTATAAGATAAGATACGCTTTCATTTCAAAACGAGCTGAAATATGAACTTGAAATGAATATTGACTAATATCTGACGTTTTCAACCAAAAGGTACCACATTGTCGCTTGTTGATAAGGTTGATTTCTAATTGAAGCTATATGGAAATAGCGGCCTACTGACATGCGACAATAAGTACCCTTTTGGTTGAAAACGGCACATATATGTATTAAATTATGTATGGTATTAATTTTGTTGCTAAAAATTGTGATACAAATAAAATAGAGCGGGTAGAAGTTTTACATACATAACTTCTACGTGAAATTAATTTCGTGACATTAGTTTTACCAACAGTTTCACGTGTAATTTAATATTTTCTTGTTGCATGCACTAATAATTAGGTGAAAGCAAATTAATTTCGTGCCCTTTGCGATTTTTTGGTGAAAGTATTGTCATGCAACTTATTTCATAGTGTAAATGCGACGTGAAAAACTTTTTTCGTTCTGGTTTAAACTGCCATCAGTCGGTAACGACTATAATCAGTTTTGCTGTACGAGTATGTATTAGATATAATTTTTGGGTTTTGGTGACCATCGTCCCACTTAACAACCGCTTTCATTTTGCACGAAGTGCTTCCTTTTGAGTCTTTGTACTGTTTCAGACGTGAAACGCGCAGGCACATTAGTTTTATGTGCCTGCGCTGTGCGGACGTGTAGCTTCGTTGCTTATGGGGCCGTGGTCACTGCGATACTGTGAATTTCACACACTAATTGCTTCACTAAATTGCTTTCGCATATATCGAAACTTTCGTGAAACTGATTTAAACATGCATGACACTAATTCCGCAATGTAAATCCCGCTTTACGATAGGGAATATTACGCGAAACTCTGCGCAGGGGGCGCCACTACCACAATTTGAGGGTCTATCGCAAAACAAGAAAAGAGGCAGCGATTCGGATTCGCGTTTCCCGGTAGATTCTCTGTAAACAAACCGCCTTGGTGCATCAACTTCATATTTTATTATCTGAAAACTTGTCCAAAAACTGTTAAAGGTACAGTATGTATAAGTTACTCTATGGTTTACTAAACGAGCTAGTGCTCCACTCTGGTGGAAAAACATTGCAGTAATGCCCCCTATTTGGTGGTTATTTTGGCCCACAGGCATACGGCAGACGTGTTCGAATGCCATTTGAGCTTTAGCAGCGGTCTCAGCCACAGAATAAGTAATAGTATTATCATACAGAACGGCCACGCACCGCCCCGCCCCGACTCGAATTGCCTCGCCCCGCGACAGCAGATTGACGGCCGTTTGCCGGCCGCTCAGTACTATTTTTAAGCAACTTACACTATGACGCATGCCGCGTGTACAGACGTGCCGTTCACACATAGAAACGCAAGTGATTTTTGCTGTATAGCGTGTCCGCCCTGTGTCTCAGCCACGTCATTTAGGTATATACGAGGTTTGGAGCGCAGTGAAGAGTAGTAGACTCATATTGGTGCTCAGTGGACCTTTATATTAGAAACAAGCCACCTGCGATCTAATTTATAGTGCGTCCTCTCGAGCGTTCCATCCAAACGGGATTACTCTAAATCGGGGGTTAATTTGGAATAAATTCGCAGGTGGATGGGATTAGCGAGTTCGTGTATAAAGGGTAGCTGTAGGTGAGACCGAGGTGAGTTGTGACTCAATTAACTAATAACGAGCTCGCAATAGCGCGCGTTTATTATTTCAAGTAACTATTAGCTACATAACAAACGCGCACTGTTGCGAGCTCGCTAACAGGCCCCAATTTCACCACGGTGACAGGTGCGACAATTGTAAAACATCAATGTTGCTGACGTCACAGGCATCCATGGGCTACGGTTACCGCTTACCATCGGGCGGGCTGTATTCCTGTTTGCCACCATCATTGTAATATTTAAAAAAACTTTATTATATCGGCATAAAACAGGTACGTTTATGACGATGATGATGACAATTGTCACAAGATTTATAAGAATTTTCGGTAATTCTTGACAGGAAATAAGTTTTGTGTCGGAATTTTGCGACAATTGTCGTGTTTATTGTGACAATTGTCATTGGCATCGCACTTATTTAGTGGCGATATAATGGAGTTTTTTTATTATTAAAATGTTGGTGGCCAACAAGCACACAGCCCGTTCGATGGTAAGCGGTTACCGTAGCCTATGGAGGCATGTGACGTCAGTAATAGTGATTTCGACAATTGTCGCACCTGTCACCGTGGTGAAATTGGGGCCAGGTCGTTTTGGACGCAAATGACGGATATATCGGCACCGCAGGTCCAACGCCAAAGACGGATTAAGCGGTCACAGACAGAGCAACATAGACCTACGTGCATGTGCATAATATCAATTTTCGTTTTGACACTTCGGTGACGTAGCGTCCGAGTGACAGCTTTTGTGTTTGACACGGAGTTTCCAAAAAATACACACGCTCTGTTTACATTAGTGCGCAACCGTAGTATAGTACCTCTAGTAGTTTGTATCATGTCACTACCTGTGAGTTCCTATAATTGGCTTTCTGTATCAACCATAATTTTTATGTTAATGTCACAGCTGTTGGATCTCAAAAAAAACAAAAAAAAAAACAAAAAAAAAAAAAAACATTAACGGGTCTAACGCGATTAAATTTAATTATTTTACCTTGTTTCCGACGTTTTAGCTAGGTTGCACTAGCTGTGGTCACGGAAGACTGACGTCCCAGCAAAATGTCGATTGAGATATTGGTAAACAACACTAAACTACTAGTTTTAAAGTGTTACTTTGTGTGTCAAAATCTCTGCAAACTTTTCTTGGTCTAACTCTAGAATGGTTTGTCGGTAAAAAGTTTCTCAATCGACCCTTGAATATTGTACGTATCACGTATCAGATGTTTTCGTTCCTATTTCTACAGAAAACATTTAGTGGATGTATTGAGTTCCCTATTGTGTACAATATAACCGAAATTTTAAGGTACCTATGTCCTACAAAATCTTCCACTGAATTCCGAAATGGAAGATTCTTAACCGAAAAGAAAATTAGATAATTTTGTTCCTAATTGGGATTTCGTATTTATTCCGCCCTGGTGCTTTTCCAAATAATCAAATTTTATCAAAACCTTAGCTTATTTTGCTGTTTCACTCACGTAACTCAAACCAAAGATAGATATAACTCCGTAACAGATGGATACAGTCTAAGGAAAACACGTGCCTCGAAAATTACGAAAATTTTATTCTCGATCAGATGGCGTCACTAGCTTTTGCCTACTCTCGTATGGGGCGTTGACGGTTTCGTTTGTTATTTATAATTTTAACGCATACCAGTGAAAGAACATGGGCCAAAATCATATAAAAATAATTAATACAAATAAAAAAATCATTTACCCATATTTAGATACATTTTAACGTATTTTTATAAATCTTCGTTTTTAGTTTTAAAGTATGTCGATAGATGGCAGTGAATTTACAGTGGTTACAAAATTTACTATGACAGTACCGCTCTATCTTATTAGTTATTATATCCTCTTTGCTTAAACGTTACGCGTGAATTAGCTAAGATGTCTCACGATAGTTTAACTTTAAATTCGTTTATCAAAACCTGACGAAAAAAAGGTACCAGGTGTATCGAATGTGCTAGTTTTAAGCTAATAGTAAAAAATAGAGCAAAATTATTCCTTTCCCTCTCACAGTCAAAGGTCACACGAAAATAATACAGAACACAAACCGCATAATTTTTCCCAGCCCCTTTACGCACCCACGACGCACAACAAAGGGATTTTTTTAATAATACCATACAAAACTTTCACTTATTGTTTTCAACATTGCACGGGGCTTTTCGTGTATTTCGACCTAACAAAGCCGCTTGGAGGACCATAGGGGATCGCCACGTGGCGAGTACGTACTAAAACCAACCTTATCTTCACTTACATATTGTCAGTACATAGTATTAAAAGCGAGTCGGCCTCGCCCACCGAGGGTTCCGTACTTTTTAGTATTTGTTTATGGATGGTATAGAAAGGATGCCTATCTCTTATGGCAGAATTGTTGCAAAAGTGACCGCTTTCAGCTTTAAATAATAGTTCCTAATCTCTCCGGTGGCGCTAGTTAGGCTCTGGGACATGAGTATAACATGAACCATATAAGGCAACAAATAACCCGACCAAATTACGTAGGTTGTTTTTGGTAGTATTTCGGTGTATGGTGGCGCCGCCTAATTACTGTTTTTTGATGGACACTTTTTATAGAGATTTGGCTCCTTTATACATATAGTCTCCATGTATTTGTTGTTATAGCGGCAACAGATATACATAATCTGTGAAAATTTCAACTGTCTAGCTATCACGGTTGATGAGATACAGCCTGGTGACAAACAGACAGACGGACAGCGGAGTCCTAGTAATAGGGTCCCGTTTTTACCCTTTGGGTCCGGAACCCTAACAAAGTCCGGATGCTGTCTGGATGGATGTCTGTCCGTATGTATGCTTAGATCTTTAAAACTACGCAACGGATTTTGATGCGGTCTTTTTTAATAGATAGAGTGATTCCAGAGCACAGAATAACTAATAGTACTACCGTACAGAAAATTCACTCCTTCACCAAAGTCTGATTTAGGTATAAAATTATACCTATACTCGCCGCCTGCAAGCAAAATTGAATCTTATAACCGCGCACGAACCGTGAATCTTCTTTGCGCGCCGCAGTTTTATGACCTAGCTGCGAGTGTTGGCACGGGGTTGTCACTTGACAAGTTTTTGTACCTATAACCTAATGATTTATTATTTTTAAGATAAATGTAGGAATTACAAAAGTTGATTCTGTAAACATAAATTTTTTAGCCGGAGATAGTATGTCTGATTCTCACGGAAGTAGGTATGCCACAGAAGTACTTATTCCTTTGAAAATATGTCGGTCAATATAGTCCGGAATTTGAATTTTTTTTTTATTTCTGCTTCCTTGTTCTTCCGTTTATTTAGACATCCGTAAACAGAACAATATCTACAGATTTAGGTTTCCAAGGCATTATGTGTTTTCAATTTTGCGCGAGTCGAGCGGCAGCCCGTTGCCATACGCCTGCCCGGGAGGCGCGCCGGCCAAATGTACCTAAACTGCGAAGTGACACCCCCCTGTCCAGAGGAAGGTTTATATGTATAATACATAGTATTGGACTCGTGTGAAGCCGTCGTTATGTATAAAACAAAATCCCCCGCCGCTTCTGTATGTTCTAGAATCTACTAGATGGATTTTCATGTGATTTTCACCTATCCAATAGTGATTCGTGAGGAAGGTTTAGGTGTTTTTTTTATGAAATAGGAGGCAAACGAGCAGACGGATCACCTGATGGTAAGCGATTACCGCCGCCCATGGACACCCGCAACACCAGAGGGGTTGTAAGTGCGTTGCCGGCCTTTAAGATGGGAGTACGCTCATTTCTTGAAGGTTTGAAGGTCATATCGGTCCGGAATATACATTGTTAAGGTTTTGTGCGAAGCCGTCCGGGTTGCTAGTTATTCAAATAAGATTGAATTTTCATTGCCGATATACCACCACGCTTGACTCAACTTTTGAATTTATCGTTGTTCGAATGTGAACCTTAATGTAACGGATTAAAGTTGACTTAGTATTGTGCGGTCGAATATTAGGGTTGCCGCTGATATTTTTGTTGTTATTATTAGTTATATAATTACGATATCGGTGGTAAATCGAAATTCTTTTGTTTGTTGTATTTTTTAAGGGTCCCCGGCAAGTTCCGCTCTCATTTTAAAACAACTATATAGATTTCTCTGAAACTTTGTACTTACAATAGGATAAGGTATATCTATGTCTGTAATTAATTTATGTAGCTTCAGATACCATACAAAAATAGTTTTTGTTATATTTCGTTTGTTTTATAAACTGGAGCTATATAAACTAATTACAGACATAGATATACCTTATCCTATTGTAAGTACAACGTTTCAGAGAAATCTAGCTAGTTCTAAAATGAGAGCGGTCTCCTCATGTCATTGTATGTGCAAAGTTTCATTACAATCCAACACGTAGTTTTAAAATGAGAGCGGAACTACGTTTGTATAGGAAGATGCAATTCGGCCAAGGAGACTTCACTGCCAGCGACCCTCTATACTAGTTTCTTGCGTATTTCGCTACAAAGCGGATAAAGGCAGTGATTGCGTAAAATATTAGTAGGTATCTAGTTCAAAAAAAAAAGTTTGTATGGTAGACAAACCCAAACAAACCTTCCATTCATACATGACATACAACTAAAACAGCTTAAATCCAAATACCGCTCAAAATACGACCTTAACGCTTAGAAATAAAATTCACATTAAAAACACACGAAAGTACCGATAAAAAACCGATGTCACTACAACCCGCAAATTTATTTAACACTTAGTCTTACAAAAGTGAACCTTATTCCAATGTAATAAAGGTAAAATGGCGGCACAGTTAAGTTGGTGTTGGCGATTATAGCGCGATCAATTATATTTGATCCGTTGACTACACCTGACACAAGAGATCAGTGTCGGCACCAAATATTTTGATGCTGATTTTATCGATGGATTTAAAGTTGAGGATAGTTCGATAGGTTCTTTATAAGCTTTTTAGCTTTTTTATAATGTACGGGAGAATGCCCTTTACGACTTATAGGTACACTCGACTTTTGATTTTTTTCTATTTATACTCAGAATTAAAAAAAAAATTGTCCCGAAAATTCCATCTTTTTTACTACAATACAAACCATCTTTTTACTACAAAAAGAAACCATCTTTTTACTACAAAACAATTGGAGCAAATACAAGTTTTACGTACAAAACTTCTCCTAGCTCTGTTTCCTTTGTATAATTTTTTTCGCAACGAAAATTAGTACAAGTATACATATAAATAGTGTCAAAGTGGTGTAGACCGCGCTCGGTCCCAGGTAGCAGTGACGTCAGCGACGTCACAATGACGTCATTTATACGTCATAATGACGTAACGGACGTCATAATGACGTATAAATGCTACCTGGGGTCTACCCTCATTCTTGCGCTAGCTACAAACACAAAAGGTAATCACGGTCTATATCCCGGTCAATATACCTATAAGTCTAGTGATATTTGACCACTGTTACCTGCTATCGTCCAGTGTCAACGTTGACCTCAAGGAATGACAGCCGATGCTGAATGAATCTTTTTTTGTCGGCCATAAGATATAGATAACCGGGTCAACCGGCGCCGAAAAGCTGATCGATCAGAAAGATGCTCATTTCCGATAGAGATGAAGTCGTTTAGGTTTTTTTGAGGAAATAGTTTTAGCAAAAACACGGGCTTGTGTCCCGTTGTCGATCGTTATCGCCGCGGTTTGCTCGCCAAGTCGCCACGGATCTAGAAGTTTCCGAAGTTGTCAATTTATTATGTCAACGTGAGGAAGACCGCCATTTAAATTTTAATTGCTGGGAAGAGCGTCATAGTGCAAGAACTGACAGTTTATTTTATACAGTGTGGAATGAATGAATGGGCCAGGGAAAGTACCTCAAAACCTTAAGTTAGCTGATTTAGCTTAAAGGAACATTATTTTATCTTTGAAAATAAACAAAACTGCATTCAAATATTTTTCAATAGATCGATTTTTCTCCCCCTAAAACCCCCTTAAAGCAAATTTCATCGAAGTCTTTAGAGCCTTTTCCGAGTTCCCCTAAATATATAAATACATATACCTACATATATACAAGAATTGCAAATTTAAACGTATTAAAGGCAATATTAGATATATTTTAACTGCCTGTCAAATCAATATTGATGAATATTTATATACATTAAAAGTATGTAGTACTTTTTGAAAAAAATAGGTACCACAAGAATCTTTTTGAATGGAATCTTCTTTAACTTTTCTTGTAAGTTTCCAGAAACTTACGAGTATATTCCTGCTTTTCTGAAAAGCTTTTGGCTCGAACACAAAACTGTGTTAACGTCTTTCCTGTAAACAACGAGACCTACCCAAAAGTTGAGCTATAAAATTTAATTTTCTTATTAAACCCTTATCCACGTGAAAAGGTGCTCATTTTGTTTGTATAAGTATGATAAAATCATTACCTACATGTCCATAAGCTGGTAACTATGCCTATAGGAAATACATACATACATGTGGCATTTTATATGAAAAGCGACCTTACTTTCGATGGCGCTTACGCCGCACAGCGTCGCGCGGCATTGTATTTATATCGGAGCATCGTTTATAATGGCGTAAGCGCCATCGACAATAAAGTCCCTTTTTATAGGAAATACGACACATACATACATACAAAACTGTACAGTTCTGACGCGAGAGAACTGTAGGCTAGGTACTCGTGGTAAGGGATTCTCGTCGCTCGCTTGGTCGCAGTAAATGAAGCGTTTCGTCTTAATGTGCGGGGCGTCACATTTGGTGACTGAAGATGTGTCTTTGTGCATCGGCGAGAGATTTAAATCTGGTTAAATTTAAAACCGGCCAAGTACGAGTCAGACTCGCGCACGAAGGGTTCCGTACCATTACGGAAAAAAACAGCAAAAATATCACGTTTGTTGTATGGGAGCCCGATTTAAATATTAATTTTATTCTGTTTTTAGTATTTGTTGTTATAGCGGCAACAGAAATATATCATCTGTGAAAATTTCAGCTGTCTAGCTATCACGGTTCATGAGATACAGCCTGGTGACAGACGGACAGACAGACAGCGGAGTCATAGTAATAGGGTCCCGTTTTACCCTTTGGGTACGGAACTCTAAAAACTATTATTTTACCTAAAATTAGATACCTATGCAAAATTTGTGTATTTGGGGTTTGTTCCTTATGCATTTGTGTGTGTGCACCATAATTATTTCATTGACACTTCCCGTCTCCCGTACACGATTAAGTCATAGACTCGAACCCACCACGGTTCACTGGCTAACCACCCACCGCACCACAAAAACATTCCTTCCTCACCCTATATCTGCATAAAACACATTCTTACCAGAAAAGACAAAATACACGTACTATGCCAGAAAGTTGTTACTTTCTGGTCTTGGCCGGCAAGCTAGTTTTTGTGGCGCGTTCCGCCCCATTTACACGCGGAAGTGGGGGGCGCGACCTATTCCTGGCCTACTTATTTTTTGTCGCGAGTTTTATCGAGCCTGAGGTTAGGGAGCTTAGGGATCGGATATATCGGACTGGTAGAAGTGATCAAAAATATCTAAACAAGCATTTCAAGGTTTTGATAATAGACCCTTCGTCCAGATATTTGTGACGCTTTCAACTAAAAGGTACCACATTGTCGGTTGTCGATAAGGTTGATTTCAAATTAAATCTTTATGGAAATAGCACCTTATTGACAAGCGAGAATAAGTACCTTTTTGGTTGAGAATGGCACAATTGTGAACATCTATCTTATCTTGGTCGTTCCGGTGAGTCTGGACTAGCGAGACCTACTCGAATAGTGTTTAAAGATTTAATTTTAATTTTCTTTTATTCATTAGGGGATTAAGCGCCACTTGCACCATCCCACTAACCCGGGGTTAAGCGGTTAAACCGTTAAAACGTGTCAAATTGTACTGGTAACCATGGTACCTCCAGGCAATGAGGATATAATAAGATAGAGCGGTACTGTCATGGTAGGTTTTGTAACCACTGTAAATTCACTGCCATCTATCGACACACTTTACAACTAAAAATGAAGATTTATAAAAATACGATAAAATGTATTTAAATATGGATAAATGTTTTTATTTTTATTTGCATTAATTATTTTTATGATTTTTACCCATGTTCTTTCACTGATATGCGTTAAAATTGTTAAATAACAAACGAAACCGTCAACGCCATCGATACGACAGTAGGCCAAAGCTAGTAGCACCCTCTGATCGAGAATCAAATTTTCTTGACTTTCGAGGCACGTTTTTTCCTTAGACTGTATCCATCTATTAAGGAGTTATATCTATCTTTGCTCCAGGTTTAACCGGTTAAGCCCGAGTTAGTGGAATGGTGCAAGCGGGCCTAATCACCAAAAACCGGCCAAGTGCGAGTCGGACTCGCGCACGAAGGATTCCGTACCATTACGCCAAAAAACGGGGAAAAAACCATGTTTGTTGTATGGGAGCCCCACTTAAATATTTATTTTATTCTGTTTTTAGTATTTATTGTTATAGCGGCAACAGAAATATATCCTCTGTGAAAATTTCGGTTCATGAGATACAGCCTGGTGACAGACGGACAGACAGACAGCGGAGTCTTAGTATTAGGGTCCCATTCTTACCCTTTGGGTACGGAACCCTAAAAAATGGTACCCATGTTTGATTTGAGGTTGAAATTGGACAAAAAAATATATTTTTATTTAAGGATTTAAGCTATCGTTTCTGGATTGCAAGATGCAAGATATATTTATCCCGGTTCTGAGGTTCATGTTTTTACAAATAACTTACAGTTCAGCGACCGCTCGAAATTCGAAATACGAATGTCACCAATTATGGGCTGTGTAACGGGCAATCTCTCCTATACTCCTTACTTCACTTGCTCACGCGCACACATTCGACAATACACCTTACTTCAATGTGTTACGGTTGGATTTCAAATGTGTGGGATTCGAAATTCGAAATTCAGTTGGAGAAAAACAGTCGCAGCTCGATTCCGAGAATCAACGTTTATATCAAAACAAAAGACAAAAGCCGACCCGTTACTTGTGCTGTCTCTTTCTAACCGGTTTAAGACGTGTATGGGCGTCTCGCTCGCTCTTCAATGGACTACCGGATTGGTAGGTTTTTGTCTGTCAGCGAATTTCGAAGTCGATTCGATAATAATTAGGTATATATAAATATGTATATGATATGTGTTGTATATTGGGTCCGTGATACACTTGGATTCATATGTATACATATATATAATATACATGTATAACGTACTATAAGTTATACTAGTAGAATATTAGGTATAGATAGATATACATATAGATAAAATCTTTATTCAAATACAAGGCCACAACTTACACGCTTTGTGACACAAACAATACCTAACAAGACAAAAAGAAGATTATTAAGGATAGTGGATGGCTTCGTTATATAATAGGTTTACACAATTGTATAAGGTGCTAACAAATATTAACCATACATATGTGATATTTTCTATAAATAGGGACCTTATTGTCGATGGCGCTTACGCCATTATAAACGATGCTCCGATATAAATACAATGCCGCGCGACGCTGTGCGGCGTAAACGCCATCGACAATAAGGTCCCTTTTTATAGAAATTATCACAATTTTCATCATGATTAGAACAGATTTTACGTCGGACGTACCGTTTTTGATCTATAAGCAAAAAACTGGAAAAGAGCCAAAATGTATGCACACCTGGGATGGAGCAAACTCGGATGTCACGCAGTTAGGAGTAAATGAAGGTATTAAAACGATTTCCAGCTTGCTTCCTTGGGAATTAATTTTTCGATAAAAATCTAATTTGGTTGGCCTATTACCTAATATTTACCTTACCTTTAAGTCTAAGGAGAGACTTCGCCTCCTTGTGCGTGTTCTACGCGCTTGTACAATGGGCTGTGCTCTGAAGAATTGTTTGATATGATGCCAACGGCCGCTTTCTATCACCGCACCGCTCGCCATCGGCAGGGTGTTCATCCTCACACCCTAGCACCTAAATGGTCGCGTACTGTGCCGTTTAAGAGGAATTTCCTCCCGCGTACGCTTCGGCTGTGGAACGAGCTCCCTGCCGAGGTTTTCCCGAGGGGCTACAGTATGGGGTTCTTCAAAAGTGTACATGTTTTTAAAGGGTCGGCAACGCGCGTGTAATATCTCTGGTGTTGCAGGCGTCCATAGGCTACGGTAACTGCTTACCATCAGGCGGGCCGTATGCTTGATTGCCACCGACGTGGTATAAAAAAATATTAGCATTAAAAAACAAATACTAACATCAGCACCCCAACTGTATAAATAACTATGTAACACTTAATTTTATAACCAAACAACCCCTATTTGTACTTCAGATTGACTCTATAAGCCGAGCCCTTATGATTTATTCCACCCTTCGCTGAATAAGGGCGTAAGTACACGGGACTGGCACTTACGTCGTTCCTTTTGTCCTTTACGACAAAAAGGTTTGTTTGCACGAATAAAGTAGCTTTGTTTGTTGATACTTACTGCTGATTATCGGATGTTTTGCAGTGCTTCCAAACTCGATAAAGTCTGAAAGAACGTGCTTCGTAATGTAACAGCCAAATTTAACGCATAATGTCATGGGGCCGTATAGTGACATCTAGGTATGTACCTCAGCTCAAGAGGAAGGTAAAATTATTTCTATGATGTTAAATCTCTTCCATAATACTTATATAATGACTCTTGGTTATTACTTTATCTTTGACGACCGGTCTGGCCTAGTGGGTAGTGACCCTGCCTGTGAAGCCGATGATCCTGGGTTCGAATCCCGGTAAGGGCATTTATTTGTGTGATGAGCACAGATCCTGAGTCATGGGTGTTTTCTATGTATTTATTTATTATATATATCGTTGTCTGAGTACCCATAACACAAGCCTCCTTGGGCTTACCGTGGGACTTAGTCAATATGTGTAAGAATGTCCTATATTATTAATATTTATTTATCTATGCTACTTAGTAAACAAATATTTCACCCAAAAAGTCACCGTCACATAGGCAGCGCCCAAATACCCCAAAGAGACCAGTAGCAAAACTCCAAAATAACGATCTGTCAGCGCGACGCGGCCCGCGGCCTCCGACTTATGTTATATTAATTAGAACAATAAATTACATAGCAGGCACCGCATCCACTGACTACACTTCAACCTTATTGTAAAAGCAATAAGGTCTAAGTGGTGAGTTGGGTGCCGCTGTGACTCCGCTGGGTGGTCCGAGGATTTTTTCCGAAATACCGAACGTTATCAGTTCTCGGAACGCGATTCCGTACGAGATTTGGCGCGATTGCCGCCATTTTGGAAAATCTTTTTTTTCCTAAACTTCAAAAATGGAATACCTAAATACTAACAGCGACATTTAGCTGACCAGCGGTGTACATTAGGGGAGTCGCTATATTGTATCGCTGGTTAAATCGTACCATATCGTAACGTCCTAATTTATTTACACGTTATTCTCTCTGTGGTCTCTCCCTCATGACTGAGGATCAGTGGATGTGGATGCTCTACACCTGGTTCTTGTGATCTGCCTTTTTTAATGATAAATAGGCAGGCGTTTGACCACGATCCCACCTGATGGTAAGTGATGATGCGGTCTACGGTGGAGCACGCTTACCTATGAGATACCTATTAACTCTTGCCTTGAAGAGCCGCCGATTGTACTCATGCGGAAACAGACTCGGGCAGGGCGTTCCACTCATTGGCAGTTCGCATAAGAAATGTGGAAGCAAAACGCTTCGTGCGTATTTTAGAAGTTCATAAAGCGATGCCGGAGTGCCGTTTGTCTTCGGTGCCTGTCCATCGCGTCTCTGACCGAGCAAAAGCTGGTTGTGGGGGCCCTTTTACTTGATCGCTCCATCTTGTTGGAGACCGTCCTAGGCCTCGTTTGCTTCCGTGTTTCCAACAATGATCAGCTTTTCAAGGCTTTCTTCTCCCCTCCTCATTATGTGGCTTAGATGACAAATTTTCATTAATGGTACTAATCGATCAGGTGTGTTTTTGAGATCAAATGTCTATACGGGACCATGAGCAATACAAAAGTCAGAAATGATAGTCAAAGTCCGACAGTCGTACATCACTCGCGAACCGCTCCTAACAAAACAATAAGAGAACGTGACGTTAAGGTCGCTGAGAGCCCATCTTGAACTTGAAGTATGGACAAAACAAGAAAATTGCGTTTTTGTCGGTGAACTATTGCGTTTATGTATACAGTTGCTATACAATCTTTTTTTGGATAAAACATAAGGAATCGAATGGTACCCTTACTTTTTGCCTTTTTGGAAGTTTAAAAAAAACTTAAATTTTTGAAACTTAATAGGTCCTGTATTTTTGTATTATTTTAATATCCAGATTTTTGTGATAAATTGCTCATTTATTTTACTAGATTTTGTTACAAAATTTTACATGTGTCATCATCCCTATATGCGCTGCTGGCAGACTGAGGCGAGTTTGGACACGAAGCTGGACACGTGATTCAGACCACGAATTAATAAACTAGTCCTACTCCGTGATTCAGACTAATCCAAAATGAGTATTGATTTCATAGGTACTTAATTACGTATTGAACTTCTGGACCATATTAGTTATAGTAGGTCTACACCAGTACCAGTGTAGTAGGTAGACCAGTGTCTACAGTTGGGTGCGGTGGTTTTACTTAGTTTATATTTATTTGGTTCGCAGGTTGCATTCCCACGTATATTTTATTATGGACAAACAATACATTTATTATGTACCGCTAACCGTACGCAGTGTACAGATACCATCAAAAGTATCTGATGAAACAACGCGCCAAAAGAATCTGACACTTCAATACCTACTATTCCAAATTGTGATATAATAATATACTCGTAATTGTCATAATTTAGTTTTCAGTCAGATGCATCTCATGCATCTGAAACAGTGTAATTAGGACATAGGGACATATCTCGTTCTGTTAAGCTATTAGGGAATTAAGATACTTTTGACACATATGTAAATTGGCTTTATGAATAAATGAGTATGTGTATAAGTATGAGTATCACTTTAGACAAAGATAGATATAACTCCGTAATAGATGGATACAGTCTAAGGAAAAAACGTGCCTCGAAAATCAAGAAAATTTGATTCTCGTTCAGAGGGCACTACTAGCTTTGGCTTACTGTCGTGTAGATGGCGTTGACGGTTCCGTTTGTTATTTAACAATTTTAACGCATATCAGTGAAAGAACATGGGTCAAAATCATAAAAATAATTAATGCAAATAAAAAAAAATCTTTTATCCATATAAAATAAAAAATACATTTTATCGTATTTTTATAAATCTTCATTTTTAGTTTTAAAGTGTGTCGACAGATGGCAGTGAATTTACTGTGGTTACAAAATTTACTATGACAGTACCGCTCTAATATAAGTTACTCTATGCTTTAGATGATGTCTATAAAACAAAACCTTATACCAAAATAATAAATGCCATATTGTAATTGGAATATTTTTATTAACAGACGTTATATTTTTTACAGTGAATAAATTACTGCTCTTGAAAATGTATAGGAAATTTAATGTCGTTAATTTATTAGATGATTGAAAAATTTGGTTTACTCTGTTCTAGAAGCAAAATCCATGTCACATTGGAAAATTTGTTAAATCTTGTACTTAGTTCTAAAATACAATGAAATACAGTTCCCAATGTAACATAATGTAATATGCATTTTAAATTAAAAAGACGTACGCAATAGCTATGGATATGAGTATGACTGACAAATTTTCTGCTTTTTATTACACATCAATAGTATATATGACCAAATTCTGATTAAAAGCCAAGGCTAGCACACCGTCTGTGTGTGCGTAGACGTGCAAAAAATGCTGGCACGTTCAAGCGGTGTGCTGTCTCTCATATGGATCTGTATATTACAACGCGCACGCACACGCGGCAAACGCATCCGGTGTGCACAGGCCTTTAATATCCCAGAGTTTTCAAAATCTAAAAAATAACGGTCACTTAAATTTCCTTTATCTCTTACCGGGTTGTGTTGTGTGTGATGCCGATACTTATTTCACTAATCGATTACTGATTATTTCGAGTCCTACTATAAATATCGTTGCATATTATTAAATACACGGCTCATGTATAATGGCGTAAGGGACAAGTTTCATTATAAGAACAAAAAAGTGGTCTTCAATGCTTGAAGTTGTCCTTTACGCCATTCTAGATAAGCTCGTCGTAATGTAGACTAATTTTAAAACTATACAAAAAAGGAACTAATATCGTGTAGGTACACGCCGGTCATACTTGGCTTAACCTATCCTACAAGAAGATCCATCGAATGAGACATTTCCTGAATATCAGATGTTGCGGATTCTAGCACTGATCTAATGCTTACACAAATTATAGCCGACTACCTCGTACATGCCTGCTTAGACATTAAAAATGGGGACCTAGTCAAGATAAAAACCATACGGCAAACGCCAAATGAATAGAAAACATGAACGGGATGACACGAAAGTCACGTATATTTCGTTTGGCGTTTTCTATCAACAAGTGACATAATAGCTAAGCCCCCTGACCCGTCAAAAGTCAACACACAACCTAGCTACTTACAACAAAACCAATATTTGTGATATTTTCTATAAAAAGGGACATTATTCTCGATGGCTCTTACGCCATTATTAACGATGCTCCGATATAAATACAATGCCGCGCGACGCTGTGCGGCGTAAGCGCCATCGACAATAAGGTCCCTTTTGATAAAAAATGCCCCATTTATGACCTTTCACTTATGCAAGACGGGGTAGCGACGCTATACAAATTATTTTTACGCTATGGAAATTCACATTTATCTACCGCTTAGCCTATCTTACGTTAAGTAATTAATTTTCAATGAATAAATAGTATATATTAATAAAAAATCATTTCGTTCAGTTCACTGAAAAGGTTATTTAAAGTATAATACGTTGTTTCTAATATCGCTTCGTACCGATCATTTTGGACTCAAATTGACTAATACTAGAAACATGCAACTTAATTTCTTATTAAACAACTACTAGTCATTTTTGAAACATATTATAAGTTACTTTGTGTAGGGTTATAAATAATTAAAGTCCAAAATTCACCGAGCATCCGTCTAGTAATTAGACTTTAGTAGACATTTGATTCAATTTGAATAAAAACGACCCCATAAACGCATTTCGGATACAATACAACTGTGTACTTCAACAACAAAACTTCCGAGAGACACAGACATATTAAATATATTAATAACGGGTCACTCACGTGTTTTAAGTCGAAAACGCTCGACATGTTTCACTCCGTACCGAGGAGCATCATCAGGAGCTTGCGTCGACGGTGACGGACCGGCGCAGACTGACACATGTCGAGCGTTTTCGACTTAAAACACGTGAGTGACCCGTTATTAATATATTTAATGTGTACTAGATGTTATTTAAAGCTTCTAATTTCGATTTCGTGCGCCAATTCATTCATTCAGGTAGCTATCAAATTTTCTTACAGAAAGTAAGACACAAAGTAAGATAAGTAAACAGATACTTGTCTTTACAATAAACAGATTCATTTGTGGTATTGTCTATAAAAAGGGACCTTATTGTCGATGGCGCTTACGCCATTATTAACGATGCTCCGATATAAATACAATGCCGCGCGACGCTGTGCGGCGTAAGCGCCATCGACAATAAGGTCCATTTTTATAGAAAATGCCCCATTTATAGACAGCTTTTATGTTAACTGACCTGATGTGGACGGATATCAAAATGTTCCGAGACTCATCGATCAAACATTACGTTCACGTCCTACAACACATCGACACGATATACATCTAAGTTATATATGTACTTACGCCTTTATTTATATTTTAACTTTCCAAGCCTCAATTAGTTAATTTATGATTTATCCGTCTCTTACATATAAATAAGTCAAAATGACAAACGATTTAGCTCATTGAGGCTTGTGGCGCGTTTATAAATAATATTTGATTTGTTGATTTGTACAATGTGGCCTTTAATTTTGATCACTATTGGCTTGTATTAGCTAATAGGACATGACATAAGATTATTGTGTATTGTCAGCATTAAAATTAAACAATACTTATATGGATGTTTTAAACCTTAACATTTTTAGAAAACAAATTAGCCTATTTAAAATTGTATGTATTTTACATTATCAGTACTTGACAATCTTGACATTGTGACATCTTAACCTAAACATGATGAAAATTCAATGTTACTTACGTCATGTTGTTCTGTTTAAATCTAACATTTTACAACCATTTGAGATTCGTACCAACGTCTACTGAAAGTACTGCGCCAAAATACAAAATAACAATAAAGAAAAACAAAATACAAAATAACAATAAAGAAAGTCCAACAAAAGTTTTCGGAGTAAGCCAGACATCATTATTGTCATGATAAGTAAATGGAAATAAAACAAATAAATAAATAGGCTACAAATGGAATCAGAATAATATTTGAAGTAGCCAAAAGGCGTAAGGCATTTGCGAATTATTAACGATGATTGTGCATTATTCAGCTGATAATCTCATAAAAGTCTTAGCACCTTAGGAAGATCTGTATTATATTTTAATGGAAACCGTTATTGAATTTTCACAACATATATTGTTTTTATCAGTTGCGTTGTATAAAAAAAGTACTTCACTACTACGTGTATTAAAAAAGTACTGACATAGTGCAGCAAAGGACATGTAAATAAGTAACTTTGAAGAAAACATAAGACAATGAATAACAAAATTTAATAATAATATTCCTATAATGTTATATGTAGTTCCCTGGTGCTTAAGACAATTGACAAACTAGAGCTTTTTAGGATCAGTATTGGATTCTCTCCCAAGAATTATTTAATAAATCATAATACTGTAATATTTCATTATGATCGACAAATACGATAATATATAAAAGGATCGTAAATAAATAAAATAATAAATTTCATACTACATATGACTTTTTGCCTAGATGACTACAGATGGGCATGGGACGGGTGGGATGCGTAATTAAATCAAAAATGTCCTTTACGTCAATTTAGTTTTTATAGTTTTATGAGTAAGTGCCATGTTTTCTTCGCCAAACTTTTGTTGTAAGTACACTCGAGTCGCTTAACTTCAAACTCGGCCAACTCGGGTAAATCCATAAATGTGACGTTTTCAACCAAAAGGTACCACATTGTCGCTTGTCGATAAGGTTGATTTGTAATTGAAGCTATATGGAAATAGCGCCTTACTGACAAGCGACAATAAGTACCCTTTTGGTTGAAAATGGCACAAATATGTCAGATTATGCGATTTTGTATTAAGAAAAGGTAATAGGATAGATATTTGCTGAGGGTCGAATGGATTTACCCGAGTTTGAAGTTAAGGTACCTTAACAATGCAAATAAAAGACAGATTTGTGGTATTTTCTATAAAAAGGGACCTTATTGTTGATGGCGGTTACGCCATTATTAACGATGCTCCGATATAAATACAATGCCGCGCGACGCTGTGCGGCGTAAGCGCCATCGACAATAAGGTCCCTTGTCATAGAAAATGACCCATTTAACTTGATAGAGTTTGAAAAAACTTGATAATTGCTAATGCGTTCTCGTAAGTTCCTTGGTCACTCACAGACAGTGTCTCACATTCACTAGTGCGCTCACAAAGCGCAAAACTGTGGCTATGGACAATCCATAGAGTTTGGGCTGGGGGGGCCGCCCATGACGCTGTAGGGGGGGCTGTGGGGCGGCAGGGACTGGATGGAGCCCATGGGCCCGTGGTACATGTCCATCTCGAGCGAGGCGTCGGGCGAGCACTTGTCGGCCATCTTGCTCTCCTGCTTGGTGACCATCCGCCGCCATTTCGCCCGCGCGTTTTGGAACCAGACCTGGGGACAAAAACGTCTTGAGTCGTGTGTACAGCCTTATAAGGGAACTCGCTTGGCAGTAGTCGCTTTCGTTTTATGAATGCCTGGTTCGCGAAGCGCCGAATAAATTAATATCGCTTTATCAGATGTGCGGTGCTTATAAAATAATTATACATTAGGAATGATAAAAACTATATGTAGCGAGGCCTTATACGCTAAAGGGTTGTAAAGAAATAAAACTAACGTTGTATTATCATTTATATTTATTGCGTTGTATCATATATATATGCATTGTACATGAGTAGATTACAAATTCCTGCACTAAATGTGGTATTTTTTTATAAAAAGGGACCTTATTGTCGATGGCGTTGACGCCATTATAAACGATGCTCCGATATAAATACAATGCCGCGCGACGCTGCGCGGCGAAAGCGCCATCGACAATAAGGTCCCTTTTCATAGAAAATGCCCCAAATAGTAAAAGGGTAAACAACTTCTTTTTTGTTTTTGTTCTGTCCCATGATCCCATCATCCAGGCGACAACATAGCTAGTTAGAAGAAATATTAGAGCACTTGGTTATTTTAAAAACCATAAAATCAGTATTTGAGCGATCCAGGCGAACGTTTCCATAGCATGACGAGAAAAAGTCTATTCATCCGAATACTCAATTCCTTTTACAGCAACTATCATGTGACAAGGACAAAATAATAAAACACAATCAATACTCTCATGCTGTCCCTGTCACACGATGTTATGTAACATTATATAACAGCACCATAAAAAATCTGTTTTCTGATACACTCCGTTTTGAACCCCCGATGCAAAAAGAGCGGTGTTATATGTTTGACGTCAATGTCTGTCTGTCTGTGGCATCGTAGCTCTCAAACGTATGAACCAATTTCGATGTGGTTTTGTTTTACGTAAAAGTGAGTTTCCTTGAGGTTGTTCTTAGCTATGTTTGATAGAAATCGATCCAGCAGTTTGAAGAGTATAAGCTTTCGTTATTTTTTTAATCTAATAGTTATTTAATCTACTTACCTACTTACCAAGTTCCAGACGGATAAACAGACGAACGTGTGCCGACTACGGAAACATACAGATCCAAAAAGTGGGAACGATATTTAAAAATAAAACAAAACGGCCAAGTGCGAGTCGGACTCGCGTCCCAAGGGTTCCGTACATTACCCAATTTAAACAATGTATTTTTTATGTGAAATATCAAAATATCAAAATCATTTGAGATTCTCACAATGAGCTCTTTCATTTGATATGTAACGCGATATAGTTTGACACACTTTATTTTTTAATTTTCTCATTTACCCCCCAAAAGTGGCCCCCGTGTTTAAAATTAATATGTTTACGTTACATGTTCATCTTTGGGTCACAAACTTACATATGTGTACCAAATTTCAACTTAATTGGTCCAGTAGTTTCGGAGAAAATAGGCTGTGACAGACGAACAGACAGACAGACAGACAGACGCACGAGTGATCCTATAAGGGTTCCGTTTTTTCCTTTTGAGGTACGGAACCCTTAAAACTTTAGGAATAAATCTAGAAATCGCTCTTATAATTTCTCGACGCAGTGTATTTTTTAACGTACTTACAGATTATTTACGATCGAAAATTACATGAAAATTGCATGCGTTTTATTACTTTCTGTGTGGCTAAAAAATAAGTGCATTCCCGTTGCCAGGTAGGTTTTGGGATTATACTGAGCAACATTTACTATGGGACCAACCATGAAATCGAGAAAAAAATTACCCTCCCATAGAAAATGGACCAGCCAATGTATGAAACAGCCAAATTCTTTTTCGCGATTTCGTGGTTGGTCCCATAGTAAAAGTTGCTCAGTATAATCCCAGAACCTCCCTGGCAACGGGAATGCACTTATTTGTGATATTTTCTATAAAAAGGGACCTTATTGTCGATGGCGCTTACGCCATTATTAACGATGCTCCGATATAAATACAATGACGCGCGACGCTGTGCGGCGTAAGCGCCATCGACAATAAGGTCCCTTTTCATAGAAAATATCCCATTTTTTTGCCACCGTGTATACAAAAAATACATTTTTCTGTTAGCCCTCTCTTAATTCGAATTATAATTTGGCGTCATAATCGTAACTCGTAACAGAATTGCCAGTTAATTTTCGCCGCGATGGAAGCCTCTAGAGCGATTTTACATTGCCCGATCCGATATCGGATAAAAATATAATGTTAAGTATTTGTTTTTTTCTTCATTAATTTACCTAATCACTAAAAAATCTGCATGGAAAATAAAATGTTCACCTAAAAAAGGCGGAATTCATGCCATCCGACACAATAGGGAATATTACGCGAAACTCTGCAGGGGGCGCCACTACCACAATCTGAGGGTCTATCCCAAAACAAGAAAATCGAAATTTCGTTATATCTAACATCTCTGTTATTCTTGCATATTCAAGAGATAAAGAGGCAGATAGCGAAATTTCGGATTCGCGTTTCCCGGTAGGTTCTCTGCAAACAAACCGCCTTGATGCATTAATGTTATATTTTATTATCTGAAAACTTGTCAAAAAACCGGCCAAGTGCGAGTCGGACTCGCGCACGAAGGGTTCCCTACCATTACGGAAAAAAACAGCAAAAAAAATCACGTTTGTTGTATGGGAGCCCCATTTAAATATTTATATTTTTCTGTTTTTAGTATTTGTTGTTATAGCGGCAACAGAAATACATCATCTGTGAAAATTTCAACTGCCTAGCTATTACGGTTCATGAGATACAGCCTGGTGACAGACGGACAGACAGACGGACAGCGGAGTCTTAGTAATAGGGTCCCGTTTTTACCCTTTGGGTACGGAACCCTAAAAACGGTTAAAGGCACAGTTACTTTATGGTTTACTAAACGGGCTACTGCTGCACTGGTGGCAGAACATTGCAGTAATATCCCCTATTACATGACATGTCGGGGTCGTCAGCTGTCAAACCGATAACTTTTGCCTGTGTGCGTATATCCATAATGTTTGCTAGTGTGCGTGACCGCTAAAGCAGGGCCGGCGCCCTAGTACACCCCGCATTGTGGATGTCGGAGACGGATCGGAACGATATCGGATCAGACGATGTGAATACGCTCTTAAGGAGTCCACTGACTATCAGTCCGCCGGACGATATCAACCTGTCAGTTAGAACAAAAATTTGACAGTTCCGAACAACTGACAGGCTGATATCGTACGGTGGACTGATAGTCAGTGGGCCCCTTTAACCGGACTATCATCTCGTCCCAATTAGAGACGCGTGCGCAACGCAATCGGAGCGGCATTTAAAATACAGCTCGCGTATTAAACATGTTAACTTAGACGTAATTATCTTAATTTGTAATTAATACCTCATTTGAATTTATAAGGAGCTTGTTCGCTTTTTAATTTGCTCGGAGAATTTCCTTGGTTTCGGTTCTGCATTCCGTGCACGCTTACTGACAGACATAATTGCGTTGATACACATTACGGTTCTTAAACATTAGTTAGGTATAGACAAAAAATGCAAACTTGATGAAACAGATTTAAGCTGTCCTTTTTTTAACGGAGGTCAGATAGTGGTTTTGGCTGAATACCGAATACCGAATATTCGGCCCCTGTCTAGGCCGAAGCGCCGAATATTCACCGACCGAATATACGTCATAACATTTACACATTTTGAGTCACATTTATTATGAAAACTGTTCGCAAACAAAGCACGTTTGCTAAGATTGATTTCACAAAACGCAGTTTCTTAAAATGATCAACAATACGCCCCAGTAAAAAAATATCAGCGTATTATTGCGACATTCTGTATTCTGTGCTCTGCAAAAATTCATCGTCGATATTTAATTCGTCCTGAATACAAAAACCATTTGTGGTATTGTCTATAAAAAGGAACCTTATTGTCGATGGCGCTTACGCCATTATTAACGATGCTCCGATATAAATACAATGCCGCGCGACGCTGTGCGGCGCAAGCGTCATCGACAATAAGGTCCTTTTTTATAGAAAATGCCCCATTTGAATTTCTAAACCCACATAGTATCCTTCGCGAAATCAAAACAAACCGCGCTCTGTGGACTAAAAAAAACAAAAAAAAATAAAAAAGCGTAGTCTATTCTCCTGTCACAGTTTCAATAATAGGGTCCCGGAGCGCGGATTTTAAACTTTTAAACATTTAAACGTAGAACGCGTTCTCACGGCAGCGGACCAATCAGGGCGCGGGACGCGCCGCTGGCCCCGCCCACGCGGTATGGCGGCCGCCAAAACCGAGATAACATTTTGAAGTTTTGATCTATGGCACTGGCGATTTGTACATGTGTCTATTGTGTCTTAATTCAACACTAGATATAAATGACGACAGCTGTTGTCAGTTTCAATTGATAATAGGAAATGGTATTACAACTTGAAAATCATGTTACCTATCTGTTTACAACGGGGCAAAGTAGTTGTTTTAACCCTCGTGCTAATATTGATATCCGAGTAAGCGAGATTCCAAAATTGGGACTTTCTCCTTCAAATACTAATGAAATGAAAAGTAGAATTTTATCTACAAGAATGCAAATTTTGAGTTGGTTTCTCATTTTGACTTGTAAAATAGAATTTACTTCTAAATGATGATTTTCAATTGTAAAATCTACTTAATAGCGTTCAATGAGGGCGTTTAATTTCGCCGCTAGGGGCGCTAGTGTCTTTCAAAATGTTTGAAATTGTCAAATGCATAGAAGTTTTTTTATCGGGAATTTTCACTCCTTATTCATAATTGTGGTAAATCTTTGTCCATCTTTGATTAATTTTGGTAAACAATTGATACTTATAGCTCAATAAATATTAGTAGTTTAATAAAAGTGCCAACTAAAATATATGCAAAATTAAACAGGTTGAAAAAATCATTTAGACGTTAAAATACCTTTCTGTTATTGATTTGATAGAGATCTGTTTTTCTGGACCTATATCTACAGTGGCGCCAACTGGTGAGCACAAAAACGGGCGCCCTCATTGGATCTAGATTTTTAACGTTTTACAGTTACTATTTTCTATTTTCCCCGCGTTAGTGGGCAGGTAGGTAGTGGAAAAAATTGTGCTTCACCCGGAAGCAAAGTTTCCCCTCCCCCCTCATGCCTTGAAACCCTCGGACCCTCAAGATTGGAATCCTTCGCCTGCTCAGTTATCAATATTATTAGCACGAGACGTTAAACTTTGCCCCCTTGTCCAATTAATAATCACCGCAGAAGGAACAAACATACAAGCCTATTCACTAATATAGTAAAACTGCACCAAAGATAGATATAACTCCGTAATAGATGGATACAGTCTAAGGAAAAAACGTGCCTCGAAAATTTTATTCTCGATCAGAGGGCGCCACTAGTTTTGGCCTACACTCGTATAGAGGGCGTCGACGGTTTCGTTTGTTATTTATAATTTTAACGCATATCAGTGAAAGAACATGGGTCAAAATCATATAAAAATAATTAATGCAAATAAAAAAATCATTTATCCATATTTAAATACATTTTAACGTATTATTATAAATCTTCATTTTTAGTTTTAAAGTATGTCGATAGATGGCAGTGAATTTACAGTGGTTACAAAATTTACTATGACAGTACCGCTCTATCTTATTATATCCTCCTTAACTGCACTAAAGATCGTGTGTTTAATCTATAGTCGTCCAAACGAGACACCCCATTAGTCCCGGCGGCGCGACAAATGACGACTTAAAATAGATCCTATGACTCATATGTTACGAATCAATTTCGTTTGACGGCACCGTCCTAGGGATGGGAATTTGGCCGAAATGAAATTTCGGTTTTTAAATTTTATTGCGCGGGAAACCCTTTCTTACTTTGTGAGACGTGTTTGAAACTAAGGAAATTGTGAAAATACACCCCGGGACACTATGAGATCATATGGGGCATTTTCTATGAAAAGGGACCTTATTGTCGTTGGCGCTTATGCCGCACGTTTATGCAGTTACATATAAAACAAGATTCTTTCAGTTTACGAAGACACATTCTAACCAGCGGTTCATTTTCTATGGTGTGCCTGCGACTTATATATTGGTAAGAAAGGGATAAAACATAATTTAACTAAATCAGGCCCGTAAAGTTTTATGAATAAGGGGGCACGTAATTAACACGAAAAACATGTTAACGTTCGTGTGTAACCAAAACCGAAGCGACCCCTAGTGTAAATTTCATTCGTTATGTCTATTTTTGTATGGGATTTTGAACAGCGCGCCAAGCGGGAAGTTATGGAAACTCAAAATCCCATACAAAATGACACTTAACGCAAATGCGTATGTCACGTTACGCTATCGAATGAAATTTTTACTAAGTAGTAGTACTGATACCTAATCCAGAACCAGCAGCGGTATCATGGTCGCATTTTAATCACCTGTCATGCCATGTGTCACTTTCGCACTTACATATTTGTTAGAGCGTGACAGGCATGGTGACAAATACAAATACAAATAATTTATTGAAAAAAGTATTGTACAGAGGTTCATCTTAAAGACTAAGAGTTGTTAGTAGAGAAAATTTAAGTGGGTTACAAATGCCTGAAGTGGGTTACAAGAGCGCAAGGATAAGGAGCCGACCATCTTTATCATTTGTGACCAGTATAGGTACATACTGGTTTTTAGCAATGGGTGTGTAACGACCGACCCGTCAAAAAAAAAGGGCCCGTCTGAAAAAGCGCTGGGTATATATCCACATATATCTGGCAAAAGCTGAGACTGGTACCCATTGCCTATACTTACCACAAACAGACTTAGATCTAGTTTACTGTTCAATTTTCTTTTTTTTTCTGTGCATGTGCTCTATAATATTTCTGTGAAATTTAAGTGTATTGTGTTTTTTGTTTTGTCTCTTGTGCAATGTTTTTTTCTGGTATTGGCAATAAAACTTTTTTTTTATCTTAGCCCTACAGGTATCGCTGGTGCGACATGGTGGAGGCGGATCTGCGAGAAAAGTGGCGCCATGTCTCATTTTGGATCACTGAGCCCACGGAGTAGGATGGAGATGGCAAGTGGGCGTTCCCGTCTATCCGACAGTTAGTAGCGACCGACTCACTTTATGCACAGACTATGCTCAGTTGTTGTGTAAACTTCATGCTCGAATGACATTCACGTCGTACGTACGCTCGTCTAACAAAAATTGATAATTAAATTTAAAATGCCGTATTGTGCAGTATTAAGCTGCAGAAATCACAGCGGTTTAAAAAATCTTTCACGTGGAGGTATTTCCTATCATCGGTGGTTATTTATTTAAATATAATCCGATAAATACGAAAAATCTGTTTATTCTGCATTATTTACGAATGTTCGTTAAGTAAATCTATATTTTATCAGTTAGAACTTAGAGTTCACAATCCTTTGTCACTATTCTTTACGTTTATCTGGAATATTCGCTATCCTAAATGTCAAATAACTTCGCTACTCAGATGCTGCGCAATGTCGATATTTATATCGATAAAGTTAAAGTTACGATATTTCAAGTTTGATGTTTGGTTCGGTAATAAATTATTATTTTAGACACGTTTCTAATTATTATTTGGGATAATCAATGTCTTAGTAAATATGGCAGCTCTGGTCATCAAGCACTAAGTTAAGTCGGGGTCATTTCATGGCAACCTTTCAAACCTTCGTATTCCTTTACATACGTTTTTGTTTTTTACACCCATCATATTTTCATCGTTAATATAATTAGACTAGGTACTTAATGCACTTATGCGTACAATGCATGCAATGTGCCATGAATAAACGTTTTATATTTTCTATTTCTTTATTATCAATTATTGTAGGTTACCACAAGATGCCGATATTAAAAATAAATGGATCAATGCTACTCGGCAAGAAAATTAGTTTCCGCAAAAATATAGCACCGTTTGCTAGGAGCATTTCTTAGAGAAAGATTTCTGGGGATGAACTTGCCATACATCTCATCTAGCGTCCACACGCCTAAAACTTAGTTACTAATTTAGTAATTATTAGTGACATTCGGGCTCACTAAATTAATAAAAAGTGTTCCGTACCACGCAAACTAGCGTCAAATATTGGAATTTTGCCGCCCCCCTTCCTGATTTGATAGGTCACAATCTTACAATCAAATCAAGTGGGATCGATGAGCCAGTTTCATGTATGCTTTCACACCATACAATTAATTTGACAATTTAATCAGGTTGTCCCGTCTAGATTGGCCTTAAATGCTGCTACAAGTAAATATATTGTTAAAGACGAATACTTACCTAAGTAAGTAATTACAGATTTGTGATTACAAAATAACAGCAATACCGACCAGCAATATAGACCTTTAAAGAACTATGATTTTATCTGTTTGACTTTAAGATATATTAAATGTTCACATTAACAACCTAGTTGGTCAATTAATAAGAAACAAATTTCTAGTTAGACATTTGTTGTACTGTACTACATATTATTTTTCATACAATCACGATTATCACTACCTATATTATAATCATAAATAAAGTTTCATCTAAATGTGTTAAAACATACGGTAATGAAATATCAATACCTAACTGAACACACAAATATCGATAAAACACTCCGATTACACTGTCCCCTCCCTATATCGTCGAATGGAAAGAAGTTCCAACGGTTAGCTACTCGCAGGCGTGTAGAGATCTCGAAAACACCAGTGTAACGTGACCGTGAGATCCGTAACAAACCATGCGTAATTAGACCTTACTTATACTGGTTTTTTAGCCCTTTTCTCGTCTGTAATAAGTAAATGATTTTAAAATTATATAAAATAACGCCATCTGGTGTTGAGTAGTTGTATTAGGTGAACGTTGAGCGAGCTTTTGTGAGATGAATGAGATAATGAAAGAGTCGTATGTCATATAGCTTTGACATTATATTTTAAACCGTCACTCATGTAGCCTAAGTTGATATTCGTTCGAGAAATGTCCACCGGTAATAACCTTTTGGTATGGAAAGTTGCTACGAATCAGAGCAATTTTGTAAGTGTGTGACGTATTTTAACGTGGCTATGAATGTGTGAGTTTAGCGACACTGGTTTTCATACTAAATAGGAGTCATTTCACATCCACTAGTTTATTAATTCGTGACTGAGCCAAACGGAGTAAAGTGCTGAGACCAAAACTGAAACCGAGACGGGCATGCAGCGCCCATCACTATTTGAATCATTTCGCCGAGTCAAATAAAATAGTAATAACATAATGCGCAACAATTTAGTTCAGCTTTATCTAATTGTCTGATAAAATAACAGATTTTATCACGTCGGGGTCCCCATTATGTTCAGCGTTGGAGGTAATGGCGACCAAATGAAAGCAGGGATACTAATAATCCAGCCTTCTGTTAACATTAAACCTAGATTATTAGTCCCTGCTTTCATTTGGTCGCCATTACCTAAAGCATAGAGTAACTTATACTATTTTTAGAGCGGTACTGTGATAGTAAATTTTGTAACCCCAGTAAATTCACTGCCATCTGTCGACACACTTTAAAACTAAAAATGAAGATTTATAAATATACGATAAAATGTATTTAAATATGGATCAATGATTTTTTTTTATTTGCATTAATTATTTTCATGATTTTGACCCATGTTCTTTCACTGATATGCGTTAAAATTGTTAAATAACAAACGAAACCGTCAACGCCATCTATACGACAGTAGGCCAAAGCTAGTAGCGCCCTCTGAACGAGAATCAAATCCATCTATTACGGAGTTATATCTATCCTAGAGACCCTACAGTCATATTTAGTTGTGGGTTGCTAATGTTGACAATACGTTTGACACAACACCGCCTAGATGGCTGGCAGGCCGATTGTAGCGTTTCTCCAAAAACTTCCTGCCTAGCACAGCTAATTTGTGGAATAAAGTGTCGCATGCGGTATTTCCGGACCACCACAGAATAAGTAGTATTATCATACAGAACGGCCACGCACCGCCCCGCCCCGACTCGAATGACCTCGCCCCGCGACAGCAGATTGACGGCCGTTTGCCGGCCGCTCAGTACTGTTTTTAAGCAACTTACACAATGACGCATGCCGCGTGTACAGACGTGCCGTTCAAGTGATTTGTGAAGTATATCGTGTCCGCCCTGTGACCTTCAAAGTTTAAACCTTCAAGAAAAAAACGATGTCCCATCTTAAGACGAATGGGGACGACCGCCTCGAAACCGGTTTTCCATACAAACGTATTCCCCATTTTCCTCTCTGGGTATTAACATTATTGACCCATTGTCTTAAAGCAATACAAAAGACAAATGATGGTCAAAAGGCATCCGCACCTTACTGACGAAACGCTGGAGCGTTTGGAGCTTGGAAGGTCAAACAAAATGGCAACACATAGTGACGTCACTGTCTCAAGTGACAAAGCAAAGTTACTTGGAAGCCGTTTCGACGTACCTATGGAAAATAAGGAAATTGCGGTTGTGTCGCTGAAATGCACTATTTTTTTTATATAGAATTTAAGGAATCGTATATATGTGACGTTTTCAATCAAAAGGTACCACATTGTCGCTTGTCGATAATGTTGATTTCTGATTGAAGCTATATGGAAATAGCGCCTTACTGACAAGCGACAATAAGTACCCTTTTGGTTGAAAATGGCACATATGGTACCGTTAGTTTTTTTCCTATTTGAAAGTTAAAAAAAAAAGTTTTTTTTTTCGAGACATGAGGCCTTGTATTTTTTTATTTATTTTTTTAAATAAAATTTAAGGAATCGTATGGTACCGTTATTTTTTTCCTAAGTTTAAAAAAAAAATTTTTTTTCGAAACAGGTAAGTTTTTATTATTCTTATATATTTTTTTATTTCCAATTTATTGCTCATTTTCTATATATTTAACTAGATTTAGTTATAAAATTCAACATCTGTCAACTACCCTATTTTAGTTTTATTCGAAAGAATTTTTGCGCAAGCTGAAAGAGTCATTTCGCGCTCGGCCAATAGACTGTCAAATATTTTTGCACGCTCCGTCGTGCAGATATTATTGCACGCGACTGCATTGCGTGTCTGTCGTGTGGCGTGATGTGTCAAGGTCTCGTAACATATTATAATTTTGCGCTTTAACTTTTTCATTTGAGAACGGATGTTGTGCCCAGTTTTTGCGCATGTTACCTGTTACGCTGTTAGCTACCAACAATTATGCTTAAATATGAATATTAATGTAGGTATTGTGTTGGAACCCTGTTGTCATGAGGGGATTAAATGTGGTATTGTCTATAAAAAGAGACCTTATTGTCGATGGCGCTTACGCCATTATTAAGGCGGTTCCCTGAGCCAGAAGGCGAAAAATCTCCTTATATAATCATGTTTTTCTATGAGGCGTTGATATTCGTAGACGTGGAAAAAATATATGTAGTTCTTGACTATATTATCTTTAACAACATAGCTACACACGAATACACGAATTATGACACTTCGCTCGATACAATTAATTCCCAAAGTAACCTCTAACTCGGACTTTTAATCCTACTTTACTCGGTTATTTATTATGTGACCCCAATAACTAAACAAAAAAAGAAGAAAAAACAATCTTAACAAATAGTAATTTCATAGCTTTAGAATTTCGATATTGTAAGGTAACGTTTTTAAAATAAATAAAAACCGACAAAATTCGATCAAAATTGACACTTGGCGCGTATGTTCTTTCCCGTTCTTTCTTGCGAAATGTGACAAAGACAGAGGCAAACCGATGGAACAGCCTTAACGATGCTCCGATATAAATACAATGCCGCGCGACGCTGTGCGGCGTAAGCGCCATCGACAATAAGATCCCTTTTTATAGAAAATGCCCCAAATAAACACATAGATTTTACTTTTAGCCTTAAGTCCTGCAGTCTGCAAGTCTCATCATTAAGTTAATTGCTATAGCAATAAACACCGATAGTACATATTTCGGTACAAAATGTTAAGATGCCCCCCGCTTTCAAATTTGAATGCTCACGCGGAGTATTCTGACAGTCCATAGAGTTGTAAATAGTCTGTTCAGAACTGACAGCAAATATTTATTATGTGCAAAAAATGAACAAGAGGCCTCTAGAACATGGAGACTGTATAAAGGAGCCAAATCTCTATGTATGAAAAGTGTCCATCAAAAAACAGTAATTAGGCGGCGCCACCATACACCGAAATACTACCTAAAACAACCTACGTAATTTGGTCGGGTTATTTGTTGCCTTATATGGTTCATGTTATACTCATGTCCCAGAGCCTAACTAGCGCCACCGGAGAGATTAGGAACTATTATTTAAAGCTTAACGCGGTCACTTTTACAACAATTCAGCCATTAGAGAATGCGATCCTTTCTATACCATCCATACTCTAGAAGTTTAGGAATATGACGTTTAAAAAAAGCTGGGACTTAGGTTAGAAAGTTGAAGGGTCATTGTGCTAGTTTTCGTCCAGCTCTACTTAGTTTTCGTCCACTGGACGAAATTTAAATATAAATCTACATTGCTGCACAAATTTGGACAGAGCTATCCTTAATATCTCAACAAAATCTACATAAAAATTATATTTCGCAAGTAGCAAATTAAAAATTAAATATATGTGGTATTTTATATAAAAAGGGACCTTATTGTCGATGGCGCTTACGCCATTATAAACGATGCTCCGATGTAAATACAATGCCGAGCGACGCTGTGCGGCGTAAGCGCCATCGACAATAAGGTCCCTTTTCATAGAAAATGCCCCATATTTACCTACTAAAGAGTGTAATAAGTTATTAATAACATTATGCAAGCGCAATAACCCTAACTAATACGAATGAATGAATCACGTCCACAAGTAGGTAGAATGTTTGCAAGTTTTTTCGGCTTCTAATTCCTATAATAATAAACAATCAAAAAAGTTAGTATGCATCAAATCTTACAAATATTTTACCCATAATATCAATGTCCAGAGAGGAAAATGGGGACTACGTTTAAATCGGCTATATGGTTAACTAAAGACACTTATGGATTTGAGAGAAGCATACGGTCATGGACACCTGCAACACTAGATTGGTTGCGAATGCGTTGCCGGTCTTTAAGCTGGGAGTATGTATTTTTTTTTAAGGTCGTATTGGTTCAGAAATACCGCGGGGACAGTTCATTCTACAGTTTAGCTGTGCAATGCAGAAAGTTTCTTACCTCAGTCACAGGGCGGACTATACATCAAAAATCACTTGAATTTCTATGTGTGAACGGCACGTCTGTACACGCGGCATGCGTCATTGTGTAAGTTGCTTAAAAATAATACTGAGCGGCCGGCAAACGGCCGTCAATCTGCTGTTGCGGGGCGATAATTCGAGTCGGGGCGGGGCGGTGCGTGGCCGTTCTGTATGATAATACTATTACTTATTCCGTGCCTCAGTACGTGGAAACTATTTTCACTTGACGAAGTAGGTTCATCCGTCAAAGTCCGATGTCCGATACGGTGATGTTATCTCTGTGACAAATAGTAACTGACGTTAACGTCTCATTCAACTCTAGGCGACACGGGCTAACTCGTATCGTGCTTCTTGAGACGGGGCTAACGCATAATTGTAGCTTTGAGGCCGGTGTCGATTTTAGTCGCAAAAATGTAAAATTGATAGATTTAGTCGGTGAAATTGTACACCTTTTGTTACCTAATTGAAATAACAAGTACTGGTTTCGTTTAGCACGTCTTCTTATCTTACCTTTTATCAGATCAATTTTTTGAAAACAGACTCACTAAATTAGTAATGTTTGCTTTTTGAATGGACGTTTAGGTAAACGCGCGTAAAACACTGATTTTGTCGCTCTTATTTGTAAATTTCGTAAAGTTTGGACGGCTAAACATGGTAATTTTGTATTACACATATCCTGTACTTGACGTTTATTAGACTACATTTTTATTATTATGACTTTGAAGTAGTGTAAATGAAAGTTAGACGAAATTAATTTTCTCCAGAAATTACTTCAAAACAAGTGACAATTTCTCTGAAAATCGACTTAATTTCAACGTAATTTTGATACTTAAACAATCTACAACATTTGCTGAAACTATTCTTATACATCAATTTGTATAATTTACCACCATATTTTTTTTATGATTTTTTAAAAACTGCCCCTTCTTTTCATATATTCCGGTGACGCACGCTCGCGACCTCATTATTAAAAGGCAAGATGAGAAGACGTGCTAATAGAAACCAATACTTGTTATTTAGATATTACGTAACAAAACGTGTATAATATCAACAACTAAATCTATCAATTTTAAATTTTTGCTCCAAAATCGACTACGGCCTCTTAATTAAGAGCCTGCAAAAATTCACACAGAAACTAAATTATTTTTGAAAAGGCAAACTAACCGAAATCTTAACAGCTGGTTAATGTTTGCGCGATAAAATAAAAACATGTCTAATTTTCTTTAGAAAGATTTTTTTTGTGACACTGGTGCTGCAGTTGTCCATCGGTGACGGTCATTGCTCCTTGCGGGTGCCAGACTTTGACCATTATTTGTGACTTTTGTATTGCTTTATGACAATGGGTCCCATACAGACATTTGATCCTCACAACAAACCTGATCGATTGATACCATTAAAAAAAATGTGGAATACCTTTTACTGCTATTTTCAGAAGTAATATCCAAATTTTTTTAAACGCCCTTTTCCCAATTACTAAATAATTATTAGATAGTTAAATTGTAAAATGATGTGCGTGGAGCTCCCCTCTACTCGTTAATTAAATGTAAAACATTCCAGCTCCGCGATCAAAGCCCGAATGTGTAAATAAAACCTCCTCATTTCTGATTAATGACGACTTTTCCTTAAATAAATAATACTGAAAATAAATAACGCGGATAAATTAGGTGCTCGCGTCGGCTCTCCCGAAACCCCTCAACAGCAACAAGTGTGTTTTTGTATGAAAGTTGTTGGTGGTTAGGTCGTTTCGGTATTGCGGTGTTGGCGCAAGTTCGCGCCACCGAATGACAAATGTTACCTTTTGAGCGCTTGCAACGGAAATCATCCCGCGCACAACGTCATGCTCGCGACTAATTACTAGACATTTGATTATGATCACTAACAACTTAATTTGTACTTTAAAACTAAGGTACAGAGTCGTTTTTAGTTTGAGAAGTTTTAACAAATCTTTCAAGCTGTGATTGAAGAAATTTGAATGCTATATAAAGGTGTTAGAGTGGGGTTTGGAATGGAGGTTTTGGTTTATTATTGTCACGAAATGTACTTAAAAGTAAAATGATATCAGAGCGGGAGCGAGGTGTGACCGCCCGATACTAATTGTAGGGAATATTTGTGGAGATCAGTGCGTGAAAACGGTCTCGAAATAGAATCAAAATGGCACCTTTTTTGGGTTTTATTTGATTTTAATTGCGCGGGAAGAGGTTCGGGAGTACGAGTATATCTTGTGTTAATAATATAATAATTATAAATATCTCTTGACTTGTATCTGTATGGTAGGTTAACTACAAGTTTTTCTGAGATTTTGCCAAGTGTATTTTAAACTTGGCGGAAAAAAAGAATAGAATGCGAAACAACGATGTACTCGTAGGTAAGTTAAAACTTATGTTTTGAAATTATTACATTAATTTTTGTAATCGTACCTACGTATTTTTATAACAATTGTATGTAAGTACAACCTAATACTGTTTATTAGTAAAGGTTTTTTTAACATCTAATAGGTAAATACACACACCAGTAGGTAGGGTAGGTAGGTGCACACTATGTGACATTGGCTTAAATTAAAATGTATAATTAGAAATAGTGAAAAGTTTGTTGTATATATTTAATGAATAAAATTTTTTTTTTTTTACTAGCCCATTATGGTGTCCCACTGGCAAAGGCCTCTCCCCTTGTTTTCCACGACTCCCGATATAGTGCCTCCTATATAAAATAATAAAAATATAAATAAATATAAATTAAATAAATAAATAGGTACTTACGCTAATTACATGTTGATTTACTTTAAAACAATGGATCGTTTCCTTTAAATAGTATTTTAAAAGTGTACACTTGCTATTTATATTAAAACTTCAATTAAACGAAATAAAAATAACACAATTAGTAATTTAAATGGTGTAGTTAATATACTTAATGTATTGACCTTTATTTTAATTGCAGCGATTAAATTGATTAACCGATTAAAAGTAATCGATTGAAGTGATTAACGATTGATAATGTCCGATTTAAGTCCGGTAGCCGTGACCGATGGTGCTATAATCAGAACATAGACACTCGCATTACCTACTTGGACGTCTTAAAAAAAACCGGCCAAGTGCGAGTCGGACTCGCGCACGAAGGGTTCCGTACCATTACGGGAAAAAACAGCAAAAAAATCACGTTTGTTGTATGGGAGCCCCATTTAAATATTTATATTATTCTGTTTTTAGTATTTGTTGTTATAGCGGCAACAGAAATACATCATCTGTGAAAATCACGGTTCATGAGATACAGCCTGGTGACAGACAGACAGACAGACGGACAGACGGACAGCGGAGTCTTAGTAATAGGGTCCCGTTTTTACTCTTTGGGTACGGAACCCTAAAAAGACGCAACTATCAAGGATTGATCAAGGATAGAAAAAGGGGATATTAGTCCAAAACTGACACGGGGTAAAACAAGGACACGGCAGTAAGTATAAGTAAGCGTTTTCTAAAATAAATATAGATCACTTGGTTCTCACAGATCCTGGTGTTTAAAGGGTTCTTTCAACTCAGAATCACTAGCATATTCAATCCCGATGATAAAAAACCGGCCAAGTGCGAGTCAGACTCGCGCACCGAGGGTTCCGTACTTTTTAGTATTTGTTGTTGTAGCGGCAACAGAAATACATCATCTGTAAATTTCAACTGTCTAGCTGTCACGGTTAATAGCCTGGTGACAGACAGACAGACGGACAGCGGAGTCTTAGTAACAGGGTCCCGTTTTTACCCTTTGGGTACAGAAACCTAAAAACGGAGTCTATGTACGGAGTTTCATAGTACTAATAATTTCAAATATGTTCTCCGTACTTTTTTGGAACTTTTACCTGTATGTGGCATTTTCTATGAAAAGGGACCTTATTGTCGTTGGCGCTTACGCCGCACAGCGTCGCGCGGCATTGTATTTATATCAGAGCATCGTTTATAATGGCGTAAGCGCCGTCGACAATATGGTCCCTTTTTATAGAAAATATCACTTAATAGATTGATTAGTCATTAGTACCATTCGCCTCTTCTTAAACTGCTAGAGCTAGGTATAATTAGTCTTACTCGTGTGTGACAGTGACAGCGAGATGAATTGCTCAACGCCCGAACGATTTGTCAACTATTTCACCTATTTTTAGCTTACAACCTATATTAGAATTACGATCTGTATATCATTGACAGAGAAAAAAGAGTAATGATTTTAGTGTCACAAAACTATATACAACACTATTAAGTATACATACTAAACTAACTACTTAAGGGGCCTACTGACTATAATATGGGGCATTTTCTATGAATAGGGACCTTATTGTCGATGGCGCTTACGCCGCGCAGCGTCGCGCGACATTGTATTTATATCGGAGCATCGTTAATAATGGCGTAAGCGCCATCGACGATAAGGTCCCTTTTTATAGAAAATACCACATATGATGATAGACTTAGCTAGGGTTGCCATATGGAAGAATTAAATGTTCTGATAAAAATCCTGACATCACCCTAAAAATCCTGACATTTCTTGTAACAGAGATTTGGCGTGGCGGCGGGCGCGATGCGCTCGTTTTCCTAAAAATCCTGATATTTCTTATAACAGAGATTTGGCGGAGCTTTAACGACGCCCCGGCGGCGCGATGCGCTCGTTTTCCTAAAAATCCTGACACTTGCCAAGTCCGGCCGCCATCTGGACAAAGGGCCAACAATCCTGACATGTCCGGACAAATCCTGACGTATGGCAACCCTTCCTTTAGCTTAAGACATTTTTATTAAATGTAGAATTATATAATCTATTTGAAAAACAGTGAGAGAGTTTTCCGCCTTAAATTAAAATATCTTTTCTATCTGTGCAGTCCGCCGAAAGATATCGGCCTGTCAGTTAGAACAAAAATTTGACAGTTCCGGACAACTGACAGGCCGATATCATCCGGCGGACTGATAGTCAGTGGGCCCCTTTATATGTATACCTGTGTATATTTAGTTAAGGTTTATTATGTAATTGTGATATTTTCTATCAAAAGGGACCTTATGCCATTATAAACGATGCTCCGATATAAATACAATGCCGCGCGACGCTGTGCGGCGTAAGCGCCAACGACAATAAGGTCCCTTTTCATAGAAAATGCCCCAATTTATCTCACTTATATTTATATTTTCTATGTTTATTTATTTTACTTTTATTTTTATTTTTGACGGGCTCCTAAGTCCTAACCTTGTCAATATTAGCGACCCTGCATACTGCCAATACAGCAGGAGGTGGTCGATTCCTGGTAAAGGCATTTTTTTGTATGTTTATATGTTCTGGATGCTTTCTATGAATAGGTGTACAAAAGGGTACACGGTTACACTTAGTTTACTGTGGGACTATTTAGGTCGATAATTGTCCTATACTTAATATTTGTGGTATTTTCTATAAAAAGGGACCTTATATGGCGCTTGCGCCATTATAAACGATGCTCCGATATAAATACAATGCCGCGCGACGCTGTGCGGCGTAAGCGCCAACGACAATAAGGTCCCTTTTCATAGAAAATGCCCCATTTATTTATTTATCCGTTGCATGTAGGTACTCGGTTAATAATTAATATCTATAATAATAAGTACGTAGTTTAGGTAACAGAAATTCGCAATATCTATCACTATTTCGCAACGAAATTTCCTACAAAAAAAGTGTGTGCGTGTAATCTTTACGCGCGATTGAAGTAAAACTTCTTTGACAATGACGTTTATCGCTATGTTGGCACTTTGACGTGTGTCCTATTGTGCGTGTGCCACTACTGGGCGTTACTTCCGTCAGAAAAAAATCAGTTACCCTCTAGTCGCGCCTAAAGAAGTTTTACTTCAAAAAAAATTGCTAAAGCATCCCTTGTTATTAAAATAGGTACTCTTTAGACTTTCCACACATAACTATTCCCCTAATTAGTACACGTGGCCGTACACCGCCCCAACACTTACCGTTACGAATACTGTTTAATCACAACTTTATTCTCTCAATGATAAGGTTCAGAACCGCCCGGCAGAGCAATTAGTGGGCGCCACATATTTTAAGAGCGCGGATGAATTATGCTTTGATTTGTCAAATTGTGGAGATATTTCTGTTTGAGGTGAAATGGGGGGATTCGACTAGTGTTGGTGGGAAATCGAATCATTTGAGTCGAGTTACGAGACTGCAGTAAATAAAGTTTTGTATTTGTAAGACTCGAGTCTCCCAATAAGGTCTCCGTCAACAATTTTGTATGTTTTATCTTAATACTAGTAGCAGTAAAATAAGCATTAAGGGAGTGAAATGTAGACATATGTTTTTCTCTGTATTTATTTATGCATTTAATAACTAAAAAAACGATAAATAACGCAAATAAGACGGACTTAATGCCAATGGCCCTCTCATGCAGGTGTTTATGTTAAAGGCGCCTTCCGACATCCGATATCGGAAAGGCGCTTCCGATAAATCCAGCCATGTCAGAGCCCCCGTCAGCTGTCTGACCGAATATTTGTTTGTGTGCGTATGTGTAGGCATAATGCTTGTTGTAGTGTACGTGACCGCTAAAGGGCGCCCGGGCGCGCCCCCGCGGCCTGACTACGCGGATGTAAGATCCTCTACATCCGATATCGGATCGCGGACAATGTGAAAACGCTCTAAAGCCAGGAAAATAGAAGGGGAGAAATGATATGACGCGCGTGGTTTACTAATGTATTGCCAAAAATCGTTTCCCAAAGTATTACTTCCCAAACTATTTTACGCAAATTATCATTTGGCAAAATTTCATTTCGCAAATTTTCATCACCTAACCTAACCCAACCTTGTACGTCATTTTCATTTCGCAAGTATATGGTTGCGAAATGAAATGGTTGCGAAATAAAAACTTGCTAAAATTTCATTTGGGAAATGAAACTGATGCCATAAGCTTATTGGAAGGTGAAATTTGGCGAAAAATATTTTGGCTAAACGGCGGTATCCCGGCGCGCGTGTAATTTGCGACTGAAGAAATGGCCATCACGCGCGTTATTTCGTATCTCAATTTGAAAATATTCATCTGTTTAAAATTTGACTTGTCAGGTGCCTCGGTTATATCTTATATCACTGGCTAGTTTTTAGTAAAATTATACTGGTGTCGTATAAATTGAGATTCAGATCACAGCACAGACGACGTACTGAAAATACACGAAAATTATACATGTTTGCGTGATTTTAGCCAACTTAACCTATTAGACCTATTAGATGCGTAGCTGTAGCTGCGTTTAAAATGTATGAAAACATAGCATAGCACATCTCTGGAGTCTAATATCCTTGCAAATATATGTATAAGAAAAACAGTTTATTTAGCTCGGGGCTAGACAAACAGTATCAGGATTCCATACAAGTGATAGTCTTACGGCGCGAATTGGGAACTAAATTGGGGCATTTTCTATGAAAAGGGACCTTATTGTCGATGGCGCTTACGCCGCACGGCGTCGCGCGGCATTGTATTTATATCGGAGCATCATTTATAATGGCGTAAGCGCCATCGACAAGAAGGCCCCTTTTTATAGAAAATACCACAATTAGAGATTCACTAGATGTTGCATAGCGCCGCAATATTTTTTGCGACCGCCATAAGGTACCTTTACCCGTGGGTCACATATATTTACTATTTTATATCTAGTGAATCTCTAATTCGAATCGCGCCGTTACAGTCTTAACCCGGTGATAGTCTTACCCCCCCCCCCCCCCCCCCCCCCTGAAATGTCACAAATGTCACAGAAATCAAATTACTTACTTACTTCGCTGGCTCAGCGACCCGAAGTGGATCTTGGCCTCCGATACGATACTAGGTTTCGCCATTTGTTCCTATCCTGTGCGATCCGACGCCATTCAACCGCCTGGATGTCACATAGGTCCGTCTGGACCTCATCGATCCACCGGTACCTAGGCCTTCCGGCCGGACGTCTCCCAGTTAGTCGCCCCAGATAAGCTTACTTGCCCGTACAATTTCCGTCGCAAATCTTAATTTCACAGACAAGACATACAGACTATTCTGTATGTAAGACCGTGTTGTGAAAAAAAAAACCATGCGCATCTGTGCTCCATTATAGTCTGTATCTAATGGATTGGATACACCGCGGCGCTTGTACGATTTAGAACTGTACCGGACTTAATTTCTGTGTACACTTTATCTACAAATTGTGTCAAAAACATATCAAAGTAAATGAAACTTTATAGCCGTAAGAATAGGGTATAAAATCGAATGGTTTGGGAAGTTTTTCGGCACTTTAAAATGTTGTATGCGCGCGTCTTCAAACGGAGTTTGAGTGAACAATTATCGAGTTTTTTAATTTTCGAATTTGGAGCATCTTTTGTTTTAGTCGGTTTTCTCTTGCGTTTGTTTTTAGGGTCTCGTACCAAAAAGGTACAAAAGGAACCCTTATGGTGCGGCTCTGTCCGTCCATCTGTATGTCACATTGCTAAATATCTCGAGAACTACTTAAGCTATCGATTTGAAATTTGAAATAGTCATGAAGAACGCTAACCAAAACAACATTGAAATTGTAATTTTTTAATATACGCAAAACGCAGAAAATGTGTTTTACTTTTTTTTTCTTAAAACATCACTTACTTGCGTCGTTCTGGGAATACGTAATGACAGCGCGACTCGACTGAAAGCGTAAGGACGTAAGGGACACTTAACTAGCGGCTCTTACGTCCTTTTACCACACATTGGTCGTATATTTTAAAGCACACAGCAAAACCGACCTTAGCTCTTCAACGATAAAGTTCGATTTCCAGCTATAATAAGGATTATCAATTTGAAAGATTAATACATCTTAATCTGCGAACCGTCAAGTACGAAACAGATTTTCAGTCGAGTGATACCACTTTGTCGGCTGTTAATAAGGTGCTACTAGTATTAAGATTCCGTGAGAAATCGACCTTATTGACAACAAACAAAACGGTATATTTAGTCGGCACAAATTGTCCTTTACGTCACATTTGTTTAATGATCGCAACTGCCAAAAAGGCGCAACGGACAATAATGATGTTATTTATTTTATGCGTTTGTTTTTTTAGTCTTGACGGCCCAAATTTAAAATTATGCTTACCTACTTCGCAATGATATGGTGAAGTGATGAACGCCGAATGGTTCTGCAGGAGTTCCTCCTTCACGACGTCTGTACCCACGGATAATCAGCAGTCCACAAGATGTCCGAAGACATTAGTTCACACCGCAGGCTACTCCGAAAGCTTCTAATTCCGCAGAACCTCCATTTGAAATCCTTCCTTTGCACTTACACCATTTTAAACCCTGTCTTTTGAACCGTAAAAACATGAGTCGCTTTGTTGAATTACACAAATACTTTGTAACACGCAATTCGCGGTGCGTAAAGATTCTGATACGTGCAAGATATCGCCCGTACATTCATTTCGCATTAGCCTATACCAGTTTATGATAAAAAAATAAGTACGTAAAAGCATCGCATACATTTATCGTGTGAAAAAAGTCGTAAACGAACCGCCCTGGATGTTAAAACATTTTTCTATGAGTCGTGATAAGTTTTGGGAGTTAAAATGATGCTTGTAAATGCCGATGGTTGTTTACAACTATTTCGCTTTAAATACCGATATATGATAAAATGGAAGTTGAATTAAAAATGTAAATTTCGAGTTACCTTATCTCCTCGCCCTGTTTTAAGTGCTGTCAGATGTAAATGTACATTTTAATCACTTGTTCCTTTATAAAAAACTAGATTCAGCAACAAGGGATTAAATTCGTATACGTCGTAATTCTGGTTATTACATTTATAAATCAGTGACTGAATTCTCTGGAGTATTGCATATCGGAATATAAGCAAATATTCATTAATTGTATATTAAATACTCCCGATAATCCTTTAAGGAGATTATCACTACAATCGAGTAGAAATACAATTTGATTATATTTTAACGGCAATGAACCTTCTTTGATTAATTATTTGCAGTACACCAGAGGATTTAATAAATAAAGCTTTGAATATTATTTATAAGAAAGTAAACTCACATAAAAGGTTTCTATTTGAATTTACTTCCATTTTATAATATTAATTTATAGACTGAAATCAAATGAACTAGCCGTATACTAATGCATTAATCATCATCATCATCATGTCAGCCGACAGACGTCCACTGCTGGACATAGGCCTCCCCCAAGGCTACACCTATGCATTAATACCTAATTTAAAATGAATACAACACATAAAGGAAGTGAAGCGCGTTATAAAACTGGAATTTTTCGATTAGAACAGGTATTAAAGCAAAAAAAATGCATTAATTTACATAAGTAGCTTATTTTTAACTTTGTTTTTATAATTACGCCAATATCGATTGATAATTTGAGCGCCTGGTTGGCGTTAAACACTTCTTTGAATGTTGCAAATTTTGCAATGTAACTCGCAATTATATAGATGTATTAGATGAAGCCTTTACAAAAAACTGAGACAATGTATTATTTGTACCAAAGTACAACTGCCTATTTTTTGAAGGATTAATCATGGAGGCTCACAATACTAAACGAAACAAATAAAAATATATCACCTAGATTTTCCTAATGTCTTTTTCTATACTGTATTCCGACTGTTCATCTCACTTCAGCCTAAATAAACCTAAATAGATCCAAATGGCGTAAGGAACACATTACCCAATGTGTCCGTTACGCTATTTGTGTGTTATATTCACCTGTAGCACCCTCTTCGGCAGCCCCGTCTTCTGGCTGAGCTGCTTGAGGTCCTTCGCATCAGGGTTGTGGTTGATCGCAAAGTAGGACTTCATGGTGCGCAGCTGGTGGTGCTTGAAGCTAGTGCGCATGCGTTTGGTGCGCGACGTGGAGCCCAGGCTGCCGCCGCCGCGGAAGCCCATCTCCAAGTATTCGGGGTTCAGATCTGGGTCGGGCAAAACATTAGGCGATGCAAAAACGATCGGTAAATTCCTGTGTACGCTGTTGGCGATTACGTCTTTAGAGTTTCAAGTAGCGAATTATCATCATCGTTATTAATTTAAATGAAAAAATCTCTCCGATGCCGTCGGAAAGTGAGCTGCAGGGGCGATCATAATTGGAGAACTGTGTCCAGCACCTGATTATTTGTATCTCGTGATGATAATGATGATAATACTCCATAACATAAACCGAACGAATCTATTATTCGTCTAAAATATATGTTTATAACTTTATAGAGACGTAAGCGTCAATCAGCTACATTGATAAAACAAAATTAAATAATTATTAAGATGTAGACCTTAACATTAAATGAGATTTCATCATGCCGTAACTGTACTGAATACCAGATGCCGTATTGTAATTCATCATTATATCCAAAATGCTTCTTGAACAATTAATTTATAACAACATAAAACAATACGTTTAAAATTTAATTTATTAACCGTAAAAGCGAGCGCAAATTGCATTATAATCATTTTAATTGGATCATACACCAATTCACACAATTATGAAAAATGTACGAGGAATTACCAACGCATACCAGAAAACTCGCTGTGCCAATTCGCTAGCAAAAAAACAATAAATTTCATGAAATAGTGTAATAGTGTAAATGTTTATACTGTCCTTAGCTAGATACAATTACGGCGGTGGCAGAATAACAGCGTCCGTTGCTGAAAACCTTTGGGGCTGCTGTGCCCCGAAGCCTTTTTGGCACAGACATCAGCTGAGCCACCTTCCCTTTCAATTAGTTTGTAAGCATTATCGTGTACTTTTATTTTGTACCTATGTTACAACTTCTTGAATAAACGTCTTTTATTATTAGTATTATTAAATAAAACTATTAAAAAACGGATTTTAACGCGTATATTGAATTTACAATACAACCGTTTAGAGCGTTTGTGGTCAATGTGCAAAACTACGCACATACGTCGGGATGTATAAATTCAATAAACGCGATATAATCCATTTTAATAGTTTTATCTCATGTCATGAGTAACTATCGCGGTAACCGAAGGGAATATTAATAAATTTCACATTTAATAAATTTTCATTATATATAGTGTTTGTCACTTACGCCAAAATGATCCGGCGTAAGTCCATCGCAAGTACATCCTTGCCGTTTTATAAGTCTACCTTTTACCTACCGTAATTAATTTCAATTTGTATTCGTTTTCAAACGTTGACACCTCGTCGCATTCTGGTTATCGCGTTTCAAGTCAGACGGCTAAATAAAAAATAAAATCGATACCGTTGACGCCAAAATACCGACGGTGTCATAACATTTGATTTCATATTTAAATGCAAATTACATTTCGAATCGAACGATGTTAAAATGTATTATCGATGAGTGTGAAAAGAGTCGTAAGTTTAAATGGAAACAAACTCCCTCGTTTCATGTGGGCAATAATTTCATTTTAATACAGATTTAATCTCAAACGTTAAAATCAAAAGTTTACAAGTTCTTTAAAAGTCGTTTTAATTACACGTATTTTGAAAAGCGCCTTTTTAAACAAAACGGGCGCGCTTTTATTGCTGGCCAGTTTCCTTAATAAAACGGTTGCCGTGGCGCTTGAAATCTTTACCACGAGGGCCCGTGTCAGTCGGCTTTACCTTTTGTCCCGTTCTCGGCGGGGCGGCGAGAGAGAGAGGAGAGGAGAGGCAGTAAGGCTCGCGGGAAAGTTTACAACTGCGTCGTAAAGCGATCGTAACACGGGTATGGGCACTAGCCATTGTTTTCAGTTGCGTTTTATCAAGTGTGCCTGGCGACTCGGAGGGGGTGCAAGATATAAGCGAAAACTAAATGTTACGTTCCCGGCACGACTTAAAATAAAAGCTGGCCAAGTGCGAGTCGGACTCGCGTTCCAAGGGTTCCGTACATTACACAATGTAACAATGTATTTTTCACCTCAGCAGCTCGAACAAGCCTACTTTCGTCACTCCCTGGAGTGAGGAAAGTGCGACTTTCCTCACTCCAGGGAGTGAAACAATGTAGCTTTTTAATTTAGTGAAGGCCATGAACTTCATACTACGGTACGGTCCGGTCCGGTCCGGTCCGGTCTCGTCTCGTCTCGTCTCGTATCGTATCGTATCGTATCTTATCGTATCGTACATATTATAATACTTTTTTTTTCTGTTTATTCTGTGTAATTCGAAATACATTTTAACCTTTAATATGTTCTCACTACTGAAGTGAAAAATTATGTGTGCAACACGAGAGCAAAGTTATTTTACATCTCGTGTTTTTGAGTCCCTCGCTACGCTCAAGATTCTACCTTAGAATCTTTCGCTTACTCGGGACTCAAAATAAATACTCGCAAGAAAAACCAACTTTCCTCTCTTGTTGCACAAATAACTATTTTATGTGAAACGTGAGTAAAATGTCTTTAAAAACCAGTAGGGGTCGGATCCAAAACTAATCAATTAAGTCCGACTCACGCTTGACTGCACATTTTTAATAGGTTTTCCTGTAATCTATAGGTAAAGATTTATTTAGTGTATTCTTTTCAAAATTTTAGACCCAGTAGTTTCGGAGATAAAGGGGGGAATGGTCATTTTTGCCTATTTTCTTGAATAACTTCTAAGCTATTTATTCTAAAATTACCTAAAAAATATATGTGAGATCCTCACAATGAGCTCTTTCTTTTGATATGTAACATGATATAGTTTGAAAAACTATTTTTTTTATTTGCTCATAATAGGGGCCCCCAAAAGTGGCCCCTATGTTTAAAATTAATTTGTTTACATGTCCGTCTTTAGATCACAACCTTACATATGTGTACCAAATTTCAACTTAATTGGTCCAGTAGTTTTGGAGAAAATAGGCTGTGATAGACGGACAGACAGACGCACGAGTGATTCTATAAGGGTTCCGTTTTTTCCTTTTAAGGTACGGAACCCTAAAAAGTTACACTATTAGTAGCCAACATAGACATAGTATATACAAGTAGTTATAGACGCGCCACCGAGCGACCGGGGGTAAGAGAAAGAATATTCATATAAAATTTGGGCAGCATAGGATTTTTTTCTCTTTCACTCTTATAAATTTCGGTATTTCGCCATCGCCTCCTACCTATGATGCCACCCGATCGTTGATAAGGACAAAACATGGCACTATTTTCTCTTTCCTCTTATAGGAATCGCAATAAGACTATCTTTCTCTATCAAAGAGTGTCAGGCCCTTGGTAGCCAAGTTGTCTTATAGTTAGTATAACTGTAACTTTTGGGAGTGGGACGTTGCTCATAAAAATCTTTTTTCGATTCGTATTAGGTACTTATTATGAAACTACTTTAAAATATTATGATCCTAACGCAATCACTACTAGGATTTAAAATAACTGGTGTCCATATATTTTTTGACTTATTGGTGCTAGCTGTCAATTGAGATTATACTCCATGTGCATAGACTTTTTTCTAATGAAAACGTTCCTTATGCCCATGAAGTATAAGGACCCTACTCTGATGGAAATGTTCCTTATGCACATAAAGCATAAGGAATTAAGGACCCTTTTCTGATGGAAAGCCACATATACTGATATAAATAGGCTACGGAGACTGCTTAACATCAGGCGGGCCGTATGCTTGTTTGCCACCGACGTAGTATATAAAAAAAACGTAAATATCACACAAAATCGAAATATTTTAATTACCTATCTAAGCACTGTAATAGGGTATTCTATATTTTTTTATGAATGGTATCAGTCGATCAGGTTTGTTTTAAGGATCAAATGTCTGTATGGGACCCATTGTATTAAAGCAATACAAAAGTCACAAATGATGATCAAAGTCCGCACTTTACTAACTATACGCTTCATACAAAATGACATTACATTGTGACGTCAGCATGTAACGTCGCTATCGCTTAGAAGTTAGATTAGAAGCCGTGGAAAACAAGGAAATCGCGATTATGTCGGTGAAATATTGCGTTTATGTATATTGTTGCTATACAATTTTTTTTTCATAAAATGTAAGGAATCGAATGTTACCATTATTATTTTCCAAATGGACCTTATTTATTAAACCCAATTTTAAGTTTCCAATTTATTGTGATATATACTCATTTTATATCTATTTAACTAGATTTAGTTAAAAAATTCAAGATGCGGAAACTATCCTACAGTGAGCAACTTAAAGTACCCGCGCCCGCTCAAGGGTCCGCTCCCGCCTCCGCTCGTGGCTCACGCCGGCGTGCGGGCTAAAGAACGCCGCGGTTTAACGACCAATAAACCCTGTTGCCAACAAAAACTAGTAACCCGGCGCAACACCTCACCACGGACCACTTGGACATGTTGACAAAACCTTTGTACTTAGACCACAAAATCTGATCACTTCCGATCAGATCCGATCCGACAATATTTTTTTTCACCTCAGCAGCTCGAACAAGCTTACTTTCCTCACTCCAGGGAGTGAAATAAATTAGCTTTTTTATTTTAACGAAATCCATGAACTGCCACTTCATTCATACTTTTTTTTTTTTTTTATTATAAACTGATCGGCGATTGGCCCTAGTCACACCTGATGGAAAGTGAAGACAGGGCCTAAGATAGAGCTCACCGGTTCAGTAATAGCCTATTCACTCTTGTTTGTTGTGTTACTTCTATAACAAATTGTTTTTTTTTGTTTCTCTGTATTATTCTGTGTAATTCGAAATACATTTTAACCTTTAATATGTTCTCACTACTGAGGTAAAAAATTATATGTGTAAGTTGTGCAACACGAGAGCAAAGTTATTTTACATCTCGTGTTTTTGAGTCCCGAGAAAGCGAATTCTATAATTGAATCACGAGCGAAGCGAGTGATAAGTTAGAATCTTGAACGTAGCGAGGAACATGTAAGAATAAACACTCGCAAGAAAAACCAACTTTCCTCTCTTGTTGCACAAAAAAAAATCATAAACGGACAATCGAGAGAGATGTGGTAATTGTCAAAAAAATCTTTTATCTCGCCTCGAATTCCATAACGTCGTATGTGAAGATCGTACCAAAATGACTTTTTAATATTCAACACATTATTTATTCTAATAAGCTGATACTATATTTCTATCATTTTAAGTTTATAGTATGAATCTTCTCAAATTACTTTTACGTCTAAGACCTTAATCTGTTAAACAAAAACCATTGTTTCTTTTATTCAATAAGGAAATAAAAATATTACAAAACCGGCCAAGTGCGAGTCGGACTCGCGTTCCAAGGGTTCCGTACATTACACAATTTAAACAATGTATTTTACAGTACATATGGTGCTACTTCCTCGCACTAGTGCGTAAAAGAGCACTATTCGTGCATATGTCGAAAGTTTAAATAGCCATATGTACTGTAAAACGTTGTACGATACACGTGCGAATAGGTAATTCGCAACTCGTGTCGAATTAAAACACTCCCTGCGGTCGTGTTTTAATTTATCGCCACTCGTTTCGATTTTCCTCTTTTCCGCACTTGTATCGTAAATAACTATTTTATGTGAATGTCTTTAAAAAACCCGTAGGAGTAGGATCAAAAACTAAGTAATAGGTTTTCCGGTGATCTATAGGTAAAGATCTATTTTGTGTATTTTTTTTCAAAATTTTTGACCCAGTAGTTTCGGAGATAAAGGGGGGGGGGGATTGGTCATTTTTTGCTTATTTTCTTGAATAACTTCTAAACTGTTCATCTTAAAATTATAAAAAATATATATTTGAGATTCTCACAATGAGCTCTTTCATTTGATATATAACACGATATAGTTTGACTAACCATTTACCCCCCAAAAGTGGCCCCCGTGTTTAAAATTAATTTGTTTACGTTACATGTCCATCTTTGGGTCACAAACTTATATATGTGTACCAAATTTCAGCTTAATTGGTCCAGTAGTTTCGGAGAAAATAGGCTGTGACGGACAGACAGACAGGCGCACGAGTGATCCTATAAGGGTTCCGTTTTTCCTTTTGAGGTACGGAACCCTAAAAAGAAAACCGATGTAAGTACACGCTGATGCTATGCCTAGAATATTTAAGTTAATAAATACATTTATTTAGTTCTCGCTGCATCAGAGCCAGAAGCCACGTAACAATATCGAGTTCCCAACTCGACAATTTTCTTAAGGAAATATTATACCTTACAAAACGACGCAAAGGACAAAATAGAGCGCAAGAGGGAAGAAAAATTAATCTTACATTAGAAGGGAACGTTCCAAGAAAATTGCATTATTATTTCTCAAGGAAAAGCTTTGAGTACAATAGAAAAGGCGGCCCTTTGTGGTTCTCCTCAATAATGTACCGTTTGTTTATTTAAAGTTGCTTTTTCTATTAAAAATACGAAATCTTGAAAAAACAAAAATAAGAAAACGCTCATGGAATCGATGAATTTAACATTTTTTTTTGGATTATTTACTATGATTTATAGCAATTAGACGGCTTATAAAGTATAAGTACTTAGTACTTATCTACCTACTCATTTTAATTAAACAATTGACTTATTTACTACTTTTATGCAGTTTTTTTACCCAAGATTAGGAGAATAATTGATTAAAGCCGTTCCATCGGTTTGCCGCTGTCTCTGTCACATTTCGCAAGAAAGAACGGGAAAGAACATACGCGCCAAGTGTCAATTTTGATCGAATTTTGTAGGTTTTTTTTTTTTTTAAACGTTACCTTAAAATATCGAAATTCTAAAGCTATGAATTTACTATTTAAGTTAAGATTGTTTTTTCTTCTTTTTATGTTTATAGTATCACATAATAAATAACCGAGTAAAGTAGGATTAAAAGTCCGAGTTAGAGGTTACTTTGGGAATTAATTGTATCGAGCGAAGTGTCATAATTCGTGTATCGGAAGCTATGTTGTTAAAGATAATATAGTCAAGAACTACATATATTTTTTCCACGTCTACGAATATCAACGCCTCTTAGAAAAACATGATCATATAAGGAGATTTTCCGCCTTCTGGCTCAGGGAACCGCCAATTTATCTACACGATATTTAGTATCCAGTCCAGAATCAACTTAAAATGTATTTTTTTATAGCCTATATTGTGTCCCACTGCTGGGCAAAGGCCTCGCCTGTCTTCCGCCACGGCTTTGTGCATGCTCCCGCCAGTCGCCACAAAAAGAGTCCAGGTCGTCTCGCCATCTTTTTGGCCTGCCTCTGCCTCGGGTGATCTGTGGTGCCCATTCGGTCGCTATTTTGGCCCATCTGTCCGTGTGCATCCTACAGATGTCCCGCCCAATCCCACTTGAGCTTATTAAAATAAATAAATTTAGAACAGTCAATCGAAATACCACTAAATGTTTACGTCCCTTACGGCAATTGTCTAATCTTAAGGTATATCATTAAGGCGGTTCCCTGAGCCAGAAGGCGAAAAATCTCCTTATATGATCATGTTTTTCTAAGAGGCGTTGATATTCGTAGACGTGGAAATAATATATGTAGTTCTTGACTATATTATCTTTAACAACATAGCTTCCGATACACGAATTATGACACTTCGCTCGATACAATTAATTCCCAAAGTAACCTCTAACTCGGACTTTTAATCCTACTTTACTCGGTTATTTATTATGTGATACTATAAACATAAAAATAAGAAAAAACAATCTTAACTTAAATAGTAATTTCATAGCTTTCGAATTTCGATATTGTAAGGTAACGTTTTTAAATAAAATAAAAATCGACAAAATTCGATCATAATTGACACTTGGCGCGTATGTTCTTTCCCGTTCTTTCTTGCGAAATGTGACAAAGACAGCGGCAAAGTATTTACAACCTAAAATCATTTACGATTGTACGCGCAGTTTATCGTAAGGTCGTATAAGGATTCCATCGTAAACTGTGTTATACTGCCATGCTAAGTCAAAACGCCGTATCTCCATATTAATTCAACAGTGGCATACGTCGTATTATGTTAACCACGACCACGGGCCTTTATAATACCAGAGCTTTTATTGCGATTGCATACCGAGCGCGCGCGAGGAGTTTGAAAAGCCTCGAGTGCTAGAAATCTTGTTTGGGACGCTATTTAGTTTTAAGACTATATGTTAGACCAATAAAAGCCTGCAGAGATTTTGCCAGCACATTTATTTAATCGTATGGCGTAAAATATAAAAAAATAGGCAATTAATCATAATAGCAATTTAATTATTATAATTAATTTAGAATGGGTAGCAGGTTTAGGTGGGTAGCACATCGTAACTGGTGAATTTCCAATATGACTTGGAACTCCGGTGGCCGTTTAAGAAGTGTAACACTCTTACGGTAGATGTCGCTAGGGTCCCCTAGACCCATATAGTGGGAAGATTTGCTGACTGTGGATGAGGCACGGATGAGGTCTTGGTGGCTCAGTTGGCAGAGCGCTGGAGTATCGATCCAGGGGCCGTGAGTTCAAGTCTCACCCAAGGCAGTAATTTTTCCACTTTTAAATTTATTCTAAGCTTCATAATAGCAATGTTAAGTTTAGTAAGTTAAACATCAACATTCAGGGTGCTGAGCCAAGCAGCTGCGTCGGGTGTGAGATGCAGCAGATCTTCTGGTGGCCCTTGGTATGAATGGAGGGGGCAGCGCTGGATAATATGGTCCATGGTCTGGTCCTCTTCACCGCATCACACAGAGCTGAGTCCCTCCACCCCCACTTGTGCAAAAGGTAGTTGCATCGGCCGTGACCCGTTCTGTTGACAGCACACGCAAGTGCCAGTGTTATTTATACGTCATAATTTCAAAGTTTGACGTTTAAAATAACACCTTCACTTCGTGTGCTGTTAAAATCTCTGCAGAATTTTCTTGGTTTGACTCTAGTTAATTGTGGAAGCATAGAATTAATACTTGTTTGAAACTCGGGTTAAGTATTTTTAAAAATTCGAAACCCAACGAATTCTAAAGTGTATACTGCCGTCTCAAGGAAAAAAACCATAACTGACAAAAAGTAAGTTTCGAGAAAAAGCCAAAAAACTTTGCGCTCCTGTTCAAATAGGTTAAATTCTAAGTACAAAGTTGAAACTTTTGTTAATGAACAAAGAAATAGTGTAGAATTTTTAGGCATTATAAATTATTCGATTATCTATTTATTTAAATAAGTTATTTAGAAAAAATAGTTACTACCTCGTAAAACAAATAGAATAAAAATATCTTTACTAAGATTAAATGACATAAGTGCGTACTTATGTTTTTTGTGTTAGTTTTGCACTATGATGTCTAAGAAATAAAAGCACAAGTACACAGTTGTGCTTATGTTACTAATCGATCTAGAAGCTGAAAAAGCACAATTGGGTACTTTGTGGTTTTTTTGCTTAGTTAAAGTAATCAAATTATGATTTATCTCGTTAAAGGAATTCATAAAAATACGATGAGGAATCAAAATTATTTATTAAAAGAAAACAAATAAGATACTTTTAGAAATCTTTGAGTAATAATGTAACACAAAACTAAAATTAACCACAATTTGATTGCACTAAGTAATTACTAATTCTTTGAGATACCCTTAATAATAGCAATAATGTAATACAAAACTCAAATTTATTACAATTAGATTCCACTAAGTACATATGCTTTTAGAGATCTTTAGGTAATAATGTAATGAAAATGAGGTACAATCTAAAGATCGATAATGTCACTACTAGAGGAATTTAAAATAAAAATTGCAAGTGGTAATACAAGAATTAAAAAAGGATACATTATCGCAACTCATAAAACAATTACGATCATCGCCAGGCTCAAATCAGAGTATCGTCGACTTACGAAAATTGCTTCCAGAATAAGAAAAAACCAAAAACATTAAGATGTCACACCAGTCATGCTCCGTATTACGAGTTTAGAAAAAAATTGTGGTGGAAATTGGAGGAGTTACGATGAACAACTGAATTGTTATAATTACAAGTTATTACATGACATTTCGGAAGAAAAAAAGGTATCTCTCTTGATAACAAAATTAAATAGTAACATTTATGACACATTGCCATTAGGTGCTACAAATATACCCAACCCAAATTTCGTATTTAGAGACAAGCTAAATATAATAGGCTTGAACAAATGTGCCAATTTTTATATGTGCAGGTTATATAAAGGTTTCAAGTTATGAAGGGGTCAAAAGTAGCTCGAAATGGTTTGTGTAATATTACACACGGTTGCTACTTTTTCTTTTAACTTGGCTGGACACGCTGCCGCATGTCTAGATGTTCCAACTAAACAGCTAGGCGTATCTAGAGAAAATAAAAAAAGAGCTCTTTTGTATTTGAACCAAGCTGGGGTAGTTTTAAAAAGGCAAAATTTTTACCTGCAAAAATGTCCGTTTGTATTAAAATCTAAGGTTGAAACAGAATGCGGTACACCAATACACGTTAACACTTCTCATGTTTTTCAAAATAGGCAGGAGTATTAATACGTGCGTACTGCGTCGTACTCGCAACCTCTTCCAAAGGAAAAAAACCGATCAAGCCGCGCGCGCCAAGTGAACCGCCCGAAATCTGTCTTTGAGGAGACCGGAGGGGGACTACCTACTAGCATGATAGAGCATAACTGACAACAATGTTTAAGAAATAAACCACAAGTTCACTGTTTTTGAAACCGACACTAAGCAGAAAAAGCATAAGGAAGAGTCATACGAGACAGAAAAAACATAATGTGCAACTTATGTTTTTTTAGGTTCCAAGAGTTATGACTAATAATATTTTTTTACTAACAAAAATGAACATTTTTGTCAACTTAAGGGTTTTTTACATAGAAATTTTATGTAATACTAAACTATGGTTTTTCTTCTCATGAAATAGATGTTGGGCTTAAACTCAACACAAAAGGGAAAAAAAACACAAGTCGTCACTTTAGTACTTTTCTGTCTATGAATATAAACTTATGCTTTTTCTTTCTCAAAAAGGAACTAACTTTACCAAAATGGCGTGTAGTTATGCTTGTCTAAATCTTGACCTGTTAGAGATAAAGAAATAACTGCTAGATAGAAAAATCACATTTTTCTTCCTGATTTCGAGGGTGTCAATAACTCAATTTCGCAAAAATTGTCACTTATGGTTTTTCTCCTTAAGGCGGCAGTATAGGTACTTAAATGTAGATGTATAATATAATGAGATCGAAGACCGGTCTGGCCTAGTGGGTAGTGACACTGCCTGTGAAGCCGATGGTCCTTGGACTCCTGGGTTCGAATCCCGGTAAGGGCATTTAATTGTGTGATGAGCACAGATATTTGTTGAGTCATGGGTGTTTTCTATTTATTTAAGTATTTACATATTATATATATTGTTGTCTACCCATAATAAAATGGAGCTATATAAGCTAATTACAGACGTAGATATACTTTATGTCATTGTATGTGCAAAGTTTCATTACAATCCAACACGTGGTTTTAAAATGAGAACGAAACTCCGTTTGTATGGGAAGGTGAAATTCGGCCGAGCTTGCCGGGGACTCTTAAAATATTAAGTGCTGTTAAGCCTCTACGCCTCGCGTTCGCGCAATAATCAAAAGAAACCCATTCCGCCAAAGTTATAAATGCACTGTAAACAATGCGTACGCTAAAAATGCATTTCACATTACACGATGGCGATGGAAAAGGGCGTAACGGACAAATTAGTGACGGTGCATACGGCATTGCGATACGGCGTTATTATCGGCGTAAAACGCACCGGTGGACGCATTATTGCGAGCTAATTGCAGCCGACGTATTGGAACTTATTACAGATTTAATCTTTTTGTTTTTGGAATTTGGAGTTTTGGAATGATTTTGTTAATAAGATATGAAATGATAACTAATAATCATTTTCATGTTTAATTATGATTTTTATTTAGTGATAGTGTCTACGCAAATTTTTAAACGTGTTAAAAAAAGTATAGTTTTCTGTAGCAGTTATAAATGCTTTAATATTTGCTTAATTTTTTTTTATACTAGCTGTGCCCGCGGCTCCGCCCGCGTGGAATTCGGTCTGTGTCAGTAAGCGGCTAATTCAATTCTCTCCCGACGGAACTTAAAAAGTTGACAGATGGATACGCTAGAGGACTGTAGTCCAGATAAAATATTTTACAATTAGGTACCACTAAACAAAACTACGCTCCAAAATCAATAGTTTTTTCGCCCTTATTCAATTTTTTGACGTGATTTAAACGACGACATAGAGTAGTAGGTAGGTGTATATCGGACGATACAGTACCGTAAGGTCGGGGTACTTTAGCCCTTACAAGGTTACTTTGTCCACCCATGAAAACCCATTTATTGAATTAATAAATTCTTAAGAGGCCGGTGTCGATTTTAGTCGCAAAAATGTAAAATTGATAGATTTAGTCCGTGTAATTTTACACCTTTTGTTGCCTAATTGAAATAACAAGTACTGGTTTCTATTAGCACGTCTTCTTATCTTACCTTTTATCAGATCAGTTTTTTGAAAACAGACTCACTAAATTAGTAATGTTTGCTTTTCTTATGGACGTTTAAGTAAACGCGCGGAAAGCACTGATTTTGTCGCTCTTATTTGTAAATTTCGTAAAGTTTGGACTGCTAAACATGGTAATTTTGTATTACACATATCCTGTACTTGACGTTTATTAGACTACATTTTTATTATTATGACTTTGAAGTAGTGTAAATGAAAGTTAGACGAAATCAATTTTCTCCAGAAATTACTTCAAAACAAATGACAATTTCTCTGAAAATCGACTTAATTTCAACGTAATTTTGATACTTAAACAATCTACAACATTTGCTGAAACTATTCTTATACATAAATTTGTATAATTTACCACCATGATTTTTGATGAATTTTTAAAAACTGCCCCTTCTTTTCATGCATTACCGGTGACGCACGCTCGCGACCTCATTATTAAAAGGCAAGATGAGAAGACGTGCTAATAGAAATCAATACTTGTTACTTAGATATTACGTAACAAAACGTGTATAATTTCAACGACTAAATCTATCAATTTTACATTTTTGCTCCAAAATCGACTACGGCCTCTTAAAAAGGACACTAAAAGCTTACACAAAAACAGATTAATCACGTAATGTCGTTTTTAAGAATGTATCAATTCAATAAAATAGATTTTCATGGCTGTGCAATTAACCTTGGAGGGCTGAAGTACCCCGACCTTACGGTACCTTTTGTATTTTTACGTCCTTGACTATACCTATCCAAATCATGTCCATATTTGAATATTAACGTCAAATAAATGATAAGATACAGCGGCCAAGGAGTTTACAAATATCTGAACACAGCCTCTAATACCAGCAAGACGTTAAATTGCGTGTTCAAATCGACGGTGGAAATTTCAAACGTCGTAAGGGACATACGGCCATATGTCCCTTACGACCTAAATATCTGATGGCGACTGTACTTACGGCCGTATTCGGACAATTATAAGATGTCACACTGCACCGATACGATACTGATCTGCCAGTGTCAATATTTAACTGTTAACTTTTAACACTAACAGATCGATATCGTACCGCTGTGACTGTAAGCATAGTTCGAATGCGGCCGTTAGAATAGAAACCGTCAGAATGTTTTAGCTTAACTTACGCCTTATCCTAAGCCCTGGAACAGAGTGGTAGTGAATGTAGTTGAATGTCCATAATTTATTCTACATTTACTTTTCTTACCCCACTCAGTGGAAACTCAAAGGTCGTATGTCCAACCTAATCTTATGTCCCTTACGGCGTTTTTCCTCGTTGTACCAGAATAAAGGCTTTTCTGATCGCGATCCGCGTTGACGGTTCGTCTCGTGTTTGTTTGCCTTGATTTAGTAGACTTTAACTCAACGATTACATTAACCAACAGAAAATGATCCTTCAATCATACACCCTATAGATATACCCACAGCTCAGCTTACAATGGTACCATCACCCAGTCTAAAAAGACCTAGAGCTTAATATAACAAGTCTAAGCGAAAAGATTTAATAATACTGGTACAAAGAAAATAAAATTTACGCTTTATAATTTCCATTATGAATTGAACTGGAGCTTCTATAAAAAGCTCGTAACAAAATAGGCCAAGAAATAATGGCCTTTCATAATTTATACCACATTTCAAGTTCGAATATTGTGATAGCAAATGTAAGCTGACCGTCGCTTTAATATTACGACCGAGGTTCCAAAGTTCTCTTTAATCTGGTTTTCTTAATTTATTCTTGCCTCGGATTTTACAAAGTTGGTGAATCAGATTATAATGGATTTGGAGTGAATCCATAACTAATATACGTCGGTCTATGTTTTTATGTTACGTGTTTTTGGGAAGGGGTCAGGGTGTAGTGGACATCGCTTTGGGCGTTCGTGCCAAGATACGGTCGCTCCGTACACCATCGTCGAGACTGTTCGCCGTTTAATTCTAGACCTTATTTGCATACATGTAAGGTCCACCGACGGTCATTTAAGAGTGTGCCCAGAATGCTATTTTCATATTGTAGGTAAGTACTTGACATTGCAGAATTAATTAGGTATTGAAATAAAACCTTTAGTTTAGTAGGTTTGGGAGTGAACTTGAAATTTTTGTTTTAATACTGCTGGATTCTTAGTTTTTACGGTAACCAAAATTGACTTTAGCGCTGTAGCATCGAATTTTAAGCAATAATTATGACGTAACACTTTACAAGGTACAGTTACATTTAACAGGTAACATTTCGACGGTGGAAATTTCAAATGTTGTAAGGGACATACGGCCATATGTCCTTTACGACATTTGAAATTTCCACCGTCGATATGATGTAAGCAACATTTTTAAACGACTTACAGAAAAAGGTTTTATACGAAAAAAATTCAGTCAAATTAAAATTGATCAAAATCGACACAGAAAACTACATTCGGAAATTAAACTTCTTTTGAAATTGTTAGTTGACGATAGCTTTCTAGTTTTGGTATAAAATATGGTTATAAACTTGAAATGTATTTGTATTAAAGCAGCACTAAGCAATATAAAAGCCGGTTATAATAGGTAAGTAGTAAATATACTGTCGAAGTTTTACAAAGATTTACGACTAAGCGAGTATGCAAGCAGTAAAAGCTACCTCAAAACAATAAAATAACAATTAAAAAACGAAATTAACCTAACCAGCTGATAATATAAAAAGTTTCTAGATTATACCTGGCGCCGTAAATGGTACAATTAAAGGAATTATATTTGATACATTCGTCGGTCAAGGCCGTAAATCTAACCTTACTATAAAAAGCCAACAGTAGTAATTTATACGTAATGAAGTTGTCACATCTGCTTCTAACCTCGCGTAGTATCACCTTTTACCGACGTTTTGTTGCGAAATGACACAAATCAAACTAAAATACAGAGAAAATTTAACTTTATGACAAAAGATTAAAACCTAAAATGAGATCGCAGTATGGTGGGTATTATGTACACGCGTTCGAATTGTGAGCGCGAGTTTGTTCTTTAGTTTTTAGTGTTCGGTTTCGTTGCCGCTCCATAAATTTTATATAACCTCGTTTACCGTCCAGTGATTTATCCCCCGCCAAAATATGTGCCCCGTATTTTTTCAATTTCTTTTTTTATCGAACAGTTCGGGTAGTCGATCGCAGATAGGCGTCGACGGTAGTTAGTATTGAAAAAAGGAGAAATTTCACTTTTCGGGCAGAGACAAAAAGGTCCCGGTTTGTTCTTTTAGTCGATATAAGATAAAGTGTCACGACACCGGCTTATGTGCCCGTTTATTTAGTTTTTCGAGTGCAGATTTCGCTGTTGCATTCTCGATGTTTATATAAGTTTTGAAGGCTTAATGTAAGGAGCGAGCGGTTTAATCGAAGTACTTTACCCGGTGGTTAGATAAGTGGGCTGGAAGCCGTCAGGGCTAATGTGATATCCATGTTATTCCGTTTGGTGAGCGCCGCTATCGCGACCGAGACATCTGTGTCGGCCGGTGGCAGAAGGACCGCTGTATACTCTTTATTTATTACCTCTTTCCATTTCCGAATCACACGAGGTTTTAAAACTGAATTTACAAGTTATTAGAAATCGTTTTTTTTTCTGTTTTACAGCTTACAGCGGATAGTAATAAAATAATAAAGGAACGAAGGTTTAGTTGGAAATGTTATCCGTTTATGACGGGTAATTATTAGTCGAAAATGTTAGGTGCGGTGAGGTGCCAAAAAACATTTCATTGAGAGTATTGAGACCGATTCATAAACAAGGTATAGAATATAGATTAATGGAAGCGCGGTGGCTATCGATTTATCACCGGCCTTTATTCGGGGGACATTTTTTGTGTGTCGTATGATAGTATCGTGGAATAACTCTACCGTTTTAAGTAGTAATGGGAGTGAATGAAATATGTTGGGTCCTGAGGGTTGTCACCGTTATTTAGATACGCTGTAAAAAAACCTGACGACTTATTTGACTTCCTTTGGGAGAAATAAGATGTATTAGAATTAAAAAAATGGGAACTGTTTTGTTTTATTAGTAGTAGTAATAAATACGTACTTTACTTTTGTATCAACAAGTTTATTTTTAAGACAAGTTTTGGTTGAAATTGGGTGAAATATTAGCCACAAACTAAGCAAAGCTACCTACTATGTAATCTAGGCGACGGTTGGCATAATAGGTACATATAGTTCGGCAGACAACATACATCCATAACTCAGGAACAAACATTCGTAATAAACACACCAATAAGGGCTTACCGGGATTCGAACCCTACTCGAACTCTGGGTTACTACTACCGGCTGTTAACATCGAACGACACACGAACATAGGCGTGTGTAAGCACTCTATAGTTAAGAAATGGTACATCCCTAGCTGGCGGCCGGTAGCGCCCCCTGCGGGCAGCTATGCGGCGCAACACCCGCGTTGACATTTATCATTTTTTAATTTTTGTCGAAACCAGCTTTGTTCCAACTCTTAAAATACTAATTTGATTTGACAACAGAACAGCTTCTTTGGTGACACGAGTGAGATGCAGTAGTATTTACAACCCAGGCAAACGACAAGCAGACTAATCGACAGGTAAGCGATTATCGTCGCTCATGGATGCAACACCAGAGGTTGCAAGTGCGTTACCGTACCGAGTACGCTCTTTTCTTAAAGGTCGTAGCGGTTAGGAAACACTGCGGGAACACTCCATCATTATTATCATTAACATATCAGCCCTTTATCGCCCACTGCTGAGCATAAGCCTCTCTTCCATCACGCCACTCGACCCGGTCCTGAGCTAATCTCATCCAGAAGTGACCCGCAATCTTCCGGATGTCGTCCACCCAACGAGCCAACGGACGCCAGGGGCTTCTTTCATCCAAAAGCCGCCACCATTCCGTTAACATTTTAGTCCACCTGCCTATTAGCAACATGTCCCGCCCAACTCCATTTTAGTTTATATTGACGAAACTAACGTCTTGCACCTTGGTGCGTCGACAGGGGCGTAGCTAGAGGATATGGCGCCCGGGGCAGTCGCCAAATTTGCGCCCCCTGAGGACTGACAAAAGTTTCCCTTTTGCCCATTTTGGCGCCCCCCCCCCCTTGGATGGCACCCGGGGCACTTGCCCCCTCTGCCCCCCCCCCTTCCCACCTAGTTACGCCACTGTGCGGCGACGGATCTCGACACTCTTTTACTCAATCTTGAAGCTTGATACCGAGTTCACTCCACACCCACAGCCATCTAAGCGGTGAAGAGAGAAATGTTGCCGTTGTTGGAAATGTGGTCCAATTTTACAAGGTGAAGTGACACTGGCCTTTTGCCCCTTTTGGCAATTGATACGCGCTTGACCAATGACAATTTCGCCGCTTTTCAAATGTAAGTACTTAAGGGTCCCCGGCAAACTTGGTTCTCCATACAAACGTTCCGCTCTCATTTTAAAACGACTAGCTAGATTGCTCTGAAACTTTGTACTTACAATAGGATAAGGTATATCTATGTCTGTAATTAGTTTATGTAGCTTCAGATAACATAGTTAAAAAAATACAGCTAATTTAAGTTTTTCATACAAAACTTGTTTTTGCTCTATTTCGTTTGTTTTATAAACTGGATCTATATAAACTAATTACATACCTAGATATACCTCATGTCATTATATGTGCGAAGTTTCATAACAATCCAACGCGTAGTTTAAAATGAGAGCGGAATATATGACCAGGAATATATGATCACGCGCCATGTTGCGCAATTTCACTGGAACTAATTTTTTCATACTATACTGACACTAACGCCCTTTTGACAATGATAATATATCTGGTCAGGCTTTACGTTTGTATATGAAGGTGCAATTCGGTCGAGCTACCCGGGCACTTAAACTATAGTTTATCTATCTACTGAGCTCGTTCACTTACCTGTACTGACAATGGCATTCTGTTAAACAAAAGCCATTATTTATTTTGTGCCTGAGCGCGTGGCCTTTGTGCCTGAGCGCGTGGCTATAGTGTGGGAGCCTCAGGCACAAAATACATAATGGCTTTTGTTTAACATAATGCCATTGTTAGTACGTAAGTGAACGAGCTCAGTAGAGATAGCGTTAACTATACACGTAAATCGCGTCACATCAACAAATCCAGTTGACGTTTCCGAACTTCGAATAGGAGCCCCGAACGCGAGTCGACAATCTCAACCATCTCCAGATATTAGGTATCTTATCGTGACTATTAAACAGCATGGGAGCTTTTGAAGTTAAAATGTAACTGCGTAGTTTTATCACCGACAGATTTTTTTTATAGTTTCCGAAAGCAAATTAGCTCTTCTATAAAAAAAACCGGACAAGTGCGAGTCGGACTCGCTCACCGAGGTTTCCGTAAGTACGGAAGTACGGAACCCTCGGTGCGCGAGTCCGACTCGCACTTGGCCGGTTTTTTTTTAATGTTTTTGACACATCAGCTAGTTTTGATGAGTTGCTTTAATTTATTATGCGTTTAGCGCACAGCTGATCGAATGTGAATGCCCTCTTAATTAACTTTTTAGGGTCCCGTACCCAAAGGGTAAAAACGGGACCCTATTACTAAGACTACGTCGTCCGTCCGTCTGTCACCAGGGTGTATCTCATGAACCGCGATAGCTAGACAGTTGAAATTATCACAGATGATGTATTTCTGTTGCCGCTATAACAACAAATACTAAAAACAGAATAAAATAAATATTTAAGTGGGGCTCCCATACAACAAACGTGATTTTTTTTGCCGTTTTTTCGTAATCGTCCGGAACCCTTCGCGCGCGAGTCCGACTCGCACTTGGCCGGTTTTTTAATGTCCAGTCATACCTGGCACTGGCAGGTAAGTATATTGGCGCGCTTTAGACCGGACGCGTTTTTTTCTTTTCTTTTTTTATGGACCAAGGATTTATGAGTATGCAGTTTATCTGTGATTTTGTGGCTCAATCTATTAATAACGGTTTTATTCTCGTGACGTCACGCCGGGAAGTGACGTCGGGCATTTTTTCTTTGGCTTTTTATAGACAGTCAAACAAAAAGTAAGTCGTCATATTTGTACCAGTCAGGTTTAACCATAGAGAAATATAGAAATAGTACTAACTCGCATCAGTTTTCTTACGACATATAGCGTCAAGTAGTGGATTTATCAATACCGCTACTTGACACTGTCACTAGTGTCGCAACTGACGAAAAATGTTTGTTTGTTGTTTAAAAGTGTTGGTAGGCCTATTTGAATTACAGTTGCTCAAAAAGTGCTACTTTACGTAGCTGTTTAGCGTGCGGAAAGTTGGTATTCGCGAACTAGTGCTTTTTACTTTTCCAGTTTTTTTTTAATTTATACTTGTTCCAAGATGAGTGTTAATATTAGTTTCCTTTAAACGTCGTAACCAACATAAAAACCTACTGTTAATGTAAGAAAACGAAAAATTTACATATTTCATATTTCATTACTTACCTCTTCATCATTATAACACGTTTATTTTTTAATATTGAAGATTGAAAAACCGTCCTTAATAAGTTGTCTGAATGGAAGGGAATAGCTATGGAAGGTAGAGGTAGGAATAGCTGCCGAAACGCCTGTCAAAGAAGAGGCGTTTTTTCTTACTGCAAGCTAAGTTTCCAAAGGCAACATTCGATATTGTTTTTATTCCTTACTTGTTGTTTTTCTTACTTTTTCGCAACTGTATTAAAAAACGTCGTTCGATACACGTGCGGAAATGTCATTCTTCACTCGTACCGAGTCTTGCCTTCAAGATATCTCGGTACTTTCCGCACTAGCATCGAAATGTACTATTAAAGATTACATTACATATGGTGCTACTTTCTCGCACTAGTGCGTAAAAGAGCACTTTTCGTGCATATGTCGAAAGTTTAAAGGGCCATATGTACTGTAAAACGTTGTACAATACACGTACGAATAGGTAATTCGCATTCGAATTTCCTCTTTTCCGCACATGTATCGTAAGTAACTAATTTTTGTACAGAAAATTACAGACAAGGCGTCTCCGTTTGGTTATATCCTCTAAGACTCGCTCTTGTGAACGTTTCTATGCGATCTTATTCAGTCTGTGGTGCGTTGTCAAGAAATAAGCCCAACGTCACCTTAAAAGCAAAACGTCGTATCACGAAAGTACTATAGAAGCAGATAATACATTGTCAAGCTTAACTCACCTAGCAAATTCAAAAGGTCGAATCTAGTAAGGATTATAGTGGCACTTAGGACGTTTTTGAAGTAATCGAATGCCGTGGGCGTACGCCCGGCCCCACGCCTTCCGAGCTACGCGTCGCTTGAAAACTAGGACGTTTGTTTGAGAAAATGTCAGTGTAATTTGAGTCTTTTGCCTTGGGCAATAAAGTGAATTTTTGAGAGGAGGGTTTTCTTGCGAGCCGGCAAAGTTATGCGTTACACTCGTGAATACGTTTTGTGTTGAATAAAAAATCGAAGTTGTAATTCGTTCGGAGAATTTAAAATACTTTAATTATCTGTATGCGAGTTACAAAAGTAAATACATAACCCAATTACCCCCATTGTGAATGAATTTCATTCATAAGGTGGGTATGGACTTTTGCAGTTATGTGTGCATGTGTACAGATCTTGTTTAAATTATTTTACAGTACATATGGTGCTACTTTTTCGCACTAGTGTGGGAATGAGCATTTTTCGTGCATATGTCGAAAGTTTAAAGGGCCATATGTACTGTAAAACGTTGTACGATACACGTGCGAAAAGGTAATTCGCAACTCGTGTCGATTTAAAACACTCCCTGCGGTCGTGTTTTAATTTATCGCCACTCGTTTCGAATTTCCTCTTTTCCGCACTTGTATCGTAAATTACTATTATACAAAGCTACATATTATTGCATTTTAATACCTACCTATCATTTACATTATTAATTAAATTGACTGAGTCACGAACTGCCCCTTTGGCTTTTCGAATCGGCCCTTTAGGTGACTTTAATTTACAGCGAGGGCCGTAAACGAAATGAAAGCAAAGCGACGGCTCGTGAAAATGGCTACAGATTAAAAATCGCCGCTATACTTACTCAACCTCGTAACTGCAACACTCATTTGATGACAAAAACACCCGTATTCCTAATGAAAGAAAAGCGACATTTCCATCAAATGATTGTTGCAGATATGAGGTTGAGTAAGTAGCGACGAAATGCCAATACACTTTAAACACCGACAATATTTAACTGCACAAATTATCTTCAAAATACCGTTACATTAACGTAAAATACTTGCAATTAGTAATTAACTGCTAATTTCAGTAATTGATCGTCAATGAGTACATTGTTACATTTGTAACACGTATGAAATAATTACATTATTTTCTTTTAATGTAAACCGGCCTTCATTGGTCATTCTAATGACCAGCTGCACTTTATTAAGTGATTAAAGTCATTTAAAAAAAAATCGCTTACATCCATACAATAATAAACCTTACGCCTTTAGATTTAGAGCTTATTTTTGCTTGTACAGCGATAGTTAGTAAGTATTCTATACAGGTTGAGCTGTTTTTGGTCATTCGGCTTTTTGCGATCGGTCATTTTCGCCGATGGTCGGACGCCTTCGGGTTTTTTGCGGACCACATCAATTATAGACGTTACATCTTAAGGGGATCCCATGCCCCAATGACCTTCGATTAGAATACCTTAGTTTTCTATTTTTTTTGTAGCTTATCATATTAATAGCAACGGATTTTAGCAATATAGTATCCCATATTTACTTCAAAGTTCATTGTTTGCGAAATATTTGGCATCAAAGTTATACAATTTTAGGCCAAAAAACTGGTTTTCTGGCCATAACTTTTGTGTTAATTAGTTTAAAATTAAAACCTTAGACAAATTTTTAGAGACGTCTAAGACGAACCCAAATATGTAGATTTCGGACAAGTACGATCTTTCACAGCAATCGAGATACGAAAAAAGTGTTTTTTTTAGACAATGTTTAAAACAATCATAAATAAATAAGTATTCATTTTTTTCACAATCCGGTAGACAAAAATGGAGATAAAAGATTGAAGAACCGATAGCCGCTTGTCTTATAATTCTATATGTAGTGCAAAAGTAGGAGATACGATTCAAAACTTGTCAAAAATCGATGAAAACCTCAGGTAGCCCCTTAAGGTGGCTAGTGGTTTGAACGAAATTAGACTTTAGTTTTTATAATATAATGGCTATAGCAGTTTTGTGAACTAAATATTCTGGTATGTATGCCCAAAGATAGATATAACTCCGTAATAGATGGATACAGTCTAAGGAAAAAACGTGCCTCGAAAATCAAGAAAACTTGATTCTCGATCAGAGGGCGCCACTAGCTTTGGCCTACTGTCGTATAGATGGCGTTGACGGAAAACCGGCCAAGTGCGAGTCGGACTCGCGCACGATGGGTTCCGTACCATTACGCAAAAAAAATCACGTTTGTTGTATGGAACTTATGAGAGCCCCACTTAAATATTTATTTTATTCTGTTTTTAGTATTTGTTGTTATAGCGGCAACAGAAATAGATCATCTGTGAAAATTTCAACTGTCTAGCTATCACGGTTCATGAGATACAGCCTGGTGACAAACAGACAGACAGACGGACAGACGGACAGCGGAGTCTTAGTAATAGGGTCCCGTTTTTACTCTTTGGGTACGGAACCCTAAAACAAACTTTAATTCAATTTTAATTTAATTTTTGTATAAAAAAATGGCATTACGAATAATCATAATTATGTATATTCCTTTAAAAATGTATGCTGACATTGTAACAACTTGCAAGAAATAAAAGCCTTTTTTTATTTTTATTTTTTTATTTTACCCAAGGGATTAATACAGATTAATAAGGCTTACATTTCAAGGGTGAAGTGCAGAGGAATATAAAACTTCAAATATAAATCACTACTGTACTATAAACGCCCCAATTAAAAAAATATGCGTCCTGTTTAGCTTTCTGCCACCCTTATTCAGTTTCGTTCCAAAAAAGCGTACGTGGCTTCAGTTTCCTGATGTTACTACGCCTACTTTCGTTTCGTATCGTCTTCACGGGTTATACTGTGGGGTAATGTAGGTACGGGGGAGAGTCGAATTTCGTCCGCTTCGAGGGTTCGCCCTTTAATGAGTCTCTTGACTCTATAGATAGTTGTAGAGCCTTAGGGTTGCAGAGGGTAGCGGCTACCTACTTGTGATCATAGGTCGGTGCTTTGAGGTAGTGAAGAAAGTAGAGGATATATTTATTATTACTGCCCACCTTCCCACTGGACACATTATACTAAAATGGCTAAAATAAGAACTTTATTTATTTATAAATTTACTGGGATTGTGTGAGTAATAAACATAATATTTTTAGTTTAACCTCGTAAGACCCAGGGCAATTATGGCGCTTTTTAAATTTGGAACTTTCTTTTGTTTCTACATGAGTTCAAAATTGGAATTTAATTTGTACTTGTACAAGTACACGGGGACTTACGAGAAGGTGTCCAGTTATTGGAAGGTGGCCAGTTAATAAACGATTTACCCTATATTTAATTAATTTTTATTGCAGGCATGTTTATTTTATAATTACAAGTTGTTAATAATCATTAAATATTTCCGTAATGAGGGCTACCGCGTTTAATTTCGCCGCTAGGGGCGCTAGTGTAGATGGAGGTCTTTCAAAATGTCAAATGCATAGAAGTTTTGGGGTTTTCAAGCTTTTTTATCGGGAATTTTCACTCCTTATTCATAATTGTGGTAAATCTTTGTCCATCTTTGATGAATCATGGTAAACAATAGATATAGCTCAATAAATGTTAGTGGTTTAAAAAAAGTGCCAACTACAATATATGCAAAATTAAACAGGTTAAAAAATGGCACATTTTTAGATGTTAAAATACCTTTGTGTATATTAGAACGTATTGATTTTATAAAAATAAGCATAGAAGAATTTTGAGATCTGTTTTTCTGGACCTACAACATCTACAGTGGCGCCAACTGGTGAGCACAAAAACGGTAGCCCTCACTGGATGTAATATCAATAGTCTGCAATTTAACAATGGCGGTTATCACACTGGATGCGATTTGCACGTCGCTCCGATGTGCGAGCGGGATGTCGCATGATACGCGCATAGCGTTGTCTCGCTCAAACATTTGAGCGACTTGCGAATCGCATCCAGTGTAACAGCCTTCGCATGCCAGTTTCGCCGTTTAAAATAATGAGCCTTAAGTCCAACCTACCAGCATAAATTGTCGCCAATTCCATCCCACGCTGTATTTTCACAGTACAGATTTTCACATATAATGTGTCACTGTCGCAAACATAAAATGTGTCGTTTTCAATCAAACGGCACCACATTGCCGCTTGTCGATAAGGTTGATTTCTAATTGAAGCTATATGGAAATAGCGCCTTACTGACAAGCGATAATAAGTACCCTTTTGGTTGAAAATGGCACAAATGAATCCATAAATTTCCTAAGCGAGAGAAAATCACACAATGAAGTTAAGGCCGTTCGATCGGTTTGCCACTGTCTTTGTCACATCTCGCAAGAAAGAACGGGATACGCGCCAAGTGTCAATTTTGATCGAATTTTGTCGGTTTTTATTTATTTTAAAAACGTTACCTTACAATATCGAAATTCTAAAGCTATGAAATTACTATTTATGTTAAGATTGTTTTTTCTTCTTTTTTTGTTTATAGTATCACATAATAAATAACCGAGTAAAGTAGGATTAAAAGTCTGAGTTAGAGGTTACTTTGGGCATTAATTGTATCGAGCGAAGTGTCATAATTCGTGTATCGGAAGCTATATTGTTAAAGATAATATAGTCAAGAACTACATATATTTTTTCCACATCTACGAATATCAACGCCTCTTAGAAAAACATGATCATAAGGAGATTTTTCGCCTTCTGGCTCAGGGAACCGACTTAATCCATCACAATACGAGTAGATAGCAAGAAGAGTATCCGGCAAGCTCGGTTCTCCATACAAACGTAGTTACGCTCTTATTTTAAAACGACTAACTAGATTGCTCTGAAACTTTGTACTTACATTAGGATAAGGTATATCTACCTAGGTCTGTAATTAGTTTATGTTGCTTCAGATACAATAGTAAAAAAATACAGCGAATTTAAGTTTTTCATACAAAATTTGTTGCCGCTATAACAACAAATACTAAAAAGTACGGAACCCTCGTGAGTTCGACTCGCACTTGGCCGGGTTTTTTTGTTCTTATTTACTGCTAATTTGGTTTGACCAACTATATAACTTCGGCACGGGCGGCGCCGTCGTCGAACCCAAGACACCTGGCAGTTTTTCACGATGTCGATTTTAGTGGCAAAAATGTAAAATTGATAGATTTAGTCGGTGAAATTGTACACCTTTTGTTACCTAATTGAAATAACAAGTACTGGTTTCTATTAGCACGTCTTCTTATCTTACCTTCTATAAGATAAATTTTTTGAAAACAGACTCACTAAATTAGTAATGTTTGCTTTTCTGATGGACGTTAAAACGCGCGTAAAGCACTGATTTTGTCGCTCTTATTTGTAAATTTCGTAAAGTTTGGACGGCTAAACATGGTAATTTTGTATTACACATATCCTGTACTTGACGTTTATCAGACTACATTTTTATTATTATGACTTTGAAGTAGTGTAAATTAAAGTTAGACGAAATCAATTTTCTCCAGAAATTACTTCAAAACAAATGACAATTTCTCTGAAAATCGACTTAATTTCAACGTAATTTTGATACTTAAACAATCTACAACATTTGCTGAAACTATTCTTATACCTATACATCAATTTGTATAATTTACCACCATAAATTTTTGATGAATTTTTAAAAACTGCCCCTTCTTTTCATATATTACCGGTGACGCACGCTCGCGACCTCATTATTAAAAGGCAAGATGAGA